>NC_064809.1:102138482-102167267 GCF_023721935.1 Panthera uncia | reverse complement strand
TAGATGTGCTTGGTCTACTTGTGAAATAAGACTTGTTGCCATGGCTGCCAGAACTGAGGCCCCACAAAATGCCCAAATCTGGAGATGCAGTGCTGGTAGGGGTTTGAGCAAGTTTTCTGGGAGAAGAGTCCCACTGTGCTGGGACTAGGGCAAGTGTGACTGGGGAGGGTGGTTCCACTGAAACACGTGGGGGGTAGGGCTTGGTATAAACAAATGAAGTTGTGAGTATATATGCTCTGCTGTTTCCCACAGATGGCCATGTGCTTATGCTGAGGGGCAGGAGAGGAAATGGTGCCTGCCAGTTCTTTTGTTCCCAGAGGGTTTTTTCCATGAATGCTGCATCTCTGGGACATGCCCCTAGATGACCAACTAGCCTTCACACTGTGTACTCCAGATGCTCTTCATATCACTATTTCCATGCTATGTATCTGTGGGATATTTGCCCTGCCTTCTCTGTGAGAATAGCCTCAAGGCCTCTGGGCTCTCCTCAAGCCAAGTCCACTGATGTTTAAAACTCCAGGCTTTCAGCCCTACTGGTTGCAAGAAGTCAAGAAATTCAGCCACTACCACTTTCCAAGCCAATCATTATGGGGAATCATCTTCCCCATGTGCTCTCCTGTGTGCTACTCTCTCTTGCCCTTCACCACTACAGCTCCCTCCCCACCTCACCAGCCATGATCAGTTTCTCTCCCAAACCACCACTCCACACTTCCTACTTCTTTGATGTGGCTCTTCTCTATCTTTTGTGAAGTTCTGCTAGTTTTCAGATCAATTTCTGGGGGTATTTAGGATGATTTGATAGTTATCTAGTTGTATTCATGGGATGAGTTAAGCCTAGGGTTCTCCTACTTCACCACCATCTTCCCCTCCTCAATCAGGCATTATACTTTTAGGGCACCTGGGTGGCTCAGTGGGTTCAGCATCTGACTCTGGACTTCAGCTCAGGTCATGATCTCAAAGTTCGGGAGATCAAGCCCCATGCTGGGGCTTGTGTGCCCCTCCTGCTTGTGTGCACGCTTTCTCAGAATAAGTAAAATTTTTAAAAATTAGAAAAGTAAATAATAATCAAAAGTGTGCTTCTCACCACCCATCAAAAAAGACACCTGCACAGAGTGATGTCAGCAAAATGGCAGACTAAGAAGATCCAAGCTCCCATCTTCCCCAAAGACACACCAATACAAAGCAAAACAAAACAAAAAGCCCAAAACAGAACAGGCTCTGTCTGAACAAATTCTATAGGAGCACTGGAAAACAATGAAAGGTTTACAGCAACCAGGCGAAAGCCCAAACAAGCAAAGCCATGTTCACAGAGGTAGGGAGGTTTTATGACTCCTTACTCATGCCCCACAGTCTTGGTTTCCTCTCCTCAAATGCAGACCCTGTTTGTTCCAGTCTTCCTGGGAGATACCTGAAAGACTGACTTGCTCACTCAGTCTCGATGACTTAGAACATGTGCAGGAAAAAAAGGCACACACCCTGCTTTAAAAAACTACAAGGTAGGCAACAAATATAAAAATAGGTTTAAAAAAAATACTTCCATGCATCAAGGGACACAATCAACCACATGGAAGGCAACCTATGAAATGGGAGAAAATATTTGCAAAAATAGAGGTGAATATCTAAAAAATGTGAAGAAATTCTACAGTTCAACAACAACAATAAAAAACTAACAGAAAAATGGGCCAAGAACTTACTTGACTATACATTGCTCCCGAGAAGATTACAAATGGCCAAGAAGCACATGAAAAGATGTTCATCATCACTAATCAGATTGGGAAATGTAGATCAAAATCACAATGAGGTACCACTGGATACACATTACCATGACTATCATAAAAACAAAACAAAACAAAAAAGTAAACATTGTTGAAGATGTGGAGAAATTGGAACCTTGTGCACTGTTGGTGCTAATGTAAAATGGTGCAGCCAATGTAGAAGAAGGTATACTCATTCCTTAAAAAAATTAAATGAAATTGCCATGTAATCTAGCAATTTCATTTCTGGCTATCTACGCATATTATTCACAATGGCCGTGATGTGTCCACCCAGTGTCCATCAATGAACGAAAGGAGAAACAAAATGTGGTCTATACATACCATACAATATTATTCATCCATAAAAAGGAAGAATATTGTGATACATATGTCTGCTTTTACTCTTTCATTTCGACAGAGAGAGTTCCTAATCAAAGGGATAAGATGAGACACACAAAGGAAATACAAAGAAAATATAAGAATTATGAAGGAAGTGATAAATCCTCTTATTTGCATATGATACAGTTGTCTACATAGAAAAATCTGGGAGAATCAAGAAACAATTATAAGTGATTCAGCAACATTGGTCTTTATAAGTTCCACTTAGTAAAATCATTAGCATTCCTATGCCCAGTATAAATAAATATAAAACATAATAGAAAAACCAGTGAATTCAAGGCTAGCCCTATAATAACATCATTTTACTCACATTTCTTGGGTGGGAACCAAAAGTTGTTATACTAGGCAGAAAGGGTGAGAGAGAAAGAGTCTCAAGCAGGCTCCACACCCAGCGCAGAGGCCAACTCTGGGTTCCATCTCACAACCATGAAATCATGATCTGAGCTGAAATCAGGAGTTGGATATGTAATTGACTGAGCCAACCAGGTGTCCCAAGTTTTATTCATAATCCAAAAGGATATGGGGCCAGAGAGCCTCTTTCCCTCATTTATCTGACTCTTTCTTTGTCAAATCCTGGAAAGGAAAACTCACACCAATTTCACCTTCTCTCCTCCCTGCTTCCATAATTCCATGGAACAATGAAGGACTGGCTTATCCCTATCCTCCATGTCTCAGCTCCCTCCTACTAAAAACAAAAGGCCTCAAAACCGAACTGTGACAGGAGGAAGAGGCATCTTCCTTTTGCTATGCCTGTGTCCTTTTTTACTGCTCCTCAAAATGCTGAATGGGAGCTGAAACAGTCTGCTAATTTTTTTTTTCTTTTCATAGAACTGGCTCTTCATGACCAGTGTCTTGCTAAAGAGAGCAAAGTCTCTACCCAGTCCTTCTCAGAAAACTATAAACTTCCTGGCTTGGTTCTGGAGGTGGGAAATGAAAAAAATCAAACATGATTTAAAGGCAAAATTAAAATACATTTGGGTCACCATTTGCAAAATATAAATCATAACACACAAACTTGTGTCTTTCAGCAGCTTTTCTTTCCCCCTTACCTTGTTCGCAACATACTCCTTCATAATGGAACACGGAATAATGATGTAAGCATCTGAAACCCTCAAAAGTATAGAAAATTGATATTTTTAACAAAAACAATTAAAAGTTCTACGCTACCCATTGTTAGTACCCTTCAAACTCTAGCTTTTATTTGCCTGGGATAAAAGAACTTTTATGATCAAAGTTCCAAAAGTGACCCCTGTATAAGAATATTGAAACTTTATGCATAAGAATAAAAACAACAGGTCAGCACTCTGTCATAATTTACAGCATAACTCTCAAATTGTACCTCTGATTTATCTTGTTCTTAATACATATTTAACAAAATAAGTTAAAATTAGGTGGGTTATACTACCAAAAGGTAGCATGGAGTTCAAATTTATCTCATAGTAAGATTCTGTCATTTTTATGCCTCAAAGTAAAAAAAAAAAAAATCACATCCTTCAGTTTATCATAATTTTCTATGGTAGGAAAAAAGGAAAGCATTCTGTCTTGTCTTTAAAATATACTTTGATCACTGCAAATATTTCTATCTTTTTCAATTCTATTAGATATTTGCTCTATTAGGATAATGAGGCAGTTAATTTTCTTTATGATCGAAAATCTGAAGGTTACGTGGTTGAGATCTAGCAAAGCTATTCAGGGATGTCTTCAGGGAACCAGGCTTCTTCTATCATCCTTCTCTTCCATCCTTAACATATACCTTTTCATTTGCTGGCTTTAAGAAAGCTGTTGCACTTGTGATTATCTTTACATTCTAGAGGGGAGGAAGAAGAAAGGGGAAGGTCAAAGGCAAAAGCCTTATTTTCAAGAAATTTTGACATTTTGTTCAGGAAGTAAAGCCGGGGGTATCTTCTACATTCTGCTGCCAAAACTCTATCTCCTGTCCAACCCTGTAGGGAGGTTGCAAAGGACACTGGAGTAATTAATGAGTATTTTGCTTCCCAGCCTTCAGAGTAGAGGAAGGCAGTGAGTCATGAGTGAGCCAACAGCCAGCATCTGCCACACTGACATGAGTCTATCTTTTGGCATGTGTTCAAACTTAAAGAAGCTTTGAAAAGATCATTATCTATCTCCATTCATAAGTATAAATTACATTGTAATGATAAAACTTTAGTTATAGTAAACATTTATGATTTTAGGTAATATGTATATTAACTATTGACTGAACAATTTTATGTACTATGCAACACGGGGCATAATTAAACACTAATTCTGATCTATCATGACAGAAGTTTCTTCATGACTGAGACCATAATTCTTAGTCAAAACCATAGTAAGATGACAGTATTTTCAATTATAATAAAAAAGCCATGGTGTGCAATATTAATTTTTCCTCAGGAAACAAAAGAAATTGATTTTCAATTGAAATTCTACTTGAGTCCCAGTGAAAAAATCCTTTGGTCAGCACATCGAAAAGAATACAAAAAGAAAAAGAATAAGGCAAAACTCATGAATAAGAATGAACTTGATTCAGGAGAACATCACATTTAGTTCTTTTATTTTCTTTAAGTAAAGTTCTTTATCATAGCTTCAGTTTAAGATATTATAATAGATCTGATTATATACTATAACTATGCCACTAAGAGACAGGGAGCATTATCTTGAGTTTTTGTTAATACTTTAATATACAATGACAGGAAACTGGTGTATGTTTAATAAGTGAGGAAATTAATTCATATAAATGAGGGGGATGCATGTAATTCTTATAATTTCTATTGGAGAAAAATCCTGAAACCAACTTCTGAATTGATTTCTCATAAGAAAATAAATATCCTAAAAATACAACTCACGATGGACAGTTTTGAAGAAATTTACCTACATCTGCAGAAATTATTTATTCAGGAAATATTTATAGAGCATCTATACTGTGCTAAGACACAGTTGGAGGTGATGAGAATATAGTAGCAAATAAAAGAGATATTAAGATATTTGAACCATACTTAAATAGTTCTGCCCAGAGAGGATGATATCATTATGCAAATTTGGTTTAAGGGCCCATAACTAGGGACTGTTAGCTGCTGTAATCAAGAATGCACAGTCTGGGGTGGTCAGTCCTCATTAGTGAAAAGTAGTGACTCTGTCCTATAATGATGAATACTGCATTTGGGCTCTCCGCAGAGATTCTAATAATATTTAAGAAATATCCATTGGTGAACATGTTTTTAGAAATACTGTCTTTGCACCATGGAGCATAAGACTCTAACAATCCTGCATCTCGTATCCTACAGTTAGCCTCAGGCAGGGTGATGGCTGGTGCCTGAAGACGATCACAAGTGTAACAGAGGATAGTTTTTTCTGCCTCTTATATAAAAAAAAAGTGTGGTTGGAGCCCCTAAAAAGACAGAGCTGGGACGTTTTGATGTATAAAATACTTTGTGTGACATATTTTGTGCCTGCTTGCTAATGACTGTACATTTACCAAATTCTGACATGTAACAGAACTGGTCTAAGATAACTTTCATTCTGATCTAGCAGTAAAACTGTGGAAGAAAAGGAAAGCTGTGGAGGAGGGCTACCTCTCTGGCAGTTGCTATAATGTACAAACATAAAACTAAAAGAATAAAAGCTTAAAAGTGGTGCTTCAAAAAATCTATTTAAATCAAATTACAACAAAATTCCCCTACCCTATGGAGCTTATATTCTGGTAAGAAAGATGGACAATCCATAAATAAATATACCACATATTAAACTAATTTATTGGGTATTCACGGTCCGCCTCTAAGTGAATGATGTCTGAGATAAGACCTGAATGAAATAGATTGAGGCAAGTTAAAAAAAAAAAAAAAGATTACATCAGAGTCTTGTCAAGAATCACCAGGATCTGGAAGCCCTTCTTGCTAAAGTGTATCTAAAGCAAGGTTGTTGGAATTAAGTGTATATTAATCATGCAAGGTGGTAGGGAATAGTCTAGATTCTAAAGGACAATTTTATTATCTAGTTATGAGGCCTGGGGAAAGACCGTGACTATTGTGTTTTATGATATGTAAACTGAGGTTGAAATAGAAAATATCTCATGTCTCTTTAAATACTAAAATTTTTGTGATTCTTATTCTGAATACTTCTAGAATTAGCTGACACTCCAGGCTTTGGTATAAATGAAAGTCAAAGCAAACATTTTTAAGAGCTTTAGTGATCTATAATTCATACAACTTATAATTCACTCATTTATGCATGTACAACTCAGTCATTTCTAGTATATTTACAGTCATACAACTAACACCACAATCAATTTTAGAACATTTTAGTCACCCGCAAAAGAAACCTTGTACCCATTGACAGTCACCGCCCCCTCCCTCCACAACCCCCACCACCCGTACTTCTTCTTCCAGGGCTGGACAACCACCAATCACCTTTCTATCTCCATTGATTTGCTTATTCTGGACATCAAGTAGAAATGGAATCATGCAATATGTGATCTTTGTGGCTGGCTTCTTTCACTTAGCGTAATGTTTTCAAGGTTCATCCATGTTGTAACAGGTATCAGTACTTCATCTCATTTATTGCCACATAATATTCCACAGTAATATATTGAATGGATGTACCACAGTTTACTCATCCATTCGTCAACTGACATTCAACTTATTTTCACTCTCACCTATTTTAAATCAGATGCTGCTATGAGCATTCATGTACATGTATTTGTATGGACATATTTTAGTTTTCCAAGGCATATGCCTAAGAGTGGAAATACTGGGCCCTATGACCATTCTTTTTAACCTTTTGAGGAAGTGTCAGACAATCTCCAAAGCTGATGTAACATTTTACATTCTATAAGCATGTATGAGGGTTCCAATTTTCCACAAGGTAAACATTTAAAGGTAAGCTTTTCAAATTCAAAGGGTCATCTTGAGGATAGAATAGCAGTTCACGGCCCCCCTAACTTGTACTTAGTAAACCTCAAAACCCTTCTGATTGTGACACTCTGAGATAATCTGTGCAGGTTTATCACCTGTTGTAACTACTAAACAGCATACATTTATTTTTCTCCTCATTCTTTAGATTCTTAATTCACTACCTGCTGTTACTGAAAATAATGACCTTTCTCAGGCAGGATAGGCTGAAAAATGGCCCCAAAATATAGTAAGTATTAATCTTTGAGATCTTTGTAACCTTGTGTGGCAAAATGGACTTTGCAGATGTAAATAGTTAAGGGTCTTGAGGTGGAGAAATTATCCTAGATTGGCCAGATGGGGTCTAAATGAAATCCCAAATTGAGAGGCAAAGGAAGATTTGACACAAATAAAGCAGTGTGACCGCTGAAGCAAGATGCCATACTGCCGGTTTTGCCGGTTTTGAGAGAGGGTCATGGGCCAAGGAATGCAGCTCTGGAAGCTGGAAAGTCAAGGCAATGGCTTCTTTCTTAGAGCCTCTGGAGGTTGCACAGCACTGCCTATATCTTGATGTTGACCCAGTGAAACTGATTTGAGATATTTGACCTCCAGAATCATAAGAGAATAAAGGTGTGTTATTTGAAGCCATCATATTTGTGGTATCTGGTTATAATAGCCATAGGAAATTAATACATTAGGTAATATATTTGCATTTTAATACAATTCTTGGAGCTACACACCCTATTATTATATGAATAATTCTGATGATAATTCATATATGCAGTAGGTAGTCGAAGGAGATATTTGGGAGTATATAAGCTTTTTATATCCCATAAAATCATACATTCTATATGGTAGCTTATTCTTAAATTTCTATAATTGGGAAAGTACACAAAAATCTTTAACCATTGAATAAATAGTGGTCAGGATTCCAGGTAACAAAATCTATTTTCTATCAATTCAGTGTGTAGGCATGAATTCTTCATTGTAATGCCCCCGATTTCGAATCCGAGAGACCACCAAGGAGCCGATACCGATGCAAACGCACGAGGGTTTATTTGCAAGCTCGAGCCTGGGCCCAAGTATACCCCACACAGCAGAGCAGAGACTTGGACCCCTAGGTTAAGAGGCGTAGCAGCTTAATAGAGGCCAGTGGCCAATGAGATTGTAACACACACAGAAAGTTGCATAGTCATGTCAGTCCACACGCAGGTGGCCAACTGAATTACAATTTACCCTATAGTAACTGTTTGAACTAGCCTATCACTCTGGTCAGAATTGGTGCGCAAGTTTGACGGGCAAAAGGCAGGGTTTACATTCTTTGGCGGTTAGGGCTTCCGCATTCCTATTTGAGCTGGTTTCCAGTAAGGGTGTGCTCAGCAGCTAGACTAGGGTGGGGGAGTGTCTTAAGCAATAAGTAGGTCATATGGGGGTTATACATGAGATGGTGGGTGTAGCACAAAACGGAGTTAGTCTTGCTCTGCTTGTCCAGGGGTAGGGGATTTTTGTTAAATTCCTTGGGTCCCACATTCATATTTATCCTTAATTCTCTTTCCTTTACCAAAAATACTTATAATCACTAGGGGTATGCCCTTGACTTTTCTGTGGCTCCAGTGGAAGGAACTATAGCCAAATGGTTTGCAAATTCATGTTTGGTATCAGCCAGTCACAAATTGTGCAGAAAAACACAATGCATGTAGATCAGAGATTGTTTTGTGAGGATTGAAGGAGATAAGTTTTGTAAAATACTTAGTACAGAGCCTAGTGTCCAGCCAACATTCAAAAGTGGCCTTTACTTGTTTTAAAATGTTATTAGTGAAGGTATCAATGAGCGAGATCTGCATATTGTTGAAGAGCTCAGATTCTGAAATCAGACTTCCTAGATCTGGGTTTTCAGACAATATTAGGTGTATGACCCTGGATAAGTCATTTATCATCGGTCTGTTTCCTCCTTTATCAAGTCGATTTAATAATAGAACCAACTCACAGAACTAATTCATGAGTTCATGAACTGAAGTATGAAGATCCATGCTTAGCACCTGGAAGCTCAATACATTTTCGTATTATTTATTGAGGAATTACTTCAATTCTACCTTATCACATCTGAAGGTCTTGTCTTTTCGGTCTGTATTTGTTTATAAGTGAGTAAACATGTAATGTTCCTCTAAGTGCCTTCCAGCTTATTGTTAAACTGTTCACACCAAACAGCACTGCCTAGTTTTCCTGAACCGGTGGGGGAAAATCCCCTTAGGTGGCCCATGTAATCAATCCACTCAGGCTTTTGCAGTGCTTGCTGATAAAGAGGCTTCTGCAATTCTGAAGGCTTCCCTGAGGGCAATATCCCCAGGCCCTGCTGCTTGTGTGCAAATCTGTTTCTACTTTTGGGAAAGGAGCCTTATTTACCTAATGAGGTTCAGTTTACAGAATCCAGGCTCCAAATTCAGGTCAAGTATGAAGAAGGAGCAAAGCACCCTGCCCAAGCATGTCAGAATCAAGGGAATGAGCATAGTAATAACCTGAATTTTTTAAGTTTATTTATTTTGAGAGAGACAGAGACAGCATGAATGGAGGAGGGGCAGAGAGAAAGGAGAGAGACAATCCCAAGCAGGCTCCTTGTGCTATCAGCACAGAGCCGACAATGGAGTTGAACTCACAAACCATGAGATCATGGCCTGAGCTGAAATCAAGAGTCTGATGTTTAACCAACAAAGCTACCCAGGCGCCGCTATCCTAAATTTTACGTACAGATTTTCCCCCAAAATATTCAGACCAATTCATATAATTTGATTCACACAAACATTTATTTGGAAAACTTTTCTTAAGCACCACGTTTCAGTGTCCCATATGTGCCAGGCACTTTAAATATATCATCATATCTACTCTTGACCACAATTCACTTGAAAAGGTATTATCAGCCCCATTCTGCATTTGATAAAATGAAGTCTAAGATAAGTGAACTAACTTAGACACAGTCAAGACACAGAGAAGAGAGAGAATCAGTATTTAAATCTATGCCTACCTAGTCTCCCAAAAGCAGAAAGATGTGCCAATATTCTTTTAATCATTTTCCAAACGTTGAACATGTAGGTTGTTCCCAATATATTGCTATTAAAAGTAATGTGACAATGAACATATCTGTGCATTAATCTTTGTCAGAATTTTTATTGTCTCTGGATAGAGAACAGTAGGAAGTAGCACACTAGGTCAAAGGGTATGTAATATTTTTAAAGATTTTTTTTTTTAATATATGAGACTGCCTCCCAAAAGATTGTTCTGGGCCTTCCTTCCAGCATGAGGAAGAAAGAGTATCTGATTCATGTACTTTTACCAACACCATCATCCTGTAATCTTTGCAAATTTGATAGGCAGTCTGTTCTCTCCCTTCTAATTATGTATAATTTCAAATGGGTGCTACTGCATAGATAAACACAGCCAATGGCAACAAGTGAATGAATTGAAGCATCTATATCTTGAACACAGAAAAACTGAAGCAGCAGACATTCTACGTTTGCTTTTGTTGGGGTGACAAGACTGGAAGGAAATTCAAAATGTCACTGAATTTATTTTTTAACTTTTATATCAAACTGCATTGTACATACATAACAGTGCACAAATCATAACTGTACTGCTTGATTAAGTATTGAAATAAATACACCTATGTAACCTATATCAAAATACACTACAGACCTCGTACCATGAGAAGACTCCCTCGTGCCTGTTCCCGTGATGTCCCCGCAGATGACCGCTATTCCAACTTGCATCATTGTACATTAGTTTTGTTGCCCTTTTTGCATTTTACACGGGTGGATTTAAACAGTATGTGATGTTCAGACAGGGTGCTGTCGAAAAAACGACCAGATGGCGAATAGAAGCGAGGCAAGATTTTATTCATGGCAGGGCCAAACCTGATCTCCTGATCTTTTTTTTTTTTTTTTTTTAACGTTTATTTATTTTTGAGACAGAGAGACAGAGCATGAATGGGGGAGGGTCAGAGAGAGGGAGACACAGAATCTGAAACAGGCTCCAGGCTCTGAGCTGTCAGCACAGAGCCCGACGCGGGACTCGAACTCAGGATAGTGAGATCATGACCTGAGCCGAAGTCAGCCGCTCAACCGACTGAGCCACCCAGGCGCCCCCTGAGCTCCTGATCTTAAGGAGAAAAGTGCAGAGAATGGCCCCAACAAAGGTAGCAGTGAGCTTATATGGATTTTAGCAAGTCAGAATACATCATTATTTGGTTAACCAATTACAATTTATGGCGTTTCATGGTAGCCAATTATATTGTGACACACAGACGTTAGTTTTGGCGGGAACCTATCAATTTAAAGTTCTTTGTCCTAAGAGGGTTTAAAATGACCAATCATAGTTAGACACCTGAGATGCCAAAGGGCAGCGAGTACCTGACTTTTTACATGTTGGTCTTGCCTAGGCCAGATCTTGGTAGAGGGGGTGGGGGAGCGTTTTGCATCCTAGGTTATCTATTTAGCAAGCAGGCGAGGTCACAGAAGAGAGATAGGGTGGTTAGTAATTTACGATAACCCTAATAGGGAACTAAATTAGCCTTTTATCTCAATTATTCATGAAAGGTGAGTTTAAGCTGAACTTATGTACAGTAAGCTTTCTGATATCTTATAAGTTGACCTATTACAATGTTTTTATATCTTCAGATCTTTAGATCTTTTGGTATATGATTTTTTGCCTGGATTCTTTTGCCCAACATAATGCATTGATTTTTTTTTTTTTTCATTGTGGTACAATATTCCATTTTAAGAATGTGACACTATTTACTTATTACTGCTGATGATTACTTAGGTTGTTTCCAGTTTAGAGTTATTATGAAGAATTCAGCTATTAATTTAGTGTTGTGCTCAGATTACACATTTCTGTGTGCATGTCTACTTGCTGTGTATATACCCAGGAGTAAATGATTACAGTTAGTTTTGTTAGATACCATCCAACAGTTTTCCAAAGAGATTGTACTTATCCTCCTTGGAGCAATATCCAATGGCTCGTTATCCTCACCAACATGTGGCATTGTCAGCTATTTCTTAAGGTGAGGATTGGTATCTCACTGCTCATTTTCATTAAGGATATGCAACACCTCTTCGGATGTTTAAAGGCCGCTTAGATTTCCTCTTTTGTGAAGTGCTTATTCAAGTCATTTGTCTATTCTCTTTAAAAGAATCATCTATCTTTGTCTTGCTGGAATTTTTGAATTTAAAATATTTTGAATACAATTTCTCTTTAGACACAAGTATTACAAATATCATCTCTCTGAAACTTGGCTTTGAATAGTGTCTTTTGATAAATAAATTTTAATAAAGGTATATCACAAACGGAGAGACATTGCTACCATGTGGCAGAACTTAATAAATAAGACCCTTTCTGTCTCATTCATCAATATTCTGCCCCCTCCCTTTCTTGGTGGCCCGTTTAACCAATTTGTGCCGATAAATTCCTATAAATTTATCCCATAATGTTTTTTTTTCTCTCATGTTCCAATCCATAAATATCATTTATCTTCAGATATCTGTATTACTTGTGAATAAAATACATTATTTGTGACAGGGAAAAAGTGTTTAATATTTCAAGTCCCCAAAGCATTGTTTGCTGAGCTGGGTGATAGGAATGATGAAATTTGCAAAACTAGGAAATCTGATAGGTAGGTGAATTCTGCTGAAGAAGAAACTAATGAGCAGATTCCAAGGGGTTTATAAAGAAGCTGTGGCCCTGGAGTCTGGAGAGACCTTTGTGGAAAGAGAGCTAACAAAGGGGAATAGACCAGAAGGTGTTTGTGAATAGTCTTAAGTTTGGCTATGTGGTTGCAATGAATTTCCACTTTGGTAAAATCTACATTGCAAACTGTTGCTTTCTAGAATTGGGTCCACTCTGAGGTAGGGAGTGCAAAAATTTCTTGGGATGATTCAGGAAAGGCACAAGAGAGTGAGATGCTGATCACAGGGACTCCATTACACTTGGGTTACTTGCAGCTCTAATTTGCATCTGCACAGTGTGATTTACGCTGTTTCCAGCTGCATTTGCAGTCAACAATAGCAACAATGATTGCAATCCTATCGCAATATATTTATCACAAAAAGTACAATTATATCATATTTCCAATCTACTATCGTTCTCTAAATTGTGGACATGTGAGAATTATATCAGAATATATCAGAATTGGGCTTGTCTTTGAAAATTAGCCTTTTTTTTTTTTTTGCCACATTATATTTCCATGGTGAATCAAATTTACATTGGTAATATAGATGGTCACTTGCCATCATGTTTTTATAAAGTGGGCTTTGTCTTATTTGACATATTTTGGCCAATCCTTGGTTTTTCCTCTCAATTATTTAGCTTGTCAGGGAAATGAGGTTGCATTGTGTCCAGAAAGAAAAAAAAAAAAGAGCAAGAATGAATAGTAATATTAATAATTGCCTGTCTTTTATATTAATATTTTCTTTTTAAAAAAATGAAAGCTGCACCCTTAGAGGGTACTATTAAGTTTAGAGACCATATTCTATTATGGAATACTACTAATCTTTCCTATTCCAGTTGGTTCTCTAATGTTTTCTCTCCTATAGTGTTGGAAATTGATAAAATTCACTGAACTACTATCCCTGGCAGACAACTCCTGCTTTCCTTCCTACAAAAGAGACTGTCACATAAAATTTCCGTCAAAAGGATTTTAAGACTTCTACAATTTTGTATGCATGTAAAATTCATGTAACATGTGCATTCACAAAGGCCCTCCACACTGCTAAAACTGTGACTTGTGAGAACTGATCAAATGGGCAGGAATGCCAAATGGCCCTGCGGGTGGAAAAGGGATCAGATGATTTCTACAGGGAACTTGAGTGTCATAACTAGAGTCCCAATAGTACACTTTGTTTACGCTTCTAACAGAGATTTTCAAAGTCATGAACGTAGATGTTGCTAATTCCAACATTTCATAAAATGACAGGTAACTCATTTTTTGTGGTATCTTCTATGAAAAAAAATTTAATTTTTGTCTTTGTCTGACTGTCAAGGGCTGATTAGGTAGCACAGAAACTGAATACTAAAAGACTCCCTTTTTAAATTAAGGAATTCATGTCTACAAGTCTCCAGAACAAAAAAAGATTTCTACTCTCTTGCCAGTGGGATGAAGGGAATTTTTTCTAATGGACTAAACATGAGATCAGGCAAAATGTTCAATAGACATGTAGGAAACATTTTGTCTAGCGTGGACCTAGGATTTCAGGAAAGCCCTGTATTCTATATGCACTGCCTTCTCCGTGTCTATGAACAAAGGCCACCAAAAATTCCCAGCAGCCAGTGGCATTTCCTGTTGGAAAAGTTACTCTGCCTGAGTTTCAACACTCAAGGAAAAGGGCCTAAAGATTCTTTTACTTCTTCTATTAGCCTGGAGAGAATGTTAATGATCAGGTGCCAATTCTCTTTGTGCTTTTTTTCCCCCTCCTCAATTACCTTACAAATTGGTGTCTAAGTAAGGCAGGCTTATTTCTATTACTATTTCTTTCTTTTTTTAATATATTTAAAAAAAATTTTTTTTAACATTTATTTATTTTTGAGACAGACAGAGAGAGAGAGCATGAACAGGGGAGGGTCAGAGGAAGAGGGAGACATAGAATCTGAAACGGGCTCCAGGCTCTGAGCTGTCAGCACAGAGTCCGACGCGGGGCTTGAACTCACGGACTGCGAGATCATGACCTGAGCCGAAGTCGGACGCCCAACCGACTGAGCCACCCAGGCGCCCCTAATATATTTTTTATGATTATTTTTGAAAGAGAGAGCACAAGCAGGGCAGGGTTGGGGGAGACACAGAATCTGAAGCAGGCTCCAGGCCCTGAGATGTCAGCACAGAACCTGATGTGGGGCTCGAACCCATAAACTGAAATCATGACCGTTGTTGAAGTGGGATGCTTAACCGACTGAGCCACCCAGGTGCCCGTACTATTACAATTTCTTTACATTTTACTGAATCTTGGAAAATGTGTCATACAAGACCAATGTGCAGTGTCCCCATTCCAGCTGAATCTTTCCCCTGCCATCTGCTTTATGATTCTTTGCTTTGCTGCTCCTTCCGGGCCCTAATAATCAAGCAAACAGAGAAGGTAGCAGCAGTCTCAATGGTTTTTCTTTCATCCAGCGTGTATCCTCTTGCTGATAATTTTGTTTTCTTGATACCAAATTTCACAAAAAAATGAACACAAGTGTCTGGAAGGCAGTATGTTGTGGTGTGAAGACAGAGGGCTTTGGGGCCAAGCGTCTTTAGTTTGAATTGTGGTTTTGTCACTTTGTCAGGAGTGTGGATTTAGACAAGCCCACATCTCTGTGTTACCTAGTTTCCCTAATACAAGTGATGACAATACCTAGCAGGAAGTGCTGTGCAATTAGAGATCGGAGATATGTATTGTTCTTAGAACACACCGGGCATGATTTAAAAGATGGCTAGAAGTCAAAAATTAAAATCTAAGTTTTCTCTCCATAAGCAGCTTGGAATATAATTGCAGATACATGACTCACACACACTCACAGAATCAGCATTATAATACAGAATATGATTTTGACAAATGATTGATCAGGATAATCATTATTAGGGAATTTCAGAAACCCAAAAGGAAAGATTCTGTGACTTTCATAAGTTAATGGCCTTTTCTGAGCCAAAAGCACCATGGTGGGATCACTGTCTTAGACAAGCGCTCTTGGCATGAGTTGATGCAAGACACCAAAAGTGGTTATGGGAGGTTAGAAAGCTATTGCAAAACTTTAACGACATGTTAAAGGCTGGAATTGTGCAGACAGATAACTCTGTTCACATTGGAATTAAAAGCATTTAAGGACTGAGAGGAGCGAGCAGCACAAATAGGTAATTTGTTCACCAAATGTTAAATAGAGATAAGCACAATTTCTTCCACAGATACATTGGTAGCATCATTGATTTGAAATGAATTAAATTGCATTGAGCTACTTATTAATCCAGAGGAAACCACTTGGGGTTCTGAAGAAGTTTCTTTACAAATTATGTCCCTAGCAACTTCACATGCTGGCGCTAGTGTGGAATTTAATAAAACAGGGTCAAAGAAGCTGTGGCAATTGAAGCACGTAGCTTAGCTACAGAGCTGAGGGAGAGCACACAGGGCTTTATCCAGACTGTTTCACAGGGATGTGTAAGCACTACAGAGAGTGCCCTCAGGATCTGCTTTCTCCCAAGATCCTATTCCTCCCTTCACTGTTGACCACCTACACAGAATAACAATAATTCCAGTGCCCAATTGAGTAATAACAATAACTGTATTATTCTACATTTGCTTAGTACTTTATGATTGTTCAGGTCAAATCCATGTATTTTCAATAGTTTTTATTGGTTATCTTCCCTAAATTTCTTTAAAAATTTTTTTTTACTGTTTATTTTTGAGAAAGCATGAGTGGGGAGTGGGGCAGAGAGTGAGGGAGACAGAACTGAAGCAGGATCCAGTCTCTGAGCTGTCAGCACAGAGCCTGATGCAGGGCTCAAACCCACTAACCGTAAGATTATGACCTGAGTGGAAGTAGGACGCTTAACTGACTGAGCCACCCAGGTGCCCCAAGTTATCTTCCCTAAATTTCTAAAGATATGCTTAAAAATGCATTTCATTTTTTAAGAGTTGCATAATATTTACATTGTTGAAGGACTTTCTGTGAATTAATTTTTTTTTTAAAAAAAGCTTAAAAAATATACTGATTTTCAAATCATTTTAGTGATACTAGATGAATAGAAATGTAAAAAGTTTGGTCAGAATAATTATGTCTCTTGGTAGGGAAAATAACCAGAAGTGTGGAGAATCTAGATTTTGTTTTAAAAAACAAATGAAGTGTTTGAAATACAGCCTTGAAGATTCTGGGTAATAGAAAAACAGTAACAGTTTCCCCCATATCCCAGTCCAGCTTCTTGAATGCATCAGTTTGTTATTAATATGGTTATATAAGTCTTTAGAGAACGAGAATAGAGTTTCCAGAACTCTAAACCCAGATATTGAGAATAGCAAGTGTTCTCTTAATATTAAAAGTGACTTTAACAGCACAGTGTGCTCAAGGACAAATGCCCAAGTCGGCAAACACGTATTTCTCATCATCAACTTTAATAAATATGACCTGTGCAAGTCACAATCTATCTACCACTGTCCCTGACAAGGAAATGAATATTTTTTAAAAGTATGTGCCCTGAGTGGATGATTCAGCTCTTCAACTACAGGAAATCAGTGGTGAAGCATAATAAGCCAAAAGCAAATCAAATAGTAGGCGAGCCTTTTAGTGTGTGTGTGTGTGTGTGTGTGTGTGTGTGTGTGTGTGTGAAAGAGAAAGAAAAACACCCAGAATAGCTAGAAAGTTCAGATTAAAGAAAATTGAAAATGAATTTTTCAAAGTGTAGTAGAAGACTGTGTATTTCAGAACGATGATCCCGAGGATTCAGTTCATACATTTTCTAAGAGCTTGAACATCTATTTGGGAAGGGCACAGAAATAATTAATTAGGGACTAATCACACTATCTCTATCTTTTTCTCTGTTCGAATATGTTGTGAACATAAATTTAAGCCAAAGTCTCCATGAAACTATGTCCAAGGATATTTTAATATGGCAATATTGTAATACTAATGTGTAAAGTGATATTAAAATGAGAATTCCTTGTGCTGCCTATGCTGGACAAGACCAGAGCTGAAGCTGGACATTTCAAAGTAGTGGTTTCCCAAACACATCTTGCCATACTTAATGCAAGAATTAATAGTTATATTTTATTAAAAAAATGAAAAATTTGTGGACAAATAAAAACTGGGTGTGACACCATACCAGCAAGCATAATCCAAGTCTCTCCTGAGCAAACCAAGAAATATCATCATTCTGGTCAGGAGTAAAGTCAGGGAATTTGGTTTTAAGAAAGTCAAGGAAGAGAGAGTTCTGGGAGACAGGATTTGTCGACATTGCCAACTGTGTCTCGAGCTCAAATTAGATAAAGCCTGTCAAGCATTCTTTTGGTTTAGCAACATGAAGCTCAAAGCTGACCTTACTTAGAGAATATCGGTGTGGGTGTTGGGATGACTGGGGGCTAATGAAATGGACAGGTGACAGGTGAATATGTCAAGAAGTGTGACTGAAAATAAGAAGAGATCTAAGGTAGTAATTAGTAGAGTAGATGGGTCCTAGGAGGAATTTCAAAGATGGATGGGACTTGGGTAAGTTTATATACTTGTAATAATAAGGAGTCAAAAGAAGAGGAGAGGTTGATAATAGAGAGAGAAAAGATGAGTAGAACAAAACATGGAAAGAGCTCTAGAGACAGGCACGTATTGGAAACGAATTTAAATAAATTTTGAATACTTATAAAAAGTTCATTTGTACTTGGGTGAAGTAAATCTAAAGTGAATTAGAACCAATAGAACTAACATACAAGTACAAACATACAAAACTAACATACAAAAACACTTTTTAAGAGGGGTAAACTACTAAGTTATGAAGACAAGCTTTCAGTAGTTTGAAATGAATTTCTTTATAAAATACATTAAATAAATGAGAAAATATTAAGAAGGTTGATCATAGCGGTAATGGGTTTTAAGTTTTATAAAATGCTGTGATAATTAGGTCAGAATTTTCAAGTGGAAATTGAGTGGAAATCCTTAGAAATGCAAAATAGTAATGGAACCTATAACAAGAGTGCTATTAAAGTGTTCAGATAAATATAATTCTAGCTCAAATAATTAAGCTTTCATTTATCATCCTGAATCTCAGTAAAATTTGGCTCCAAATGTTTTTATGGAAACTAAAGTTCTGTTTAATAGTTTTTACAGGAGCACCTGGGTGCCTCAGTCAGTTAAGTGTCTGACTTTGGCTCATGTCATGATCTTGTGGTTCACAAGTTCGAGTCCCACATCGGGCTCTGTGCTAACAGCTCAGAGCCTGGAGCCTGTTTCTTGAATTCTGTGTCTCCCTCTATCTCTGCTCCTCTCCCACTCATATTCTCTCTCTCTCTCTCTCTCTCTCTCTCTCTCTCTCTCAAAGATAAATAAAACATTAAAAAATAGTTTTTACAGTTTCTGGAATGAGAATTTCTGAAACTTCACTAGGGTTGAAAAAAAATTTTTAAGAGTTGAAAACCAGTGAAACTACTATGTAGAGATATAATTAAAGAATTCATCTGTTTAAAAACTTTGGTTCAACTCAGTCATTGCTTCTCACATAGCAGTGTAACTAGATAAAGGTTTCATTCATTGCCTACATTTGGCTGTGTCATTCCATCCTTCCATTATTTATGTCACTACTGGAAAGAAATCAGTATCTGTTCATATGCTATGCCTGATAAAAATAAGGTTTCTTCATTATTAAGGTAGATGATGTAGTGACTCTTAGTAAAAACCTAAAAATGAGAAACCTTATAGTCTATGTGGAATATATAGGAATGTGACTTCTCATTGTGTAACAATACAAACACCAGGCTATCTATTTATATTTCACTGCTGCAAGTAAAATTAAATAAGATAACAACTTTCTACATATTCACAAGGGAACAAATTTCATAGATATAACCATCCTATCCTCTATAGCATTTAGAGATTACTATAGCTATTAATGATATATTCTATTTAATGTTGTAATTATTTTATCCAATGTATTCAAATATTTTCGTTGTTGTTCAGGAAGCTCTGTGCCCAATGTGGGACTTAAATAAATCCTGAGATCAAGAGTCCTATATTCCACTGACTGAGTCAGCCAGGTGCCCCTCAAATATTTTTAATAAAACAGTTTTCCCTTGCTATCAAAATGAGTCAAAATAGTTTAACTGATGTTGATTTCTAGTGCTGAAAAACTCACAATGTGGGTCAGAAACAAATTGTTCTCATGCAGGAGAAGAATGCATATGAACGACACCATATTTAAATACATATTGAGAAAAGAGATAGTTTTTCGAAATTAAACATATCTTTTAGTTGAGCTCAAAAAATATTTAATGTGTGACTTCAGTTTAATCATTAAAAAGAATTCCAAGGAAAGGTGGAATGATATAAACCAAAGGAGCATAAGTTTTGCCTAGTTTTATCTTTTCTTTTTTATTAGAATGATTACCCATGTGTGAAAGCTGTTTGTAAACTGTAAAGTCCTATACAAAAATGTCTTTACTAATATTTTCCTATTCTGGTAATTAGAGTGATTTATTTCTCAAAAATCGTGATACTAGGAGAGTAAACATACAAGATGGGTTTTATGAAACTGTGAAATTTTATTTTCATTTGCCACAAATTTGGATAATGACATAACCATACATTTTGGCCCCAAGCCCTTTTGAATTGAAGTAGCTTATTCTACATATTGATTATTTAATTAACAAAACTGTTAATTAACTATTTTCCTACCTTAATTATTCTTATTATGGACAGGTGTTATGTGAAATATGAATTATAACTCATCACTTCTTAAGTCAAATGAATTTAATTTGGTTTTAAAAATCCTAATTACAGGGGCGCCTGGGTGGCTCAGTCGGTTAAGCGTCTGACTTCAGCTCAGGTCACGATCTTGCGTTATGTGAGTTCAAGCCCCGCGTCGGGCTCTGTGCTGACTGGCCAGAGCCTGGAGCCTGTTTCGGATTCTGTGTCTCCCTCTCTCTCTGACCCTCTCCCGTTCATGCTCTGTCTCTCTCTGTCTCAAAAATAAATAAATTAAAAAAAAAATCCTAATTACAAAATGATTCTTTCAGTGACAGCATAGAATTAAATAAATTCCATAATTTATGGAAACAGCTTTTTTTAAAGTACTTTTTGTTTATCACTGTTGTTTGCAGTCACACTATGTAATGATAAAGGGGGAAAAATAACTTAAAGCTGTTTCAGTATGTTACTGGGTCTCTCGGTTCTTGTCCCAGATGCACCAAAGAATTGGACACCCAAGATCAGAATGGGGAGATAGAGTTTATCGAGTAGGTAAGTATAGTACACTTTCAAGAGTAAAAGGGGGCCACTTCCAGAGCAATAGTGGCAATGGCACCAAAAAACTCTAGCTGCATCTTTTTTTTTTAATGTTTATTTATTTTTGAGACAGAGAGAGACAGAGCATGAATGGGGGAGGTGCAGAGAGAGAGGGAGACACAGAATCAGAAGCAGGCTCCAGGCTCCGAGCCATCAGCCCAGAGCCCGAAGCGAGGCTCGAACTCATGGACCACGAGATTGTGACCTGAGCTGAAGTCAGACGCTTAACCGACTGAGCCACCCAGGCGCCCTAGCTGTAGCCTTTTAAGTAGCTTGGTTAACTTGTAAACTTGACTTTGACATTTTTGATTGACAGCTGGTGGTTATAAAACATTTTGACCTCTGCATATGCACATACCCATGATGCATTGCATTATAATTGTACTTATTTATGTGTTGCCTAGTTATGGACATTTAATAAGCTTTGTTGTGACCTTAAACGTACTTAAGGGCAAGTTGCACCCTTTGTGTACATGCTCAGTTCTTAGAAGTCCCCTCATGGCTTTTGAGCCAGGTCTATGGTTACGCCTTTCCTGTTCTGTTAGCCTCTTAGAAGTGGCTCCTCCAATGGTATGGTGAGCATCTGCTTTATCTCTTCTCACTCATGCCTAAATAGCTGTCTAACATCCCCCGCTCAAGTGATTGGACCCCAAATTACTAGAAATTGGGACATGACCACTGTGGCTTCTTCAAGCTGCTGGGGGCATTATGAAGATTTTGGGAGTTCAACACCTGCTCACTATGGATGAGAGAAGGCAGTGGTGGTTGGCAGGCTTCCTCCAGGGACTTCCTTCCCAAAGGAAAGAGTTGTAGGCATCTGAAGGTTGATATCTTTGATTGAGGACCAGTTAGAAATTGGTGGCGGGTACCTTGGAGGAGACAAAGGATACTAACATATTGAGTAGCTGTGGTCCAAAGAGTAACATAAAAAGAGCCCCTAGAATGAGGAAAGGCAGTCAAGGTGTAATTGTAAGCAGTTGTGATAGATTACCCAGGAAGACAGGTGTTTCTTTGGTATGGAAATTTTTAAGGCAGAAAGGGAAGGGAAAAGTTTGTAGGAGATCTGATTCCACATTGGGGAAGAAGACAACTGAGCTATAAAAGGAAAAGATGACTTTGCCAAGCCCTATTCCTAATGGGATAATGCAGAGAAAGAGAGAAGACTTATTTGTCATGAGGTGGAATAATCAATTCTGCCACTCTATACGGTTTTAAAAGAAGTGTCCTATCACAGGTGAATTTGGGTATGGGAAATGCAGGGAGATTAATTTGTATAGAGGAGGGCATCTATCCAAAAATGGGGGTTAGAGATGAAGGCTGCTTGTAAACAGGAAGTTACTGGAAATGGTGACCACATCCAAAGAACAGATCCAGTCAACAGGGAATCCTAGCCCACAGCAGTGCTCAGGCTGTGGGGTTTATGGCAGGCAAGGGTCATTTTCTGGTTCCTAGAGGTCACCTAGCCCACTGCAGCACATGCAAAGCAGCTGGTATCAGGGAGCAGGGTCCACTTCCCAGAGGACCACAGGTGGAAGAACCAAGCAGTGTTTGTCACCAGTGGTGGGAACAGTTTCAAGGCAAACCCTCAATCTCATAAAGAACTGGACAGAATTAGGGAACTAGAGTAGAAACTTTCAGACTATACAAATGTGACAGGAGTAGGGGAAAGAAGCAGCTGGGAGCACTCTCAGCTCTTCAAAGAACTAGCTCTAGAAAATGTCTTCATAAAACTAATTCTAAAATCACGCTGCTGACTTTCACACGTTTCTCTGGAATAAGTAAAATGTAATGGAGGGCATCAGCAAGTGTAGCTGAGCCATGAAACATTCTCAGTAAACTTCAAAATACTGGTGTACTAGAAACTGTACAGAGCACGTTCTATGACCAGGCTGTGTGTGTATGTGTGTATTAAAAGATATAATATATTGGGACTTCTGTCTGGCTCAATTACATGTCCGACTCTTGATTTCGGCTCAGGCCATGATATCACAGTTCATGAGTTCCAGCTCTGCATTGGACTCCACGCTGATGGTGTAGAGCCTGCTTGGGATTCTCTCTCTCTTCCCCTGCCCCCCTCCTTGTGTCTCAGAATAAATAGATAAACTTAAGAAAATTAAAGTTTTGAAACACAATTAATATTCTGCAAGGTTTTAAAAGGATGTGCTATAAGGACAATGTTCTGGATTTTGTCAGTGTGCCCCTCCACATCTATTCCTTCCCTCTCTCTACTAAGTTCTATCTAGACTTGTAGAAATGTCACCAAGAGCTTCCTTGACCTCTGGTTTCGAGTCAGGATGGGACTGGAAGAACAGTGGGAGTTTTCTGCCATTCCCACTCCCTGCTGGGTGACTAAGGTTAGAGTGGGCTGGTGGTTCCTAGAAGGCAATCCTATATACCCAGTCCTCTCCGGATCTGTATTTTGGGGTTCTTCCAGGTCTAGAGAGATGGGAAGATGCCCTCCTATTACTTACCAGTCCCCCACAGTTACCAGCTTCCAGTAATCCTTGTGGTTTTTCTTCACCTCAACCATAACTTTACAAAGAACCCTTAAAATTATTTTAAGTAGCCAGCTGGAACCCTAGGCAATATATGTTGTTTGGTATGACAAAAGGAAGGTGACTATGGGAGGCAGTAAATCACAGCTGTTGAACTTAAGATTCTGGAGTCTGAGCTTGAGTCTCAGCTATACCACTGACTAGAGTAGCTCTGGGAAAATTGCTCAACTTCGTTAAGCCTTAATTTTCCCATGCCTGGATAAAGCAGACACTTTCTGTTCCACTGGGCTATCATGAAGGTTAACTGAGAATATGAGTGTAATGTACTGACCCAAAAGACTGGTCATTAGTAATAAAAGGCAACAGGTACTGGTCACTTACCGTGCACCACATATTCCAGGCACTCTGTATGTACTATTTTAGTCTTTTCAATAGCTTCTGAATAGAGAGCATTACATAAGCTGAGATATGTGTGTGTGTGTGTGTGTGCGTACATATATATATATATATATATATATATATATATATATATATACATGTATGCCTTAGAATAGCATCTGAAACATAGCAAATATCATATAATTGTTTGTATTATTATCATTGTCATCTAATTTCCTAATTTTAAAGATGAGGAAAGTGAGAGTTTCAATATTGAAGGTTGGTTTATCAAACAAGAAATTTAGCTTGGATTTGAATTTAGGAAGTGGCTTTAAAACACAATATTTTGGAGTGCCTGTGCAGCTCAGTCAAGTGGTTGAGCGTCTGACTTTGCCTCAGGTCATGATTTTGGGGTTCATGAGATCGAGCCCAACATGGGCTTACTGCTGTCAGCACAGATCCCACTTCCAATCCTCTGTCCCCCCTCTGTGCCCCTCCCCCACTCATACTCTCTCTAAAAACTAAAATAAAAACATTAAAAAAACCCACAATATTTTATGTGCACTTATCAAATTGATATTACCTATGATTGTTACTGTTTAAATGATTCTATTTATGTAAACATATATTAGAAATATATTTTATTGTATATATGGTGTATATATATGGTATATATATTTATTATATATATATACACATGATATGAATATTTGTATGTTCACAGACTATGTCAAGGAAGACTACATAGTAAGCCATTATTTCAAAATTACAGATCTGGAAATTCAAAATAAATTATATAAGTGTATCTGTGTCTATCTACGTGTATATCTATGTAGTGACTACCTGACACATATAGATCTATCTGTCTATAAATGCGTACATATATAGCATATAAAATTGTAACCTATTTATTTCTACATGTATGACAAAAATTAATACATGTGTTTAAGATTATTTTTGCCTACGTTTCCTAATTTGAAGAATATAACTTTTTCTTGTAGCTAATGAACAATAGTCAAGAGTTTGAAACTTGTTTCATCAGACAAAATGACTAAATCACTAAATATACCTTGTTTTGAAAATATGTAGTTGTGATATTTTAGGGAAAATAGTGTTTGTTTGCTTATGGATATGAAGAAGGATATCTCTAGCTATGTGAGAGGTATTTTTGCTTTTGTGCTGTCATCTAACATACACGATGATGATTTTTGTCTGAGAAATGCTATTTTACATGTGTCAAAGGAAAGGGTATACTTTGTTCATTTCTGTTTTTTTTAGGAGCTGCCAATATTATTTAATATAAGTAGTTGATCTTTTAAAACCCTTGCTCTTATTGTATCTCCCTCAAGAGTAGAAGCTGCCTAAAAATGCTGAAATATGCCTCAAATGATGGACATAACACAAATTAATACAATCTCTGACTAATGCAGAACTTCTTCTAATGTAACCATGGTTTCATCATTGAACATTTCTATTGTTAGTTCCCATTCTCGTGGAGAAAGGCAAAACAGCAGGACTTTTTGATATATGAATAATTTGAACATAAAGTGACAGAATATAATACAAAAGGAAGATAGCTGAGCTTTATGTAAGTATGGATTTAAATATGTATTTTAATTTCCAAAAGGTAATATGGATTCCTAGGCCAAAACAATGACTCTAATTTAAACTACAATTTATTGTGGAGAATGAAGTGCACGATGAAACATTCAGGCAAACTGTCAACACTGATGCTTGAATGTTGTGATTACAGTTGCTATTTGAGGGCAGAGATCATTTTGCTTGAATTCCTTGCTGGTAAATTTATTGTTCAAATAATATGGTGTCTGAGATGTGGTATAAAATGGATAACTGCAATCAATAAACTTGTGATTTATTTATCTATTGCAGATATTTTCTTTGTCAGGTTGCTGTGTACAAAGAAAATAAAGAGGGCTGAGTGGCGAAAATGTTGAAGATGCAAATTACAGACTATGCTTTTAATTAATTCAGTGGCAAGGAAACTTCAAGGCATATACCAGTTTCACGTGTTTTTTCTTTTTCTTTCTTGTAATTGGAAGACACTAAATGTTCTAAAGGAGGTGCAAAATAACAAGAAACATGAGCTCCTTTGGTAAATGATATTGAACAATGTGATGGTGAAGTTAAATTATACATCATTTACATTGATGAATAGATCTGTGACATAATTGATTAAATTAATAGTTATAATGTGAAGTTTAAATTTAAAAGCTCCCAGAGCAAAACCCTCAAAGATAATTAATTAGCTTTCCTTTAACCTGTTGGCCAAATACTGAGGGACACAAAAGAGAATACCTTTTTTCTGTAATTTTTCCCTTAGCCTCATCAAATTATGTTCAACTAAATAAAAACCTCCTACCTGATCTCTTAGAATGCTATATCAGAGTTCTCAGGTAGATTTTGGCATATTTTTTAGAATTGCATATGTTCTTTAAACTGAAATATCGTAATGATGATCTAATGGTACACTCAAGTAAATAACTCTTCGAACTAGAGCTCAAAGTACCATTTTTAATCCAAGACTTTCCATATCTATATTTTTTGTGTAGTATTGGAAGATGTTTCCTGACTAATCAGAGATGCAGATTGTAAGAGTGGATATTTTATTTTAGTTCTAGCTTTGATTATAAGCCACTGTATGAAACAAAAAAGTGATTTAATACTTATGACCTAATTTCCTTTACAGGAAAGTCTTTATTATTATTTATATTAACACTATTGTTTTTTATTTTAGTTCACAGTGGGATCATGGAGTGGGGTCATATATTGTGGCAGGCAAAAATTAATCTCACTATGGAAATCATATATTATTCTCAAGTTTCTTACATGTGAATAAATTAGTCATGCATGAAGGAGTTAGAAATGTTTACGTGTATTTTAAGCCCCATACACCATATTTACTACTTACTTCTACTACCATTGTATCTGATCATACTGGAAATTCTTTGAAGAAAGGCAATATATTAGTTTTACTGTTCTCTGTCTTCCACAAATTATATATATATTTATATGCATATGCATTATATATAATTCTGTGTATATATTATCTAGATAAAGATATAGAACAATTTTTCACTCTATGATGCAAAGATAAGCAAATGATTTGTTTTATTTTGTCTTTTTTTGCATTTTTAAATTAAAGTTTTCTAAAGTGATTTTACTTTTTATTTTCAAAGATCTAAATGAAAGTGTAGTGGTTACACTCAGTTTAAAGGCATCATTTAACATGACTACATTTTAATGCAGTTTCCTTTCACAATAATTAAATTGTGAAGTGCATGGCCATAATGGCTCCTGATGTGAAAAATTTGCACTACAGTGATATCATTTAAGAATTGATTTATCTTAGAAAATTGACAGCATAATGGATATAACAACATTAACCTTGAAACCAGGACTTATAATTAGCTGAAGTTGACGAGGAACAAAGGTCACCATCTGAAGGTTATCTTCAATATCTTTATCTAATTTCTAAAGGACAAACTACTGTATCTAACACCCACTGTCTATGTGATCACTAAATAATCATTGAAAATTAGTCAAAACTAAATTACCTTGTCCATCTGTATAGTTCTTTTGTTCTTTGGTAGGTAAGTGACAAAGAAAGAGAATATTAGATTACTCTTAATGTCCACATGTTGCCTGACCCATAAACATATGCAGCCTATTAAGCTAGTGCTGTTTTATTAATCTTGGCCAGATTGGCCAATGTGGCTAGTTCTTTCTAAAATGTGCCCTTTCTTCACAAGTATAGGTTTTCTAAAGTTCCTCAAGTAGATGATATCAGCTCAACCCTAGAGCCTTGAGTAGTTTTCCTACTTGAATAAGTTAATCATATCTTTGGGTCATGAAAATGCAATTAATTGAATCATTTGAAGGACTTTTAGGCAGAGAGGCAGTCTTCGATTTACATGGTAAGTACATTATTACAGTAAAAGACAAGAAAGTAAATAAAATATTAGTAAAGACACTTTTCAAGTAATGTGGGTTAGTAAGATAATATAAAGCAAGATTTAAACTAAAATGCCTAATATAAACGTGCATGTAGGAAATAATATCTCCTATGCATATAATGCAAATGGTAGGCATAGATGATAGATTGATGATGGATAGGTAGGTATAGGTGTGGATAGAAAGAAAGATATTGTGTTAAAACAGCAATTGTGTAAATATGCAGTGACTGGGAATAAAATATTTTATGGAGTTGGTAATTGATAAATGTAAGATATCATTCTTTAGATATATGCTCATTTTACAATGTTATGGCAGCACCTATTTTATTAGTCATATCTTCAATTATTTAGACAATTTTAAATGTGCATAATCCTTTATGCACAGTTTGAGTTGATGTTTAGAGTACATTCATATGAAATATTATAATTTATTTGTTGAAATTGGACCATTTGATATAAATATAATGTAATGTCTTTTCTGAAATGAACCAAAATATGAATTACCCATTTAAATTCTTGAAATGTAGTGTTTATGGCAATAAACATAAAAGTATATAATGATATTCTTAAACACTGACAGGAATATTGTTTATTCTTGTAGTAAAATGGAAAAGTTAAATTGTATGTTCCCATATTACAACAAAGAAATTCCCAGGTTTATTCCCAATATAATTTTAATGTTAGTTTTTGATATGAACCCAAATATTCAAATTATCTTAGAGTACTTAAGAGAGTTTCCTGTAACATGCCTTCTGTTTGGAAATTTTGTCACATTTTACCATAAAAATAGTTACTGTGAGTTCAGTATTTAAAAAAAAAAATACACGTTTTATTTAAGGTTTTGAAGACGGTTGCTTTTCTAGGAAAGAAAGAAAGAAAGAAAGAAAGAAAGAAAGAAAGAAAGAAAGAA
>NC_064809.1:101978535-102138472 GCF_023721935.1 Panthera uncia | reverse complement strand
GAAAGAAAGAAAGAAAGAAAGAAAGAAAGAAAGAAAGAAAGAAAGAAAGAAAAGGAAAAGAAAGGAAAGAAAAGAAAAAAAAAGAAAAGAAAAGAAAAAAGAAAAGAAAATGTTCCCTTCTAACGAAATGCAAAATCCCAGTACTGGGAGATTAAAATATTTTCTCATAACTACTATCCTTGATGATATCAGAAGTTAGCCTGAAACTTATGATATTGACATGGAAATCAAATAAATGACATCTTGGTGAAGTAGAAGCGATACATAAATTAATGAATAAATAAAACAGTTTGATATAGAGTAAAGCAGTTATGAAAAATTGGAGTGCTATGGAAGCACATACTTCTTACCAATTTTAAAGTAAAAATAATACCTTAGAATAGTTTAAGTAGATATTGCTTGTTTTGATAAGTTACTCATCTGAAGTTAACAATTATATAAATTGCTCAAAGAAAGTATGTCACATTCAGTGTTGTATCTGACATAATAAATATTTTTGGTTGAATTAATAATTTATTAATTTAAACACAGGGTTATCTTCTATAGTTCAAAAACATGTATAATCCTAACATAGTTATATTAATATTTTGCCTTGTGTTTTCATGCCTTTTAAAAGAACTCCCAGAAAGTCTTGTCAGAGAGCTAGTGTTATTTGGATATCTCTGTCTGGCGAATCAGTATTATTTGGATATCTCTGTCTGCTCTGCCTTCTCATACACTGTTTGAGCTCCATACCATACAATTTAGGAATACAAGCTGAAGTCCCAAAAAAGGGTAATTTGAAATGTATTTTCCCCCAAATGAAGATATAAAGGGTTCTCACATGTTAACAATCTGACCTAACCACGTGTTTACACTCTGATAAAGAGGCAATGAAGATAACTGTATTAGAAAGCATTTTATAAAATCATTAATAAACGAAATGGTATGCTGGTGCCTTAAATGTTAACATAAATTCCGTATAATTTAGTTATGCATTTTTTACTTGAAGCTACAGAATTGAGAGGGTAGAGCAAGGTATGTTTATCTATCAAGACCATCCCTGACTTTTATCTGCTTATACAAATTTGCTCTACTGTGAACTCTAATTTTTGTCTCAGCTGCAAATACTAGGTTTTGCCTGGTTTCTCAGGTCTGGAATCACTGTTGCTAATAATAGCTGGCATTTATTTAGCTTTGTATGTAAATGATCTTCTTTAATCCTACGATGTAGATACGATTTTATCCTTCTTTTACACATAATGAAATGGGAAAGACAGTTATTTCCCATGCATTTATTTATTTATTTATTTAACTTTATTTTAAATAAAGTTTAAATCATTTGCCTAAGTTCAGCTAGCCTATGATAGGATTTGAAACCAGGCAGTCTGCTTAGATAATGCTTTCAGGATGACATTTTATTTCCTTGGGGCAAGTTTCCTGCCTTTCTCTTGCAACCCTCATGTGGGCTGAAATTGTGCTTCAGTGTGTATCCGAGTAAACCGCACATGCTGTCAGACATCCCACTCACTCCTGCTTGACTGCTGGAGTCTCACCTGTTATGTGCGGACATGATGGTTCAGATGCTCTGCCTGCTGAAATATTTGTGTATAATCTGTCACTACACCTCCCTACTTGCGGCTTGCCCCAAGACCGTTTATATTCTGACTTCTTCCTACACTTGTTGAATGCCTCAAGATTATTACAGTCAGTTAAATAACTTCTATAATAATATCGCGTAAGATTTACATCACAATGAAAGAAAGAAAAAAACCAGAAATACTTTGTAGTTAAAACTCAACAAATCTTGATATCATACTAGATACCAGGCCAAAATATAGAATTAATTAAATAGAGATTTCAAAATTATGAAGCTTATTTACTGGAAGGTTGGATGTGTCATTCAGAGCAAAGAGAAACTTGAGAGGAGGTAGGGATACAAAGAAAAGAAATAAACTTGGTTTTGGCTCCCATGAGTTTGAAGCAAAGGAGAAACATACAGAGATTCTTGATATCACCATGTCCACATGTTTATTTGATCACCATGCATGATATATATTTTTAAATTTTAATATCTCATAGTGAAATAGTGAAATAGCAGGAGCTTGGGAAATTGCAGTAAGAAGTACATAATAGGTGCTCTGGAATTTCATTGTAAATTTAATTGTAATTAAATGACTAAGGCATAGATTGATATCTAATTTTGACAGTTTCAAGGCCAATTCATTTCAAATTGAATTTGCTACAATTGTTAATGAATTGAAAAATATATCAAATGTTGTCACTTAAAGCAGAATCTGCTTTACAGGTATATTCAATTAATCTTAAAAACTTTTGGTATTATATTTAAAGGTGCTCTAAGAATTTTTATTTTTACCCTTAATAACTACTAAATGAAATTAAAAATCAGTCTAAAAGTTTCTGATTAATGATGCTTAAATTTTAATTCCAGGTCATTTCATAAGGAAACAGAGGTTTGAAGGAAAAGATTATGAGATTTGTTCCTGATAAATCCTGATTTGTTCCTGGGAAGTTGTACATAGTTACTATTTGTATCATTTAAGTATTTAATAAATTGATGCAGTTATATTTTTAGAGAGCAGAGAATATTTTTTATCTTTGTTTTCCTTCACTTCTCTTTTGTTCTTCTTCTTCTTTTTTTTTTTTTAATTTGTATGTAGGACACTGAAACCCAATTGGACAGAAATTAATTTCCAAGAGAATTATATTCTTTGGTATATCTTTAAAATTGATTGTCCTTAGATTTTGAAGAGGTTCAGAAATCACTAATACAATTTTGTGTCATTTTTAATCCCTTTTATCTATACACGCATGCTCTTACCCACCTGCCCTTTGTGCTTTGTATTTAAATCTATTTTTTTGTTTGTTTTGTTTCTTAAATTCCACATGAGTGAAATCATATGGTATTTGCTTTTCTCTGACTGACTTACTTCATTTAGTACTATACCCTTTAGGTCCACCCATGATGTTGCAAATGGTAAGATTTCACTTTTTTACAGCTAATATCCCATTGTGTATATATAGCATATCTTCTTTATCTATCCATCTATGGATGGACACTTGGGTTGTTTCCATATCTTGGCTATTGTAAATAATGCTGCAGTAAACATAGGTATGCATATATCTTTTTGAATTAGTGTTTTCATATTGGGGGGGTAAATACCCAGTAGTGTGATTACTGGATCATATGGTAATTCTATTTTTAATTTTTTAAGGAAACTCCGTACTGTTTTTCACAGCAGCTATATCAATTTGCATTCCCACCAACACTGCACGAGCGGTCCAGTGTTCACCAACACTTGTTTCCTGTGTATTTTTTAAAGTTTTTTTATTGATTTTGAGAGAGAGAAAAAGAAAACATGCACATGCTAGTGAAAGGGGCAGAGAAAGAGGGTTAGAGAATCCCAAGCAGGCTGTTAGAGTTCACAGCCTACAAGGCCTTGATCCCACAAACTGTGAGATCACAACCTGAGCCAAGATCAAGACTGGGTCACTTAACCTACTGAGAGGCCCTGATGCCCCTCTTGTGTTTTGATTTTAGTTATTCTCACAGGAGTGAGGGAAATATGGTTGTAGTTCTCATTTGCATTTCCCTGATGATTAGTGATGTTGAGCATCTTTTTATGTGTCTCTTGGCCTTCCTTGGAAAAATGTTTATTCAGTTCCTCAGTCCATTTTTAAATTGGGTTATTTGTTTTTTGTGTGTGTTGAGTTGTATAAGTCCTTTATATATTTTGGATGTTAACCCCTTATCAGATATCTAATTTTGTGCTTTTTTATTTCCAAATAATTATTTCAAATTGTTTTCTTGTCAACTTTATTAAAATGTGGGAACATCATAATAGTCATAAAAGCCACACGTGAAAATAAACAAATACAATGAGACAATAAAGAACAATTTTGTAAAGTGCATTTGAGGGGTGCCTGAGTGGCTTAGTCAGCTGAGCGTCTGATTTCAGCTCAGGTCATGATCTGTGATCTCACTGTTCATGAGTTTGAGCCCCACATTGGCTTGGTGCCGTTAGCCTGTCAGCACAGAGCCTGCTTCAGAGCCTCTGTCCCCCTTTATCTGCTCCTCCCCCACTTGCACTCTCCCAAAAAATAAATAAATATGTTTTTTTAAAGCACATTTTATGTTTAAGCTTCTCTGTACCTTAATAGAAATGGATATAGAAGTAAAGTGCCTTTTAAGAGTAGGATATTTATGACATGCTTCTGGGTAAAAGATTCTTTTTGTATATACACACGTACACACAGACCATGGGTCCGTGGTTTGCAAGGCACTGGACAATAACTGATGTTTGTTACTGGGTCCCATTGTACTGATGAATTGTCTGATAAAAAGAAGATCTGTAATAAATATTTTGAAATAAATGAATACTGGTATATGAACTCCATGAGCATAGGTTTGTCTTTTAAAATTCACTGCCACTTCCTTAACATTGACACATCAAGATGCTTAAGACATACATAATATGAAAGAAATGAAATCCATAAATAAGGAATGAATTAGAAGAGGGAAGAAATTGTATGAATATAAAAATGTATTTCCAGCCACTTGGATTAACGCTGTTCCTCCAAGCCCTATATGCTTAATTCCAAACCAAGTATTAAACATCATCTTGTATTTCCAAGTTAACTTCTTGTTCCTCCTCCTCTGTTACCTATTTCCACTTATAATCAACATAATGTTGTTTTTCCTCTGTACTCCAAATGTCTTTGGTTCCTTCTTTCACAAAAGTTTTGGTATCACTTATTTGAGCAGGTGAATAATTGGCAATTTTGCTGTCTTATCACTGTCTTAGGATGTCTTTCTAGTCAGATGGTCCTTCTCATCATAACTCTTTCTCCACTACCCCCATCCCCCAAATTAATTATGTGTAACTCTTCAAGCTGTTTACTCATACTTTTACTCATTAAAAAAAAAAAAATTAAACCGAATTAACTTCTACCTTCTTTGAGAACATTACTGCTTTGATTTCCATAAAATTTCACTGGATTATACTTTTACATTTTTATGCTAAAGTCCATTGTGATTTTGTCTTATTTATTCCTTAGGACCCCAGGGAGTGTGGCCAATTTTCTTTTTGCATGGTTCATATTAAGTAATATTCTGTCATTCCTCAATATATACTTGTTCTGTGAAAAAAAATAAAATTCTTGATGCAGTCCTTCCTTTGCATTGGTTACATAGAATGGAAGAGGAGAAAAACCTGAGAATGGCAACAATATCCCAAGAATATTGATGTGTGAACACATTAGCCAAAGGTATGATTTTGGAAAGTATATTAATATATTAGGCTAAAGGAATAGCATCTCTCTTGGATCTGTGGCAGAAGGAAAAGAGCCATAGAAAAACTGTGATAAAATTTTTTTAGGTCCTGGTATGGCCACTTCTTCCATGAACACAGTCAAGAAACATGAGCAGGCTTATGTCAATACAGGAGGGATGCATACTCTTCCTATGGAAGGCAGTGCAATAAGCATTGCAACAGGTGGGGATTTAAAATCTTCTTCAGGGAATATTGTGAGTAATAGCAAATAGTAATAAAATATATAACAATATGCATTATAATAAAGTAAGTAGATTTGTTTTCTTGTCTCATAAGAACTAGTCACAATAATATATTGTGATTATATACAAATTTAGGTCTCTGCAAGTTATAAAAATTATACATAGAGTATAAAAACTAATGGGTATCTAATATATTACATACAGCTCTGGTTACTAATCTTTTGATCTCTGACTTCCCTCAAGAATCTCATACTATCCGGGTGCCTGGGTGGCTCAGTCGGTTAAGCGTCCGACTTCGGCTCAGGTCATGATCTCGCAGTCCGTGAGTTCGAGCCCCATGTCGGGCTCTGTGCTGACAGCTCAGAGCCTGGAGCCTGTTTCAGATTCTGTGTCTCCCCCTCTCTGACCCTCCCCCGTTCATGCTCTGTCTCTCTCTGTCTCAAAAATAAATAAAAACGTAAAAAAAAAAAAAAAGAATCTCATACTATCAATATTCATGTAAAAAATGCACTTGTGTATATGCACATACAAATTATTATTTGTGTATTATTTCAGGGGATTCTAGAACTTTCTAAAGCCCACCAAAGGACTATGTGGAGCTCTAGTGACTCCAAGACAAGAACTCTTATATTCTCTTTTCAGTTTACTCTATCCCTTTCCCACCATCAGTAGCCATATTCCTTGGACGGACACTATTTCAACCTGTAATCTCCTTAAGCCATTGTGATTTGTCTTCTATAATTATCACTTCAATGAAACTTTCTTTACTCAATATTCTAGACCATCCCCCACTTTTTGCAATTTTTTTAAACTTGTATCCATGTCATATACCCTCCTGATTTTTCTCTCTTGTATGCCTATTTCTTGTTAGAATCATTTTGTAAATATTAGTGTTCACTAGGATTCTGGACTTCAGCTCTCTTTTCTAATCCTGCACTTTTTGTCATCAATATTGTTCACTTCCATGGTTTAAAATACCACTAATGATTTCCAAACAATCAGAGTTCTCATTTGATAGGTTAGCTTTTCCAACGTATTTTGAATATCTGTAAATGGATGGCTCACAGTCAGATAATAAATTTCAACATGGTCAAAACTACATTCATTTTGTTTTAACCTAAATATTCTCCTGCCTGTTTCATATGCCACTGAAGAGTGTTTCTATCTTCATACCTTACCTATAATAGCTTTCTTCTTTCCTATTTTTTTATCCTGCTCCTTCCAAAATATGTTCTCCTTTTTCTTGATTTTAAATTTTCCTAGGCTCCCTCAGGATAAATTTTAGGCTCTTTTACAAAATTTACATGTTCTTTCATGGTCATGGCTGCTGCTTCGATTTTTATTCTCTTCTCTCAGTCTATGTCTCCCCCATCTTCACATAGTAGCCAAACTGTCACTATGTTCTCTTCGGTATGTAAGTTATAGTTTATCTGTCTCTGGTTATTTGCCATTGCTGTTACATTTTCACACCATCCATTCATGATTTACTTAGTAAACCTTTCTCTTCCTCAGCTCTGATTTCTCATAAATAGATTAGATGGTTCTTTTCTGGGTTCCCATATCACCTCCAAGTTTTCTCTTATCATATTGTGTGACTCCTGACTCCCTATGCCAGCTGGTTCTTAGATGATTCATGGACTCCTAGAAACAGGAATAAAAACCTTGTTTACAAATGTATGATATCCAAAATCCAAAGACTCATTTTATAATATGAAAACTCTAAAATTGATTGAGAAAGTAAATGAAAAGAAAACACAGACGTGTACTGTAACGAATATTTACTATAGTAAATGATTACTAAAATAAATTTAATTACATAATATGCACATTTGCATAATTTCAAGATTAATCAAAGGATCATAATGAGCCTTTACTGCCAGCTTGCCAGGAGTCCAGGTTCCGGGTCCCCTATACAATTTTAACCTGGACCCAGTCGCAGGTTGGCACCATTTGTTGGTGGTTGTCTGACACAACTTACACATATGGCATAATTTTGGGTTCTGTGGCTGAATGAGACTTCAGGGATTCCAGGGAAAAGCCAGTTGACTGGCACCTGGTAGGTTAAGATCAGGTTTTTTACTGTTGTTTTTTGTTTGTTTTTGTTTGGGGCCCAATCCAAAAAATATGGAAAAATACTTGGAGTTAAAAGAACCCAAACTTTGCCTCCTCACTTCCCAATATGAAGTGTCATAGGACATTACCTTAATACAATGAATGGTAGCCTCCAAGTAGATCAACAGCACACTATCCGGGAGGTCATGATACAGAAAAGCTCACAGAACAAATTAAAATACTTAAATGACACATTTTATCTAGTTTATTAAAAACACACAGAAGCAAAGGGAAAGAGGGTAGGTTAAGACACAGAATATGGTACAGTGTGGAAGGGCTACACGGTCATAATCCTGAGGTATGCAATCATCAAATGTCCTGTTCCTCTCTCTGCTACATCAACCTTCCAAACTGATGGTGTGGTCACAAAGACCAGGCTTGAAGCTTGAGCTTTATTCAAAAGACAAAATACACTCTGGCTCAATGATTCATAGGTGCAGGGACAAATACACGTGGCTGATAGATGTAGTTCTCCCATTAGCCTAATGAACAGCAATGAGTTTTATTTGTGTTATTTAAGCAGAAGACATATAAAGTCATAATTGAAGTCACCAATGAAGGCCAAATAAAGACTTTTGAAAGATAATTTTTCATGTGTATCTATTGTATCCTAAATACATACAGGCTTCTTGTATATTTATTATTAGGTATATTTACATACTATAAATATATAGTTTCCAGGTGTCTCATGAATATTATGTATCTCTGATATTTCCATCCCTCTCTGCCTATGTTTAACACAAGTATGCTCTGCTTTATAACTACTTATATCGGACAATTCTCATGAATTCCACCCATGTCTAACAAACATTTTACTTACCAACTCTTCACCTATTTTTAAAACATTCTAAAATACTTTGCGTACACTTTACAAACTAAAAACTTATTCATATAATAGAATATTTTCATAGCAAATGTGCATTTCACAAAAGTAGCCTACGGTGGGTGATTGTATTTGCTAAAAATGGCTTCAATATTACTTCTCTTACCATGTGATTTTGATGCTCCTCCCATTGAGAGGTGAGGGTCTATGTTTCATTCCCTTGAAATCAAGTGGGCTGGTGACTGGCATCCAATAATGAAATGTTGCAGAGGTGACACCTTGACTTCCAAAGCTAGGTCATAAAAAATGACATAACAAGCTTCTGCCTTGTTCACCACTTGGTTTGACTTCTGCTGTGATATCTGACTGCCCTTAGGCTGCCATGCTGTGAGGAAGCCCAACCTATCCCTTTTAGCAATCCGCATGTAGAAGCCATAAGACCACAGAAGAAGGGGGTGAGAAGAGAAATAGAGTTAGAGATATCTCCCCAGTCAGCCTGAGCTGTTTTAGTGTTTCTACTCTCCCAGGCCTAGCCACTGTCACATTACAACCACATGAGAGATTCTAAGCCAGAACTATGTAGGCAAGAACTTCTCGAATTTTGACCGATAGCATGATTAAATAAGAACATGTTTGTTGTTTTACATTACTAGGTTTTGGAATGATTTTTTACCCATTAGCACATGCTAGAACACTTGCCATTTCCCCACCTAGTCTTGACCTCCCTTCCACATCTCACCCCTCTACATTTATGAACGTATTTCCACTCCATTTCAGACTGAGAACACAAGAGCCATTTGTTAAGTACATTATATAATTGTCATTTTGAAGAAAGTTTTGTACAGACTTCAACTGTCTAGGACTCCTTGTTATTAAATTTTTCTTATTAATTTAGGGGCACCTGGGTGTCTCAGTTTGGTTAAGTATCCAACTCTTAATTTTGGGTCAGTTTCATGAGTTTGAGCCCCACATCAGGCTCTGCGCTGCTGGTGTGGAAACTGCTTGGGAGTCTTTCTCTCTCCCTCTCTCTCTCTCTGCTCCTCCCCCCCCCCCCACTCATGCTCTCTCCGTTTCTTTCAAAATAAATAAACTTTAAAAAAGTAAATTTTTCTTATTACTTTAATACTGAAGATACTGTTTTCTAATTATGGTCTTTCTGAATCATACATTTATGTGCTTCATTACTCTATGAATTTTTAAAGTATATCCAAAGTGAAGATTACCCATCTAAGTTATTTTCATTGTTTAGTTGACTGTCCATGACTGCTTGCACATGTCTTTGAATGAAAAAGAAATGGTGATTTTTTTCCCAAAGATGTCTCACCAAAAGAACAGCAGTAATCACTGAACTCAACTTTATTCAGTTTATTTGTGTTGCCAACTGATTCAAAGAAATATTAGATTGGTATCAGTGATGTTGATAATCAAGGTAGTTAGCTAATCAAAAATAAGTTTGAGTCAAATTCTGGAAGATTTATATTTGACAGAAGTTAAAAAGTGCATATCAGAAGTCAAGCCATGTGTACCTAGCTTCTTCAGGTGCTTGAGCTGGAAAACCCAGGAATTATTAGTAATGAGTTTTAATTTACTCACCTGTAAGAATGGAGTTAGATTAGTGTTCCCAGCATAAAATTCTATAATTCTTAGAGAATTATAAGTGAGGATCCCAGAATTTGAGCAGAGGCAAAAATGAAAAACTTTATTATGGGGCTTTATATTAGAGTAAATCTCTCTAGGTGAAAACAACTGCTGAATGTATTTAGGATGTTTCTTCTCCCTTGATATTTCACCTCGTAATGATCTAAAGAGGAGGAACATAACAGATTTTTCCCCTACAAATGTTATTTTTCCTTTTAAAAGGAGAAAAAATATTTCTGAAGTTTTCACTATTTTGTTTGTTTCCAGTGCCTTGGTATTAGTCTTAGATTTGATGTCAGATAGCACAGAATGATGCAAGAGAAAATTCTCTGGAACTTGCCTTCTCTTCTCATACTTTGACTTTAGACAATAACAGTTTTTCTTTTCTCGAATGCTAAGATACTCTTAGTTATGAGCTGAAATCTCAGTGACTATTTGTCAAATTGGTACATTTTACAGTAATCCCATGTAAATGCATGGATAAAGGCTGATTAATGTAGTCTTTTCACAACAATTTATCTTGTGAGAATTGATGCTTATATATTCATGTGGAGGCACAAGAGTTAGCAACAATGTGCTTAGTATAGCTCTCCTATTCTGCAGTTTGTTTTTTAGACAAGTAAGTAGAGTAATGTGTAGCATTAACACAAGAAACCTGAAACCTACATAATAAAAAGTGCTTACTATTTATGATAGAACCGGGTATGAATTTTATGACAATTCATTTCAATTAATTGCATTTGATCTATTTTTTAATGTGTGCATAACAGAAAAATTAAACATAATATGCTTTTACATACCTTTTCTTTCTATTATCATTTCACAAACAGTATGTGGGAGAAACTGTCTAAGTTTTCAACAAGAGCCTTTTTATTCTTCTTTCAGCCTTAAGGCTCTGTGGACTACTTTTCCAGCTTCTCTTATAAGTGGATATTGCCATGTGGGTTGTTCTCGGCAATGGAACATGAGAAAAGTGTGTGTTACTTCTGGACCAAGGGTTTTAGAAGTGGGGTGCTTCCTGTACCCTATATTTTTCCTTTCACCATCTGGATATAAAACCAGAGGAGATGGCAGGGGCCAGCTAAGAAAGGTGCCCAAATTACTGTGTGAAAGAAAGGAGACCACTGACCACGTCTTACCCTGGAATATTGAGAGAGTGAAGAATAAACTTCATTTGGGATTGAGTCATTATGTATTTGGTGTTTTGTTGCTTATTCTAAATAATACGATGTCATAGTATTGTGTGGTCTTGCTGCTTAATGAAATAAAATAAAATTCACATTCCCACAAAACTATAGGTAAAGTGTATGAAAGGAGTTACTTCTATTTTTTATTCAAATCTGTCTTCAGTTTTAAACTCAACAGTAAGCATAAGTGCAAAAAAAATGTCATTTAATTATTTTAACAATGTTAACATAAACTATTGTGAATATAGGCGAAATATTTTTAGAATGAGTAACTATACGATTGAAATGAGGTGATATTGAGATCAACATGTCTATTACAACTAATATTATTTGCTTTCTTTTTGCATCCAAATTATCCTTGCACTCAAAAGACAAATTACTGTCACTTACCGAATCTTTGTTGTTGTCATGGCCCTTGCTTCTCTTGTGCTTTGATCTCAGTAACTTAATCCTTATAAACAAAACCATCCTTGATCAAAAAAAAAAAAAAGCCCTTTTTATTATTATTACTAAAGAGTAGTTGTATGACACCTCCCACTTAAGAAAATATATAGAAAAAAATCGTATGTAAAATAAAATATATGGAGGGAACATTAGTAAGTGTGACTAGTAACACCGTATACCTCTATGGACTAAATCCTTCCATTGATAAAAGGTATTGGGACTAATGAAAGGGGTGATTTTTACTACCTCTTCCCCCTTTTTATTTAAAGTTTAGTTATTCATTTTGAGAGAAAGAGTGAGCTGGGGGAGAAACCCAAGCAGGTCCCCACTGTCAGCACAAGCCCGAAGGCGGGGGCTTGAACTCACCAACGGTGAGATCATTACCTGAGCCGAAATCAAGAGTTGGACTCTTACTCGACTGAGCCACCCAGGTGCCCTGCACTATCTCTTCCTAACACTAGTTGACCAGAAGATAAGCATATCTCATCTTAATCAGTGATCCTTGGTTATTAAAGAGCAGATGGTAACTGTACCATATCAATTGGTTCTATATTTGTTTGAGAGACTTTTTGTCTTCAATGAACAAGATGAAATGTGTTTTTTGGATCTCTATGTATTTTGTTCCCAAATTCCTTCAGATTTATTTAAGCAGTAGTTCTCAAAGTGGGATTCTTGACCTAGCAGTAGTCCATTGCCCGGGAATTTATTAGCAGTGCAAGCTCCCTGACCATACTACAGACTTGTTGAATCTGTAACTCTTGGGATGGAGTTCAGAAATCTGTGTTGTTACAAGCCTTCTGGAGATTCTCCTACATGCTAAATTTGAGGGCTATTAAACTAGAAGAACTGGTGTAGAGGGTGACTCCTCTTTACTCACGTGAATTGGCTGACCTAATTTCTCCTGCAAAATTGCTATTTATAAATGCTTCTCAGTTTTGATTGAAAAGGTTATTTTTTTTTTGTAGTGATGTTAGTGGTAAGAAAATGAGAACGTATAGTTTCTAAGCTGAGAGTGCCCATGAAGACTATCTCTTCTTACTAAAATATTTTTTACCTATGACTATTTCCAGCCTTCCATCATCAAATTCTTCCTTTTTGTGATAGCATCTACTGGGTATTCTTTAATTGTGTGTCAGACGCATGTAGGGATTATACTGAGAATTAAAACTTTTATTTGATGTGTGAATGGGAGTCAGGCAAATCAACACTCTTCTTGGAAATGGTAACAATATCTGAAGCTGTACAAGGCAAATGTTGATTACTAAGGAAATTAGAACCAAGGTTTAATAAGAAAGGAATTCTTCTACAGAGTGACATATAAACTCTCTTTAAACATATGAAGTTTTTTCAAGTATAAAGGGCATTTTATGTCTTCTGGGAAATGCCAGAGAGTGAAAGTTAAAAGAGTACTGATATATGATTAATATGCAAAAATTATTATTAAATTAGGTCTATCTGAAAATGGACTGGACTATTGCATGAGTTAATGAATTTTCTGTAGTTAAGAGTGGTTAAGCCACATCAAATGGTAGGTTGATTGAGTGGTCTAGACCCTTGTTAGTCAAAGTGTGATCTTCTCTGGGAGTTGTTAGAGGTATAGAAGTTCAGGGTTTACCCCAGTCCTGGTGAATCAGAATCCACAATTTAATAAGATCCATTGGTAATCTATATGCATGTTATGTTTCAGAAATAATGGTTCAGTAGACATCTAATGAATCATCTAATTATTCTTCTACTTAATTATTTTTAATTTAAATCCAAATTAGTTAACATAAAGTGTAATAATGATTACAGGAATAGAATTTAGTGATTCATCACTTACACATAACACCCAGTGCTCATTCCAACAAGTGTCTTCCTTAATGTCCCAATTCTTTTAGCCCATCCTCCACCCCAACACCCTCCCAGCAACTTTCAATTTGTTCTCTGTATTTAAGAGTCTCTTATGGTTTGTCTTCCTCTCTGTTTTTACATTATTTTTGCTTCCCTTCCCTTATGTTCATCTGTTTTGTATCTTAAATTTCACATATGAGTGAAATCATACAATATTTGTCTTTCTCCAACTGACTTATTTCACTTAGCATAATACATTCTAGTTCCAACCACGTTGTTGCAAATGACAAGATTTCATTCTTTTTGATAGCCAAGTAATATTCATACACACACACACACACACACACACACCACATCTTCTTTATCCACTCATCAGTCGATGGACATTTGGGCTCTTTCCATACTATGGCTATTGTCAATAGTGCTGTTATAAACACGGGTGCATGTGCCCCTTTGAAACAGCATTCCTGTATCCTTTGGATAAATACCTAGTTCTTATATTTAATTACTATAGGATTATGTCATGATGCAGAATTTGAATAACAGTCTAGAAGAGAAGGGGGAAATATATGAACTTGACCTCGCATTTCACTATGGGGTTGCTAACTGAATTAAATGCTACTCCAGAAGAAAAGATCCTGTTTCCTGATATTGTACTTGATTTAAGTGAGATGGTGTTTACAAACTATTTTTTCAGTTAGCTTCGGACTCTTTGTGATACATAAAAGCAAAACATGCCTTTTGGATTTCTTGCCCTAAACCCTGAGGATACTTGCATTAATCCCCATATTATACACAGAGTTTAATCCTTCTCCTTGTTCCCTTCTCCGTGGCCTCTTCCCGTTCACTAAAACTAGGCGAGGCTAATTTCCTTCCCTGACAACCTTTCCTCCCTTCTCAGAGTGGGTACTGGTTTTGTCTCCTGCTTCCTCCCTATTCCTGGCGGAATGAGTCTGTACTGACGGCAGAAGGAAAGGAGAAGAGCTTAAAGAGATGTGTAGGTATAGAGGGGGACTGGAACCCCTTTCCAAAGACCAGACTTTGCTCAAAGCTGAAATTTACTAGGGCGGGGAGGACTTCGCACACCATCCTTATCGCCAAAGCAATGCATGGAGAAGAGCTGGAGAGGTAGTGAGAAGTGACAGATGCCACCACACCCTAGCTTGACTCAGGTCAACCATGACTACCGTGCCTCGGTCCGGGGAGCAGGGCGCTGCTTAGAGAAATGACAAGCACGGAAGGCCAGAGAGCGAGAAGGTGCCCAAGCGCATCGGCCTCCCCACAGCACCAGCCGACACGCGCTTTCCTGCGGCGACCATTGTGCGGGGGGAAGCCCGGACGAGGAAGAGCGCACCCTCTGCCCACACCTGCCCACCCCCAGCCTTGGCTTCTCAGGGGGCGCTGGGACGGCCGCCAGCCCCAGCAGCCCGGGAGCGGCTTTGAGGGAGTCGTGTGTATCCGCGAGCGCGTGTGCGTGAGGAGGAGAGCAAAGACGTGATTACTTCAGAATTTATTTAAGGGCCGGTGGAAACCACTGCAGCAGCTTCCAGGGGAAGCCCTGGTTCCAGAGGAAGAGGAGGTGGCGGCTGCCAAGGAGGAGGAGGGGGGAGAGGCGGGGGAGGAGGAGCGGCGGCAGCGACAGCACGAGGCGAGTGAGGAGAGACGATGCTGTAGCGTCCGCACCGGCTCCCGGCAGGTTGGTCCCCCCCGGCCGACTGGTGCAAGCAACGAGGCTCGCCAAGAGGCTGGGAGGAGAGTCGGGTGTGGGGGGCCGACGGCTCGCCTCTCCGGAGAAGAGGCGCCTCTTTTGAGTTCGATGAGACGCCCTGGCGCGGAAACAGTCTGGGGGCCGGGAGACGACCTGTCGTGCTCCCCGCATCCCTGGGGAGTCGCTTCCCTTTAGCTTCCCAACTCTCGGCGTTAGCCATCAACTCCGGAGAGGCTCCGGGTGGGGGCATGGGTGGAGAACTTCTCTTCCAGATACTCCTCTCGCCTTTCCCCAAAGCTCGCGTTTGCAGGGACCCCCTCCGGGTGGCCTGCGAGGGGGGATGGTGGCCGGGGGGGGGGGGGGGGGGGGAGCGGCGCCGCTCGGTTAAGTTTCTGTGAGTCCAACCCAGTCCCCTGCTCCCGGCTCCCCGCCCCGGGTCACCAGCTGCACGCGGGAAGCCGAGGCTGCTCCGCCAAAGGGGCCGCTACTGCTTTAAGAGCCGCCTCCCCCTCTCCTCCCTTTGACAATGGTCTGAACCGAGCTCTGCTTCCCAAAGCAAAATTTGTAATATGCCATTTTTCCGATGGACGCTTCTCCTTTTGGCTGCTGACGGAGCCGCGGGAAGATGCCGGGCTGCTGCCACGCCACCCAGCCGGGGCACGTTCAGGGAGGGCGCCGGGGCACGCGAGTGTCTAAGCTGCCTTTCTCCTCCGGTTGCTAGGGAAATGGTCCAGGAGTGCCGGCTGTGAGCTTCCCCTCTCGTCAAGCCTGAGACTGCGGTTGTCATTGATCAACTGAAGAAGCAGGACCCGAAATTACAGACATTAGGTACCGAAACTGTGTTCGAGTTGCAAGGTTTCCATTCCGCCTTGTTTATTTATTTATTTATTTATTTATTTTTTTACCACCCCCCTCCCCGGCCCCACCCCGCCCCCAGGGAAGATGAGATGCAAATTCCTCCTTGCCAATTACTGTTCCATACCTTTTGCTTTCCACCCCCATCCTCTCCCTTCTCCTGTTTCTCCACCTCCTCCCGACTTGGCTGTCTCGTTGGGCAAACCATACAGAATTTTAGTGTGGAAATTATGAAGTCAACTTCAGGGTGGTGGTGGGGGGGTGTGGCTGAGAGATAACTGTCCAGCTGTGTGGCGAGGGCTGGCTCCTGGCCATCTGTAAAAGCACTGGGGTAAAGAAAGTGCAAAATGCTTCCATTAGAGGTGGTAATAATATTTCCTGAGGACAAGGGATTTCAAAGAGTTAAATAGGAGGAGGAATATTCATGTAATGTAATCAGACAATGGCTAGGATTTCTCTCCTTGTGGGTTAACTGAGGTGGAGCTGGGTTGGTTCTTAAGACTAAATCTTTGAAGAGGAAACTAACTACCCAGAATAATTGCATCTTTGCCTCTAGTCGGGTCTAAATCCCAAGGATTTGCTTCAATAAAGTGATTCATTGACAGAAAAAAAGCCTTTTGTAACATTGTCATATCTGAATAAGTACTTCTTGAGAGGCGTATATTACTAAGAAACACATTGGATCTTGAAAGCCCTTGGGTAACGACTCCAGTGGGCATTCAAAACTTTTATTTTGAAATCTGTGAGATCTGGAAGACAGTCAAGGTTACATACTAAGAGTAAGGGAGTTGGTTTTCCTGGTATAAAATTCTTCCAGCTAAATTTAAGCACTGGGACAATTAAACCAATCAGATTATCATTTTTTTTCCTTTCACAACAAAATAAACAATGTCTCTAACTAGGTCTTGAAACCTTAGGTAATTTAATGAACAGGCATCAACATCTAGAAGAGGATAACATAATTCATAAATTCAATTGGCTTTGGAGAGGGGTGCTGAAAAGGCAAATATCCAAGTGAGCTGTTAGGATGTCCTTCCTGGTTTTTCAGGAACTATGTGGTACAATACAATTTTTAAGACTGAAAATGATTGTAAAAGTTAAAAGTGGTATAGGAAGATGGAGTACACTAAAGGGTAGACAGCCTTTGGAAGTTGCTTCAGATGTTGGCCATTCTACAATAGGGTGTTTAACTCTTACCTTGAATATATGATCTTAATACCCAAATATGCATTTAGAAACAAGTTGTATTTTGTCTTCAGGGTTATACAAGTATTTTGTCATTTATATAAGACAGGATAGGAGTTCTAGTGCCAGAAACTAAGCTAGTTCATGAAAGTGGCCTTTAAATTTTTTAGAAAAAAAATTTTTCTTCTAGTTTTGGTGAAAAGACTTTAGATTTGCTCATCTGGGTTGTCTGTTGGTGAAGAAAAAGCAGATTAAGTCATCTATTTCCTAAGTAACTTTTGCATAGTTTAATTTCTCCCAATTGGATTTGAAGAGTTCAGAGTACCCACTGGAATTAAAACTTTAGGCCTAGAATTAGAATGAATCATAAAGGGAAAATATTCTGTCTGAAAAGGTTAATGTTGTTCACTTTATACAATAACTAAATAAATACTAGAATTTTTAATTACCCTTTAGAATTTTACAGTGTTATCTCAGTCAGGTATTCTATTGAAGCCTTACAATGGGCTTGTTTTAAAAGAAAATCATGGATTCTACCCCTCCCTTACAGAAGAGAATACTGAGGTTTTGAGAGGTGATGTGACTTGCTCTCCTTCCAACGCCTTAGTTGTGAAATCAAGTTGAGTGAATTAATAGGCTAAGACCCTAAGTCCCTAAGCTACTTCTCATTGTAGCATCTCTGGACTGACTAAATCAGACACCAGCTTTTATACTGATATAAGAGCCTAAAGTTCGTGAATGTGTAATGTCCCATGGTGACACCAAGCCTTTGTTAGCACTAGGGTAGTATATCCAGGAGGGCATTGTAGCTGAGGTAATCACCGCAGTTATGCTTTTCCTTGGAATTTCAAGTTTTTATGAGTAATTCAGAGTTAAGATGCACGAAGGGCTTTTTCCCAAGAAGGATATGATGTAAAATACGGATTTAAGAATGTTTAAGTAACCCTAAAATGTAAACCTTGCAAGTGTTCTGGCACAAATTGTCACAGTGCTATAATTTCCTCTCCCAGTGTTTTGTTTTAACCTTAAATGTCAAAAAGAAACACATTGGCTCCTGCTAATGATTTCTCAGAATGACACAGCTGTTCAGTGTGTGGATTTTCATGCATGGCATGTGAACTAATTGTTTTTAATATTCAAATGCGTTGGAACATTTTTTTTCCCCAATTCCTTCTCAATTAATGAAAAGAAGATGTATAGCAGTTAGAAATGAGTCTTCTTTCCATTTTTGTGATAGTGTTTCAATAAAATTCAAATTGAGAAAAATACAAAAAATATTATATTTTTATCTGTTAAGTGGTTAGCAATAGTAACAATGTGTGTGCGCACTCGCGTGTGCATTTAAATACATCTTATGTATCTATTCTTTCACTTATTTTAGGGTGAATAAGAAATTGAACAAGTCAATTCTTTTGCCTTCAGGTAGCCCAGTGTTTGGAGTGATGAGCAACAATTCAAACTATTATCTTGAATTATCCTACAATTCATCCCCCCCCCCCCTTACATTTTTATGTAGAATATCAGCCACAAGATACTTTCCTTTTATCTTTTAAAAAGTTTCTCCTAGTTTTCAGTGTGCCCTGACCAAATCATTCAGATAATTGAATTTATCTCCTCAATAACCCAATTTATATGAAGAATTGCATAAAAGTAATTAACTATTGACCTGTTAAGTCTTGACATTTTATTTGACTATATCACCAGAAATATTTTCCCCAAGGACAGGAATATATAGGCAGAAAAATGAATTGAACTTGCATTATAAAACCAAAGAATGCTCTAGGATCAACAGCAAAACCAGTATTTCTCCACATCAGCCTTCTGCAAAACCAAGCCCTCTAATTAATAGCTCCTGGCCTCAGTACAACAACTGAAATTGAGATGGGTTTGATTCTTTTTCAAACATAAGATAGAAGGTAAAAGGGAAAATGAGATAATTTCTGATTTTTAAAATGCTATACAGTATATCAGTATATCTAAAAGTCTGTTGGCTATTTTAAATCAAATTAATAAATGATTTAAAAATATTCTAAGCAGTTCATTTATTTCATGACTGGAACCTTGTGATTAACAGCTGAGATGTGAAGTTACTACATTAGCTAATGTAGTTTATGGTGTCTGTTTTGTGGAATATTTGAAAGAGTGTTAGCTTGTATTGTTTGGATGGAAAGCAGACAATGCAGTTCTCAGGAGACAAAGGAATACTAACAGTAATTAGGGGAATAATGACCTAAACAAACTTATGCACCTCAGTCTGTTTCATAAAGCCTCTATCAAATTTAGTCAATATCACTTTATCTACTTTATGTAGACCACCTTAACAATTTAGGTAGAGAGCACATAAAAGTAATAAAATGGGAGTTGTAAAGTCAAGAAACTATAAACTAGTTGGTATGCAAAAAAATCTGTTGGTAAAATTAAAAAGTCAAAACTGATTATTATATAAAATGAATACTCAATTATTCATAGGTTTCCTAAATGAACGAGTGAACATTAATTCATTCAATTATTTAAGTCATTCAAAAATCATTTACTTCCTACCCATTAAGAGCCAGACACTCTGCTTGCTTTTAACAATATAACAAATAAGGGTAAAATGGAGGTGTTAGCTATAAGAGATTTGTAAACTTACAGGTGAAGATCACTTATTAGTAAGTTGAATAACATATTACTATAAATTGAATTGGAGGAATAAATCATGAAAAAAACCCCAAATCTTCGAGAAGTAGGTGAAACCAAGTTGTATCTTGGGTAGAAGCTTTATAGATTATCAATAAAAGAGAAAGGATGTAGATTGGCAGAAGTCAATGAATCATATTTCATTGAGGTCAAAATATTTAGTTGGAGTTGGAACAGTGTGTAGGAGAAGAAAGAGACAATCAGACTAATGAGTTGCAGAGTTTGGTGAGTTGAGGGTCAAGTGGCATTATCGCAAGTAGTTTCTTAGTACTAAGACTTCCCTCCCCTTTACTTCCTTTAAGCAATGATGTGTGAAGTGATGCCCACGATTAATGAGGACACCCCAATGAGCCAAAGGGGGTCCCAAAGCAGTGGCTCAGACTCAGACTCCCATTTTGAGCAGCTGATGGTGAATATGCTAGATGAAAGGGACCGTCTTCTAGACACCCTTCGGGAGACCCAAGAAAGCCTCTCACTTGCCCAGCAAAGACTGCAGGATGTCATCTATGACAGAGATTCGCTCCAGAGACAGCTCAATTCAGCCCTGCCACAGGTATGATTCCTGGTAATATTTGTCTTTCCTATTGCAATCACAAATGTGACAAGACTTTGCTTTATTTCTATTCTTAGAATTATCTTTTTGCTTAAAATGTATGATATGTATGTTTTGGTGAGAAAAGCATAAGAATAGATTACTACTGGTTCACATAAAATCTTATCTTAAATTTGTAGTACTTTGGTGATGGTGGGTGTGAAGGCTGAGTTCCTATCAGGTCTTTCTTTTGAAAATTTTATCTGAATGTTTTGGTGGGTGTAGAAAAATCACCTTGATCAGCTTTCAATCACCCAAATATGGGAATAGTTAGTTTTCTCTTTCTTGCTCTTTAAACAGTATTATGACATTTGGAAATATGTGTTTTCCATTTTCAGCTGTGTGGTCTGTCTTTGGAAATAATCATAGTTTGGAAGTCTACTGTCTTTCTTTAAAAATGCCTAGCACCTGCTCAAAAATTCTTGGAATTTTCAATGTATTATACCCTCTTCTTCAAAAACATTTCAACCAGTTTCTTGAAAATATATTTTGGAAGTTAGAGAAAAGGCAAAAGTTCAGCCTTACTCTAACAAACTTAAAATTGTTAGATTAGCTATTTTTCAATATGTTTGTCAAGCATCTTATTTTATAGAAAAAGATACCATTTTAAGAATTTCAAGCTTATTTACATACAAAGTTAATACTGACAATTTTCTTATTTAAGAATAGAATAATTGTGTTTGTTTTAGGTATGAGAAAAATTATAGAATATGAATGAGATTTTTAATAATCAACCCCAATACACTATATTTTTCTCTTAAATACAAATTTGATTGGCCCTCCACTTTAACGACAGTATAGAAATGTTGACGAGTTGACCTCTCTCCATGAAGTTATGTCTTGTAGCAAATATCTTTTCATAAATATTGAAAATTATATAATCAAAGTTGATAAAATTCTAAACCCAGATGTACTATTAACTTGAAGTGTGTTGTTGAGATATTAAAGACTCTCAGAATGGAAAGGATCACCTAGAATCCTTTTCACATCCCCACTAGGTAACCCCATAACCCTATATGAAGAACTCTTGTTGTAGTCCTTTTTGTTTTCAGTTTGTCTTGTGTTAAGATGCAATACTGTTTTCTGTAACCCTCACCCATTGCTACACCGGTTTATTTAATTACACAGAATGAGTTGATTCATCTCAAAAGACAGCTATCATATCTTTACCTAGAGTTATATTTTTCAGCTGTATTGAATATTTTGTTTATAATAACATCTAAAATTTTAAGTTTTTTTTAAAATTGTTTAATGTTTATTTATTTTTGAGAGAGACAGAGACAGAGTGTGAGCAGGGGAGGGGCAGAGAGAGAGGGAGACACAGAATCTGAAACAGGCTCCAGGCTCTGAGCTGTCAGTATAGAGCTCGACGTGGGGCTCAACCTCATGAACCATGAGATTATGACCTGAGTCAAAGTTGGACGCCCAACCCACTGAGCCACCCAGGCACCCCTAAAATTTTAAGTTTTGGATTTGAATTATATTGGTCTGCAATCTCTTATCTCAACACTCTGGGGCTAGTGTGTTTCAGAGTTCAGAATTTTCTTGACTTTTTTGTAAGTATATGATGTATATTATGGAAAACTAGATGCATTCTGGGAAGCACGCTATAATTCTACGTTTTCATATCTGAAAAGAATTATATGAATATTCCTATTGCATGGAAAAAATAAAGACCATAAATCTCTCACATTAGTACAGCTTTAGTTTTGTACCTATCAAATTTGCAACACACTTACAAATAAAATATCAGTTTTCAGAGTATATGGGTTTTGGAATTATAGGTTAGGGATTATGAACCTGTATATTCAGATGGACATAGTCCCCAAGTCTTTTGTGAATACTTTGACACTTTTCTTGTTTTTGATTTACATCTTACTATTCTATGTATTTGAATAATGCCTGCAATTCACAGGTCCTTAAAGACAGTGATGGTCCTATAATATTTTTAAAGTAAATTTTAAATAATCTAATCTGTAACTTAAGCGCTCTGGGTATCCTGCAGGCAACAGAGGAATATTCTTCTTTAACTGGTATCTTTGAATATTTTTGACTTTTTTGTAAGCAATGTGCCTGCACTGTTCAGTGGCATTGCATTGGATATTTAGCTGGAAGGAGAAAATGACTACTATAAATGTGTGTTTTGAGGCAGAATAAAGCATGTAAAATTGAAAACTACTACAATAACATAAAAATGAAAATTATTTTAACAAACATGGGATAGAATTCAAAGCAGAGTCAATCAAACTTTATGACACACTATGTTTTATATAATACTTTTAGGTGTTGGTGATTTGATGCTTTGCTTTAGTCACTTTCTCTCAGAACATTCCTTTATGAACAAACTTAGCGATGATTTTAACAATCCTAACCATATAAAGTATTTTGTAGCCATAGTGTTTAGTTTTTCATCACTTGATTGGGCGTAACTGTGTTTAAAGAGTACTTATAATTGCACATCACCAGGCCTGATGTTTCTAACCTTCACACTCAATTTTCTACCTTTCTTATGCACAGATGAATTTAAATGTTCCATAGAACCTCAGATTCAACATGCCCCAAACTCAGTCATCCTCTGCCTCCCATTCCCCACCCAAATCTGGGTGCTCTATCTCCTCACCCAGACACCTGACAGTCCTAAATTCAATCATCATTTAGCCATATTGTTTTTAATCTTCTAAATAATTCTCAAATCTCTCTATATGTTTTTTGTTTGTTTTTGTTTTTGCACCTGGTCCCAAACTTCTTTGTTTTTACATCTCCTAACATTTCCACTTTAGCAAATGCGTCATGCCATGTGTTTGAATAATATTGCTCAGCTTGCAGGATCTCCATAAGCTTCAGGCTTTTCCGGTCTCTCCTTTGTACATATTCATCTCTATGCCCATAATGTTTTTCCTCAATGTCTTTGCTTCACGTCTAAACTTAGCCAAGACTATCTCTTCCAGGAAGGCTTCTCTGAACCCTCAAGTACATTTCCTCTGTGTTCCTTAGCCTTATAATTTCCCATATTATCATTAAATTATCTGTGTATATGCCTGTTTCCCAACCTGGACTATATGCTTCTTCAGAACAGGAGCATATCTTAATCCTCTAACCCTGTGAACCAGTGGAGTACCAGGTCTGGAGTGAGGGCTTTTAAAGTAAAATCAGAACTAAATGCATATTCATTTGGATGGAGAAGTAGCAATAAACTTGATACAGGAAGATCTAGTTTGTATTGTGGCTCTTCTGTGCATCATCAACTTGAGTCAGGACTTCAGGTTTCCAGGCTATAAAAATCAGTTCATACTAATACTTCACAGGGTAGTCTGTGATGATTAAAGAAAATAATATAAGTAAAAACGAATTAATTTGCAATGTATAAATATAAAAAGGCTTGCATTTGTTTTGTCTCCAATGCCAAAAGATAAATTAATTTCTGTATATGTATGGAGCGTTAGAATAATTTACTAGGAATATTAATCAAATAGTTTTAAAATTTTTGAGTACAGGACAGATATTTGTCAATTACTAATATGCTTATTAAGAATATTTACAGGAAAGGTAAGAGGAGGTAAGAGGAGTGAACTTTCCATTATAAAAAGTCCATTTTATATATATATATAATTTATATGAAAATATATTTATATTTAGTTTATATTTACATATTTTTATTTACAGTATTAAAAAATTACTATAATATATTATTTATATTCTATTTTTATATTTATTTATATTATTTATATATAGATATATACATATATATTATACATAAAATATATTAGTTCTTCATTTAGCATATATTGAGGATCTTCTGTGTATTATTAACTAGTTACATATATTTGAAAAGGGGATAAAGGAGAAAAGGCACATTATTTGGCTCCCAGAGAACTTAGGAAATAAATTTGCTTAGAAACAATATATAAACGAACCCAACTTAATATAGTACCAGAAGATTGTACAAGTATTGAAAAAATTTTGAGCTATAATCTAGGCATATGATTAAATATAGAAACTTTCATGTGTAAAGTGATATTAAGGAGGTCTTTTTAAGAAAATGTTGGAAATAATTCAAATATATTCTGTGTGGAGTTGTAGAGTTGTGCATAGGGCCCTCTCAAAGACTTTTGGGGGGTTAAAGTTCAGCCTATGCTCTTCTTTCTAGTCTAGGCCTGAGGTTCCTAATTTGCACAAAGGAGACAGATTAACTAGCAGCATGCCTGAGTTTTGTTTTTATTTTTTGAAAGACTATATAGGAATCAAATAAGGAGAATAACTGAAAGATTTGTTTGTCAAAGGGTTGTAGTGTAGGAATGAAATTTTATATACTGGCAGTGGACGAATATGACCTGTTAACAATAGGAGTTTGTACACAGTATGATCAGTAGAATTTTGAGTGAACTGGTGACATGATGAGGTAATGATGAAGGAATATTACTCTGCCATTTTGATTTAGGATGGATTACATAATGTACTCATTAGCTATCTATCGCTGTGTAGAAAGACAAATACCATATGATTTCACTCATATGTGGAGTATAAGCAACAAAACAAATGAGGAAAGGGGAAAAAAGAGACAGGCAAACCAAGAAACAGACTCTTAACTATAGAGAACAAACTAATAGTTACTGGAAGGAAGGTAGGTGGGGGGATGGGTAAAATAGGTGATGGGGATTAATGTGTGAGCTTGTTGTGATGAACATCAGGTGTTGTATGGAAGTGGTGAATCACTACATTATACACCTAAAACTAATAACTGTATGTTAACTAACTGGAATGTTAATAAGAACACTTAAACAATAAATAAAATTATGCTATGTAACAAACAACACAAAATCTCAGTGTAAAACCTCATGTAAAATGTTGGATTTATGGAATTCAGCTGATCTTGACTTAGATTGGTTGATCTTGCCTGGGCTCATTTACGCCCAGTTTATGGTTAGCCCAATTTATGGTTAGCTGAAGGTTGGCTCAGTTAGCTGTATGTTAAGTGGCTATTGTTTGAATTAGGATGGCCTTGGCTGGACCAACTGGGGCCATTCATCTCTATGTATGTGTGTATTCCTGCAATAGGCTAGCCCTGGCAAGTTCTCATGGTCGTGGAAGAGGAGTAAGAGCAAAGCAGAGACAAGCAAGTGGTTTTTAAGCTTCTGGTTGAGTCTTATTTTGGTAAAAGTTATGGCCAAGCCCAGAGACAGAGTGGAAGGCAATACATAATTACATGGCAAAATTACAGGAGGGGATGAAGCATAAGGACCACCACGGTAACTGGTCTATCACAAATATAAGCTAAAAGGGTCATTTGGGCCATTATTATGTTAGGGAGAGCTTATTGTGATAATGTAATAATTCTGGTGGGTTGTGGGAATTTGAAATAGGATTGTGCAACTTGAATCTAAGAAAGACAATAGAAATGTAAAGAATGTTGGGGAGAAAGGATGGAAAAAGACTGGTAATGAACTGAATGGCAAAGACTTGGAAGTTGAGTCAGAAGATCTGAATTTGAATTGGAGTTCTTCCACTTATTAGCTGAGGGACCATTGGTAAGTAACTTGACTTCTCTGAAACTCTATTTCCTTAATTCAAAGGAGGGATGATATCCTCTCTTGGGAGTGGTTAAAAGGAGGCATGTATATATTCTTCAGAAACCTTGAACATTTAAAAATGTCAGGAGTCATTTTTCATTAATTGGTTTGTGCTAGTAGTTTACTCTGAGAGGAATTAAGTTAAAGGAAGCTACTTAAGGAGAGCAGGAATATGTTTATATTTTGACATTTTAAAATGCAAAATATTTAAGTGACACTTATGGAGAGTCACTTTTATTCTGGAGACAGACTACCTCCTAGGTATCTTTGTGGCTTGCAACGTACTAGCTCAGTGACTCTGGTTAAAGTAGTTAATTCAAATAATGATAGACCTACCTCATAGGATTATTATGAGGAATAAATGACCTGGAACATGTCAAATGATCAATTCAATGCCTCACAGATAGTACATGCTCAATAAATGTTAAATGCCGCTATTGATGCTGTTATTATTATTATAGATATTGTCATAATTATCCTTAGCCAACCTTAACTGCATAATTTTGCTGGGTAATAATGAACACCAGCACGAATTGAAAGCACTAAAATGCCGTACTCTCTGCAATCTTTATCAAATTTTGGAAGTCCTTTATCTTTTTTTAAAAAAAAATTCTTAACTACACTCTTCTAAATGGCTTCCCCCAATTTTCCACTTCCTCAATGACCAGTTTCACATGTCCCGTGATTGAGTCAAACAATATCCCTTCTTAGTCTACTGAGAAGATAATATCTGGATTGAACTCTTTCCTTTTCAATGAAACCTAATGTTAGTGCACTAAGCATTTTATCCCTTGCTCTGTCAAAGATGCTACATCTTTTGCTGCCTCTTATTATAGTTATTCTATTTTCTTAATGTGCTTTTCTTTCTTCCAGTTAGTTATTTTTCCCCTGGCCAAATGAAATGGTGTTCACAAGCAGCCTTTGTTTCTCATGATTTAGATCTCTTTATTTATATGTCTTTCTTAACCTTTATTTTCAGATGTCTATCATCACCATTTTCTTAAAAATACACTTCTGCATGCCATCACTGGATACAGATTTTGCAAATCTAGTGATCCTCTTTCATTGCCATGCTCCTTGGCATCTCTGTGCCAAGCAATACTATTAATTATTTCATCTTATAATTCCCATGTCCTTAATTCTTTATAACCATTCCTTTCCTAGATTACTAGTTTTGATGTCCTCTAATACTGATTCTCTTCCCACAAATCCCTGTACATTTATTTATTCCATACTCATCTTCATTTTCTTGTGTTGTCCAATCTTAAGCATTGCCCTTTTTGTTTAAGGCTAGTACCTGCCTCTAGATCTTTGATGTCCCCTTCTCATGTCCTTTTGATTATTTTTTTGTCTCTACTATCTTCAATCTTTCTTGCTCTATCAGTTGGCTTTTTTGTAACATATCCAAATCAATTTCTTAAAAGTAAAAGTACAACAATACCCACAAAAGAGTTGCTTAACACTGTGTCTCCGCTTAGCTACCAGTCTATCTTTTCTTTTCCTATAACTTTATTTCCCAACTTGCCTGTTCTCACTGTCTCAATTTCTTCATTTTCTATTCACCTTTGAGCAACTGAAGTCTGGCTTTCCCTCAGATTCCCTGCTCAAAATGATGTAATCAGCAGCCAAGTGATGGATGCAGTAGGTCTGTTTTATTAAAATTCACTGCAAAATTTGACACTGTGATGACTCCCTTCTCAAAGAGTGAAACAAAACAAACTAAAAAGCCAAACACCTTACACTGTTAACTTGTATGACACCACACTATCTTGGTTTTTAAACATTTTTGACTTTTTCCTCCCCATTTCCTTTTCTGTGAATCCACTCCTTAAATGTTAAATAATAAAGATATGATGGGGGAACCTAGGTGGCTTGGTCAGTTAAGTGTCCAACTCTTGGTTTTGGCTCAGGTCATGATCTCACAGTTTATGAGTTCAAGCCCCGCATAGGGCTCTGGGCTGACAGTGCGAAGCCTGCTTGAGATTCTCTCTCTCCCTCTCTCTCTTTACCCTCCCTGCTTATGCTGTCTGTCCCTCTCTCTCTCATCCAAAATAAATAAATAAATCTAAAAAAAAAGATATAATGAATAATAACAATAGCTAATATTTCTAAACACTCCCACTAGGCTAGGCAATGTTTTATTTAAGTATTCAGATATTAAAATGGGGGTCTTTCTGTCTTTCTCTTTGAAGGAGGCTAAATAAGTGAGGTGTAACTATTTGCAGAAAGTACTAGGACATAATCCAACTAATAAGTCCAATGTTAGTTCAAACTCCATTTTAAGTCTCAACAAAGGTTGAGGTGGTAAAGCTAGAAGAGAGACTGGATTGTTTTGGAAAGCTGTTGGTTTGTTGTACACAATCTACCATTCCATGTAGGAGGGATGGGGTGATTACCATTCAGTTGAACCAAGTGAGAGGAACTTCAGGGCAGACACTTATGAGAACTTGATGTATTTCCTCCAGAAGCCGAAGGATATAGTCTGAAGTCTAAAAGCCACAGCTGTGGCTGGAGATGCCCCTGCCTCTATAATAGATTAGAAAGTCACATGGTAGGAAAGCTTCAAGTCCTCCAATGTCAGAATAAAGGTTGGTAAGATTTTGAAGCCCAGGTCCCAGGTGGTGAATAACGAGAGAGAAATTGGAGGATTGATTTCAAAGGACAAACAGAGCTAGTCAAATAAAACTGGGGAAGACAGATTCTTTGAGAAAGCCATGAACCTGCCCCAGAAGAAGGGTCATTAATTGTGTATTTGCCATTCAGAAAGCCCTGAACACACATGACAATTGTGTCAGCCACATTCCACTGTGATCTTTCATTCCAATTTCACTTTCCTAGGGTCTGACTCTGGAACGGTCAGGAATTGTTGCTGTGAATGTAGGCTATCAGCATGAAGGAGACTGCCTTGTCCCACCCTCCATTATAGACTTTAAAGCTTGAAACAAGCCTGAGCTAAGTGAAAGGGTGAGCTTTAGGCAGGACAGAAGCTTGGGGCTTTGTATATTATATAGTCCTATATGGAATGAAACTATGAAATTGTTAGACTACTTAATTCCCAAACAAAAGGACAGATAATTTATTTTCTAAGCATGAGCAGAAAAGCTAAGACACCCACCTGAAATTTTATTTGGGGTTCATTTCTTCACCTGAGGAAATCAGGAGACACAGAAATGTTGATTTCTGAATCCAGCTCCTTCATTAAACTGGTTAGATGTATCATCTCAGTTAATCCTCAAAACATTCCAATGAGGTCGTTATTATTATTATTCCCATTTTACAGATGATACAACCGAGGCACAGAGAGGTTAAGTAACTTGTTCAACACCACACAGTTGGTAAGTGGTACTCACCAGGATTTTATTCATGGCTTACTTTTGTTTTACTCTGAGCCATCTCCTTCATCTCATTATGCTCATTAGATACAAAGAAACCTTTCTTGAAACCTTCTTTATGAGACATGGGCCATTGAAAGTATTTCTCATGACTACTGCTAAGTTTTTAATAAGGCAAACATTATGATTTAAATATGAAAAGATTATTAGAGTTCATATAATTATACACACAATTATTTAAGAATCTCAGTTCTTTGTATTTATAAATTTACCTTTTAATGTATTAAGCATACTTCATAGCCCATCATCTACTTTTTATAAGCAAGAGTGTATGGGTTGCATGGAAAAGTATTTAACAAGAAATTATAGTACGTGGGTTTCATTTTCAACTTTGTGAAACCCCGTGACACAGAAAAACCAGTGAACTTCTGAGGCTTCTTGTTTACTTACATGTAAATGGGTAATTCTGGTTCCCTCTAATATGTTGAATACTTTTGTTAATTTCAAATGATTATAAGGGTATAGACTTCAGCTTTATTGATTTAATAATCACAATTTAATAAACAATTGCTATTTATTTTTATTTAATTTTTATTTGGGGGGGCACACAAGCTAGGGAGATGGGTAAAGGGAGAGAGAGAGAAAAAAAATTTTAAGCAGGCTCTGCACCCAGTGCAGAGCCTGACATGGGGCTCGATCCCATGACTCTGGGATCATGACCTGAGCCAATATCAAGAGTCGAACGTCGAACTGACTGAGCCACCCAGGCGCCCCAAACAATTGTTTTTTATACAACAAATATTTTAGGGCCTACCATGTGTGAGGTTCTATGCTTACAGTATAGTGTTGCTGATAACTATGCTTTATTTTAAAACTTGACTAACCATGAGTCCTAGGAATGTATTGTAACAAGAAGGTAATGCCTACAATCCACTGGATATCATGTTCATTAGTAAATTCTTTGAAATGAGAGTTATTTCTAGTTGCTCCATTGCCTTTTATCCTCTAATGTAATGAACCGTCCATGTTCCTTGAAAAGGGCAGTCCCTCTTTTGTGTTCTAGAAATCACCCCCTCTTGCTATTTCAGGACAAAACGTTTCCCCTCTTTTTCCTACATCATTAAAAAAAAAATTCTATTACCAACTCACCTAACCAAGTTACCACCCCATTTCTTTCCCTTTACAGCAAAAGTTTAAAAAAATTGTCTACAATCATTATTTCTCATTTCTCTCCTCCTGTTTTCTCCATTTTCTCTTGAATCTACTCTAGCTGGGCATTTACCGCAAAAACTTCTAACCTGCTTTGTGAACAATACCTGTAATCTCCATAGTGCTAAACGCATTGGTCAATTCTCAGTCTCATTCCTGTTTATCAGCTGTATTACATACTTTGGGTCTCTTCTTTTTTGAAACACTTGCTTCATTTGGCTCTAGTGCAGTGCATTTGCCTGCTTTTCCTCCTATCTCTTTGGTCACTCCTCAGTCTTTTTTGTTAGTCATTCTTAATCTTCCTGACCTATTAATGCTTGATTATTCCAGGATTCAGTTCCTGTACTTTTTCTCTTTCCATCTTGGGCTAATACCAGTGATGATTTCTCCTATCTCCTAGCTTTATGTATTATCTAACTATTGATGACTTCAGAGTTGACCTCCCAAACCCAGACATTCCCATGACCTTCAGACTCCTATTGTCAAATGTAGAAATTAAACATGTCTCAAACTGAGTTCATGATCTTCACTTACTCTTCTGCATCTAAATTAATAGCAACGTCAGTCTTCTTTTGGCTTAGGCCAAAACCTCAGTGTTTTATTTCTTTCACATTCTGTATTCCATCCAGCAGTGAAGTGTCTCTATTCTATCTTTAAAATATATGTAGACTTGAACCACAATAATCACTTGTACAACTCCATCCTGGTCAGAGTCACCATCTCTTACCTGGATTAGACAGTATTTTCCTTTCTCCTTGCTCATGTCTGTACCTCATTAATCTATTGCCAACATAACAACAAGAAAGATCCTGATTCTGATAAAAGGTAAGTCAAGTTTTGTTTCATATCTGCTCAAGTGTCTGAAATGCCTCCCCTTCTCACTGTAAATGCCCAGGTCTTTAAATTGGAGTAAAGTTCTAACAGCCCCTCCCCTTTTTCTGTCTGATAGCCATCTCCTGTAGTTTTCTAGCTCATCCACTCTACTCCCACTATCCTGGTGTCCTTGCTGTTCAACATGTCAGGCATTCAACTGTGTTAGGGTCTTCGCACTGGTGTTCCTTAGGCCTGGAAAGTTGTCCCCCAGACAGCTATGTGACTGGCTCTTTCAACTCTTTAGGGCTTTACTCAGATACCACTTTCTCAGTGAGGCCCTACCTGAGCAATGTATTTTAAATTAAAATAGCTCCCTCCTTAATATTTCCAATCCCTCTTCTCTGCTTTTTCTTCCTAGCACTTATCACCATCCAACACAGTGTATACTTTATTTATTTATTTATTTTTGCCTTATTTTCTATGTCTTTCTTCCTCCACTAGATTCTGTTCCATGAAACCTGGGAACTCTTTTCTAATGATTTACAGCTGTATTTTCTGCCCACAACAGTATCTGGCACTTAGTTATTGTTCAAAAATACTAAATAATGAAATGAAAACAAAAGTCATTCTTTTGCTTATTGAACACATTCTCTGTGGTATCTAGTTTGTGCTTATTTGGCAAGTCTCATACAGTCATAAAGAATTACATATACTGACAGAACAGGAAAACAAATACAATTTATACAGTATTATGGCTAAAGTGTTTATAACACTAAAGTCATAGTATATATGAGGCTGGTGTTGATATTATACCTCAAAGGTCCTTCTAGAATGAAGTGGGTTTTATATCAAAAGATTGTGGCATTTTAAAAATATTTTATAAATCAGAGCAAGGAGATCAGAATGTAAATGGCTTGCTTTGAAGGTACGAACAAAAGATATTAGTCCAAGGCTTTTTTACTTCAAATTCCACTTTTTTCACATTTTCATGTTCTTTTATAGGGAATTTATTTCTTAAATTAAACCAGCTTTCATGAAAGAAATGATGTGGAGAGCTGTGCAATGTCATAATACTACTACCATGATTTGAAATCTATATACAAGTTTTATTTCATGGAAACAGAAAAATAAAAGAATATTTTGGTTAATTTTTATTTTTTAACAGTTTATCTTTTAATTACTGATTTTCTATTTCTTTCTTTCTTTCTTTCTTTCTTTCTTTCTTTCTCTCTCTCTCATTCTCTCAGAAGGAATTATATCAACAGAAAAACAGTTGTTAGTATTCTCAAGATGAATTTCTAACTTGAGTTTTCCAATCAATTTTATAGCATAATTAGGCGTGCTTAATACTAGCATGCATATGATTCATTTGTTTTTATTAATCCTTGAAGAAAAATTCTAGGTTCAGTAACAGAGACCTTGAAATTTACAGTTTACTTTTTCTTGGTCTTTTTTCTTCAGGACCTTATAGCTTAAGGCTAGATAGCAACCATCACAATGTTCTAGTTTGGGAAAAGAGAGAGTTTAGAACTGTAGTTTAGAATGCTTTACAAACATGACTTTCACACTCTAGTTAATTATATCACACATTTTTGCATCCATTTCTGCAATTTAATTGGTTTAGCTCTCTAATAGCTTATATGTCACAGATCTTAAGTGGGCACCTAAAATTTGTTGTCTGATTACTTAACAATCATAAAGATTATGTGAATAATTCTTAGTGAAGATTAGTAGATCGAAGGGAAATAGTGCTTGAATTTAAATTTTTCTTTGCATTGCAATTGAGTTTGTGACTCTAACTTTTTTTTTTTAATACAGTTCTACTAATTTCCCCCAAGTGCAACAGAATTTATTGAGTGAGATTTTGAATGATTGGTACTTTCTTCCTTGGGCCTTGAATTAGGACAAATTTTCCCCAAAATGGAACTTTTAAATCCTTTTTTGCTTCCCAAGAAGTGAGATCCTTGATAGCAGAACTTGGAATAGGTGCTGTAGGAACAAGGTAAATATTCCACTTGAGTCTCCCTCCCAGGAGATCTAGAGGTGTCAGATTGCCTGCAAAGGCAGGTGTGAAGATTGACACTAGTTCCTAAGGTATTTGGCCTAAAATGAAGATTTCTGCTTTGCAACACTACTTTGCCTGCAAGCCCATGTTCATTTTGATGTTAATTAAAGGAAATTGTTCAACCATGGATGTGAGCAAGTAGAATTTGGCACTATTTGTCTTATGCTCAACTAATTTTCCTGTTTTATTATTACTTATGATTCTCTTTTTATGCCCACTTTTAGGATAATCTGCTTCAATTAAAGTATATAATATTTTGGCTCAATTTATTATATATTTATGCTAGGGCTTAGAACATGCATTTATGTTTTAGTGACTTACAAAAGATCATTAATTGATGAGCTTTAAAAAATAGTGGTCATTAATTTAAAAGTTTTTCATGATAAAATCTTACCTAATGATCTATTTCTAAGATAAAGGAGAAAAATCAGTTCCAAATGACAGCGAGATTATTTTATCTTTGTTAATTTTGTATATGGAAAACATTATTTAGCGATATTTATACAAATGTCATTTGGAAAATTCTGTTAGTTAATTGCCTGGTCTATTCTGTCATCAAAATACAGTCCTATGAACTATATTCAATATGTACAAAATAATCCATGGCAGTTGATATTGCTTGAATTAGAAGAAATTTATCAATTAATATCTTTTTAGTAGAAAAGATTTGATGTCTGAAATCAGAGTTTTTAGTAATTATGTTAGGTAAATTTAATTTTTCTTCTAAAACTTTAACTTCAATTTACAGCTCTAAGTCTAAAATTCTATGTTGGTACGATCACAAATTTTATCTCTTACTATGATGTAGATTCTCTATTTCTCCCCTCAATTCTATTAATTTTTACATGTTTTGAGACTCTTATTAGTTGCATTCTACTTTATCATTATTCTATTTTCATGGTCAATTGAAAATCATCATGAAATGATCACCTTTATTCCTAAACAGGCATTTTCTCATAGATTCTGCTTTGTCTGATTTTAATTGTACGATAGAAGATTTCTTTTTTGCTAATCTGTACTGTACACATTTATCTATCCTTTTACTATCACTGTGTCTGTGTTTCTATGTGCATTATTCACAGATAGCAAATTTTATTTTTATGAGTTTGACAGTCTTTCTTTTTTGGTCTTTTTATATTGACTATAATTACTTGAATGTTTGTGCGAAATATACTGTCTTACTAAGGGCTTTCTCTTTTCCTTTTCTGTTTTGTGTTCCTTTTATTAACCTTTCATGCTTAACCTTTGAATTGATTGAATATATATTTTTGTTGTACAATTTCCCCCTCTATTGTTCTGGCAGTTTCATATTCTTTTGCTGTTCTTTTAACAGTTAACACATAAATTGTGATGTGCATTCTCACTATACCAAAATGTAATGTTTAATGTGTACTATTCCTGCCATCTATTCCCATGTGTGTGATGTGAAAGATATTATTTTGTAGATTTATACAGGCAATATTCCTTTACATTTATTCACACATTTACCATGTGTGTTACTAATTCCTCTTTCTGGATATTGAATCTTCCATTTGAGATCATTTTTCTTCTTTCTGAAGAACAACCTTCAATATTTCCGTAAGCGTAGTCTACAGATGAATAATTTCTCAGCTTAAGACTTTCTGAAAATGTCTTTATTTCACCTTTATTCCTGAAGGATGTTTTCACTGGATATAGAATTTTAAATTAGTTGTTATTACCTTCGGCATTCTTTTTTGTTTTGTTTTGTTTTAAGTTTATTTATTTATTTTGAGAGAGAGAGAGGAGGAGGGGCAAAGAGAGAGAATTCCAAGCAGCCTCTGAACTGCCAGTGCAGAGCTCGATGATGCGGGGCCCAAACTCATGAACTGTGAATCATGACCTGAGCTGAAATCAAGAATCAGCCGCTTAACTGGCTGAGCCACCCAGGTGCCCCTTTCCTTTGGCATTCTTTACATGCCATTTTATTCTGACCATCATTCTTGCTATTGAGCAGACAGTTGTGAATTTAATTATTGCCTCTTTGAGGGTAAATTTCTTTTGTTGTTTTCTGTTTTGAGGGAAAGCATGAACAGGGGAGAGGGGCAGGGGGGTAGAGAGAGAGAATCTTAAGCAGGATCCACCTTCAGCACAGAGCCTGCTGGGGGCTTGATCCCAAGACCTTGGGATCATGATCTGAGCTGAAATCAAGAGTCAGATGCTCAACTGAATGAGTCACCAAGGAGCCCTGTTTTTTGTTTTTATTTTTGGCTTCCTTAAATAATTCTTTTTTTTAAGAAGTTTTAGTATTATGTGCTTAATATGTATTTTTTAAATTCTTTTTTGCTTTGTGTTCAGAGGGATTATTGACATTGTAACTCAATGCCCTTTATTAGGTAGGAACATTTTTACTCATTTTAAAAATTCAGTTACATTCGATCTTTCCTCTCATTCTAGAATTCTACTTGTTTATTAATCTCATTTTATTCTCTCTTTTATACTCTTTTCTGTATTTTCTATTCCTTTATCTCTCTGTGATTTGTAGGATTTTTTTTGTACCCACCCTTTGGTTCACTAATTTTCTCTACTGTATCTTATTTGATGTTAACTTATTTATCTGGTTCTTTATTGTGTTTGTTGTCCCTTCTGATTTTACAATTTCATTTGTTTGTATGTAAATTTTTAGCTTTCTGTGAAGTTTTACAATCTCATCTTTTATCACTTTGAACACTGTAAGTATAGTTATTTTAAGTCTTTTAGATAACTTCAATGTTTGGGACTCCTGTGGTCTGTTTCTGTTGTTTACTATTTGTATTATCATTTATTCTTATTGTCTTGTAATCTCATGTGTATGGTTATTTTTGACTGTGTGGCAGACATTTCATTTATAAAGTTGTGGAAGTCATTTTAGTTCTAGAATTATGTTATCTTCCTACAGGGAGAACATGTATTTATTCTGGCCAGGTGCCTAGGAAAATAGCAATCCTCATTCACCTTTATTCAAATAATTCCTGGGGTGACCCATCATCCAGGGATATTCGCTCTAGGGACCCACCATCCAGGGATATTTCAGAGTCTCAACTTCAAATGAGGAGGATTTCCTAGGGCCCCTTCATCTTATCAGAACTTGACTCCAACGCCTGTCCCTCTGGTCCTATGAAACAGTCACATGTACTGAGCTAGTCCCTTTAAAACTAGGGGAAAAGCAGATCTAAATGTTCGAGACCTAACTTTTCCCCTGATCCCAAATACTCAATTTTTTACTATCTTTCTATATTAGGTCATACATGAATACAAAATAAAATATAGATATAAATAAATATGTATAGATAGATATATCTCCAGTGTTTTTAGTTTTCCTTATCTAGAGAAGTAGTCCAAATTGCACAGTCTGACATTACCAGAAACAGAAGTCCAAGAGCTTTAATGAGTACAATAAATGTAATTAATTGAAAAGAGAGCTGAAAGCAATTTTCTTAAAATAAACATGCTAATTTCTGTGAAAAAATTAAGCAATTATCTTTCTTAATTCATTTTCTAGTATACTCCTAGTCTTGTTATATATTCCTGGTAGGCTTCTGGATGTCGGTAACTGTTTCAACAGTGTTGAAAAATAATCTTTCCTCCAGCATTTCCTCCTTCAAATACATCCTCCTCACAGCTGCAAAAGTCTCTATTTAAAATGCAAATCTGACTTTGCCACTCCTTTCTTAAAATGCTTCCATGTCCACAAAAATCAAAGCAAAACAACAACAAAAACATTATTAGAACTAATACACTATTTCAGCAAGGTCACAGAAGAAAAAATGATTACACAAAAATTGATTGAGGTGACTGATGATTAAACCAATATTTATGATGATATGTGATAGAAGTATAACAATGATAGAAGTATGTAGTTAATGAACAAAAGCAAGGAGACCAGAGCAATGCAATGGGGGAAGAGAAGAAGCATTTGTTGGTCATGTATTATACATGTATAATCATGTATTACATTAGTTGCCACCTTCGAATATCTTATTTTATCCTCAGAAGAGTCCTGAGATCAATCTCTTTAATTCTACATAGACATAGTAAAATGAAATCTCAGGAAAGTATGTTTCCTACTGTCAGATTACTGGTAAATGTCAAAAGCAGGATTTAAATTCAAGTTTCTCTAATTTTATTTTATTTCATTTTATTTTATATTTTATTTTACTTTTTTATGGTATGTAAGGGCACTTAACTTGAGATATACCCTGGTAATTTTTTTTTAACTGCACAGTCAGTATTGTTAACTATAGGCACAAAGTTGTATAGCAAATCTCTGGAATTTATCCATCTTGCATAACTGAAACTTTGTAGTATTGCACCTTTAAAATGAAACTTCTGTTATAGCACTTAAGATTATAGAGTCAAAGATAGTCAAAGATAGTTTTTTTTTTAAAAAACATTATCTATATTTCCTTATTTAGCAAAATCAGGAAAATAATTGTATGATTTTTGCCCAAACTATAAAATTGCTTTAAGCTGTGTTTTTGATTAATTACATTTGTTGTACACTATTCTTGCTCTTTTCCCATACTGAACTTGCCCATCTGTGTTAACATAAAACTTGTATGCATTTTTTTTTTTTTTACTTAAGATGTTGTCCATAATTGCATTTGGGGTTGCAGGTAAGTATTCAGCACCTATTTAAATGCAATGTTTAATATATTTGAATGTTTGTATCATTTATATGTTCACCATTTATCCATTTATTCCTATAAATAGGAAGATACTTCATTTTGATTTCATCCATTGGCCTAATGGAATGTAACTTTAGTCAACCTTCTCAGAAAGGTATTTGAGTGTTGGCATGTTTCTGAACACTGAACATATAGGGCAGTGTCTATTGATTTAATATAAGGTCATACTTCATGTTACATCCACCTATTTCCTTATGTCATGCCATTGCACAGGTTTTGTAATTGGCTTTCATGTTTTCATTGTGTTTTCTTGTTTAAAAGTTTTTACAACTGATCTTCATGCATCCCTGCACCACTAGCTCTTCAACTGGTAACTACAACCAGAAACAGAAATGACAGCCTCTGTCTGAGAGTTTTTGTACCAGATACAGTTCTAAGGGCTTTACATGTCTATGTAAATATGTTATATATGTTAAATAACGAATTTAATTTGGACCACCACAATATGGACTACAGGTACTGTAATTATACCCCTTTTACAGCTACAGAAATTAACATGGAGCATGTTCCCAGGCTACAAAGGTAGTAGTATATAGTAGACTTTCAGTTCTCATCATGATGGTCTAATTTCTGAACTGGACTGATACACAACTCTTAAAACCATTTCAAACTTACATATTTTTAAACTAACTGATATGTCTTAAAAGGAAAGGTTGAGAAGTTTTTCACATAAGATACTAGCAAAATAAAGCCCTTTTGTGAAACTTGAGACCCTGAACTCTACAAGACTCTAGGCCTTGATGCACAAAGAAAAGCATTGCCTGTGAAATTTTAAGTTTAGATTTCAAGTTACGTCAATGTCTTGAACCTCTCTGTGCCTCCCAGTTCTTCGTTTTTGAAAAATTAGTGAGGTTCATATCCGTAGCCAATAAAAAGTCAGCAAAAAAAGGACTGAAAGTATTTCACATTGTTATGTGGAACAATGGAAAGGGACACTGGAAAGTTACAGTTCGAGTTTCGCTCCTTCCAGACAGACCAGAGATAGCCTTCTTTTAACTGCTGGGATCAGATAGGAAAAGAAAAAAGGGAGAGGAAAGAGAAGAAAGCATTTTTGAGCAGCCAGCACCAGGCCAACAGAGCAGCATCCAAAGACAGGCTTCTGACGGCAAAGAGTATATTTCACCTGAGCTTTGTAGCAGTGGTGACAGTAACGTTAGCGTTTGGAAGTGGTGGTAATCAGAGTAGCAGTATCAGGATGGCAGGAGACCCAGAGAAGTAATGGCTTAAGCCAAGACTGTTGACTTTTTTTTTGTTATCATTAAAGAGTACCTTTGAGCACTGAACAATTTCACTGTGCTTTAAAAAAATAAATGGCATGTATTTCTTCTCTTGATAGTTAGAAACTTTTCAGAAGCCAAGCCTGTATCTAATTCAACTTTGTTATTTCTAACACTGTGCATCATGTAAATATTGTAAATTTCCTGCAAATTTTTGGTAAAGTAGGATGGGCAAAAGTCAGTTTCAATGAGTTTAAGAGAAAATGAATAGAGTAGAATTAGAGATTTCAAGTATAAGGAGATGTTTCAAGGAATTTTGCTATAAATAGGAAGATATAAACAGGTGATAGGGGAAGTGGAATCAAAAGAAAGAATTTGTTTCTTTTCCTTCCAGACAGAGTAACAGGATGTTTTTATGCTGATGGATGCTGATGAGAATAATCTCCATAAATTTGTGATGTATAAAGGTGGGGTGGGGGATGACTTCCTGGATTAGGTCTTTAAGGAGGTGGAAAGGGAAGATAATGAGAATGGTTTCAGTAAGAGAATACCTATTTTTTTGTATGCTAGTAACTGAGATACGTCGGTAGAGGTATTGGTAAGTGGACAGATGTGATTAGGAAGTCTGTGAATGTTCTCTGCTGGTTGCTTCCGTTTTCTCAGTGCAGTAGGGAGCAGGGCATAAGTTCAGAATGATTATGGGAAAGAAGTTGGACGTTTGAGGATAGAAGATATGAAATAGTTTCCTAAGAGTGTGAAAGAAAAAATGAATTACAATATAGAGTATAATTGCAGAAAAGTATTAACAACCCTCTTAAGATTTGTTATAGCATCCGTTATTTACCCATTGTCTTTTTGCTTTGTGTATCTATGCTTTCTTCTTTTTTCTTTCTTTTTAAAAGAATTTTTTTAACGTTTTATTTTATTATTGAGAGACAGAGAGAGAGCATGAGCATGGAAGGGGCAGAGAGAGGAGACACAGAATCTGAAGCAGGCTCCAGGCTCTGAGCTGTTAGCACAGAGCCTGATGCGGGGCTCGAACTCAAACCACGAGATCATGACCTGGGCTGAAGTCGGATGCTTAACTGACTGAGCCACCGAGCGCCCCTCTTTTCTTTCTTGATTAAAAGATTCAAAAGGTTATCTGTTTCTTTTCAATTAACTATTGTTTGGATTGTCAGCTGTATAATTTTTTTCCTTATTCATTTATTTATTTATGATTTTAAAATGATTTATTTTTGTAAGTTTATATTCTTTTTTCTATGAGTTGCATGTTTAATTCACATATTTTCAGTATTTATTCTTCATTAATATGAGTATTAAGGCTTTTTCCCCCCTGAGAACTGTTTGGTTTCTCTCCATTAGGTTCAGATATATATGGTATTTAAGATATTCTGTAGTTTTTAAAATATTAAATAATTGATGAAAATTTTTGATTTTTAGGTGTGGGATATTTTTAGCTTGTTTTCTAATTATTATTTCTATCTGTAGTGCATTGTGATCAGAAAATGTGGTCTCTACTAGTGCCAGATTTCAAATTATTGATTTTTTTGTGTTCCAATATGGCAAAATTTATGAACTAAGGGAATTTGGGAATCAAACTTTATTATTTTTCAAAGTGTAGAATTCAATGTGGATATCATGTAGACCTAGCTTGTTTGTTATTAAGTTCTTATAAATTGTTATTTAATTTTTGTTCACTTGATCTCACATGAACTGAGAAAAATCTGAATTAATTATATAGGCAATTTAATAACATTTTGTCATTCCTTATAATTACAGAGCTTTCAAGTTATCAGCCAGGCATAACATAATGTCATTCTGAACTTATAATAAGTAGAATAATTAATGATCACTATTAACAATGTCAAATACAGCCTTTTAAAAGAGGATATCCTATAAATCTTTTAACATTTTTAAGATTATTCAAATTTAAGATAAACAGTTGAAACCAAGACAAAAGATGACTGGAAATACTCTCATATGAAATAGTGGTATTTTCCACTTTATTTTTCTCGTATTTGCAGATAGCTCCATTATTTAAAATAAGCAAAGCAATAATAGTTTGAAATTGCCTTAAATGTGCTTCAATCTCAGGCATTTTAGTTGACAATTTAGATAAAATTAACAGCAAATATCATTTATAATTTATCTCATTTTCAGTCTTGAAGGAGAAATGTCTCTTAATTTTACCCTCTAATTTGTTCTTTCAGATATAAAGCACCTTAAGTGGGGGGAATTATCCCATTGTAATATGCAGAATTTTCTCAATGAGCTTGCTTTATAGACAGAAATTCTAGGGTGTCTTTATATTTCATAATTTGCATTATAATAGATGTTTTTGCAAGAACTTAATGCACTCAACTGGAAGCTTTTCAGTGTGTAGAGGGAATTGTATTCTACTAAGCAATGACATGATTTTTTTCATGAAGAAAAGTAATTCTTTTCTTGGATACTTGGGAAATGTACTAGAATTGTATATCAAGGACAGAATAGGTGACGATAATTGATAGTTAAAATTGTATTTCATTGATCCCCCCCCCCCCAAGTACATCAATAGGGACAGTTTTCTGCAGAGTGTTTCCCCTTCGTCATTATTTTTATGAGGCTTAAAAAATTAGTTTTCTACTTATTAATTTTTTTAGCTCTATGTATTTAAAACTAAATGTAGGTATGTCACATATCATCTCCTTTAATTGTCACTATAACCTATGAGGCAGCTTGTACAGTCTTCCAGTTGCATTTTCTATAGACTGACCAAACACGTCCTCCTTATGTTTTGTATTCAACTGCAAGCAGAAAGGGTGCAGTCAGCTAGTTGGTATTTTGAGATGTTAATTACAGCTTTCAAAGGGGATGCATGGAGTTAGTGGAGTACGAGGCAGCAAAGGAAAGGCACAGTGTATTCATAACCTTTATGTTCTTGAACATGTTTGCCTACATGCTTTCACCTGTACACATGTGCAACTGAACTTTTAATTGAGGCGAGGCACAGATGATAGAAGGTTATATCCTCTGGCCAGGTTCCATTGTTTGCAGTTATATATTGTCAATTGATGTGTAATTCATGTATGTCAGAAACCTGACAAGTTGAAGAGGTAATTAATTTCCCTTATGCTTGTTGCACTGCACCTGTGAACTCTCAGAAGAGAAATTTGAAAATAAATCATATCTTGGCAAAGCAGCAAGACCAGATTAGATAAGCATCAAGTGGACAGATTTTTCAGAACAGGAATCTTGCTTAGGTGGGTTGGAATGAGAGAATATGGAAAATCAATATTAAGGCCTCAATTCTGGATAATACAAAAAAACCCACCAACTTCCTGTGTAGAAACTGGAGCTTGCCTGAAATGGTGTCCTGATTTGCATTTGGGAAGGCAAAGAGGAGAAAATATAGTAACTATTCCTCGAGGAATTTTTCTGTGGGAAGCTGAAGTTTAATATAGGAAGTGGGATAGATGCCCTTTCTCTCATGGGGTTCTGTGATGTTAGATAATACTTTGTTGATAAATGAGGAATTATTTTTTATAAAGTATTGAAGGAAATTACAGAAGCTTTGTTACCTTTTATCATATAAATACATTAAAAATGTTAATACAGATTTAGCCAATTTAGATTTGGGAATAAGATATGTGTTCCATACACTTTAAGAGAATCCCCATAAGTAATGACTTGATGGACAATAAATCTTAGAGAAACATCTATCTCAAAGGCAGATTGATATAGATGAAATCAAGTTCTTATTCTTGTATAATGTATTATAACATTATTGCAAAGTCTAACACCATTTGATTTTTGGTTAAGATTAAATTGGGTTGGAAAGTGGGAGTTAAGGGAGAAGGTGAGAAGTGTGTTACATCACAAAACTCATCTGGTTTATACCTATTCTGTATCTATATGAAGATACATCATCATCTATATGAAAACTATATTATTTTAGAGATAAATGCTGTAGGAAATGTTTTTCTCTGAAAAACTGATGCATTTTCCCTTCTGGACATTAGGAACAGTTATAAATTACAGCTAAATTAGTGACCTATACTTATCATACAGATATTTTTTGGTTTTACAATACATTGTTTTAAGTAGTAAAAATAGCCAATGTTTATTAAGCACTTATAATACATCAGACACTCAGTTATCTCATTTAAATCTTTACAAAATTCCTTTGAAGTTGATAATTACAGTTGACTCTTGAATAGCATGGGGGTTGGGGCACGAGTCGCTATGTTGTCAAAAATCTGTGTGTAACTGTTGAGTCCCCAAAAACTTTACTAATAGCCTACTGTTGACTGGAATTCTTACTGATAATAAAAAAAACACATATTTGTATGTTACATATATTACATACTGTATTCTTACAATAAAGTATGCTAGAGAAAAATATGTTATTACTAAAATCATAAGGAAGAGGAAATACATTTACAGTGCTGTATGCATATTTATTGAAAAGAATCTGCATTTAATTGGACCATTTAAGTGGTTGTTCAAGGGTCAACTGTATTATTTTGTATTCCAGATGGGGGGTAAGGAGAATTATTGTCATGTCCAAGGTAAAACACCAATAAGTGATGAAGCCAAGGCATAAGCTTAGGCAGTCTGATTTCAGAACTAATTTTTTAAAAAATACCAACTACGAGTTAATATCCTAGTTTTAAATTTGGGAGATTTTTATATCTGCGATTCTATTTTCTCTTAAAACTTGGGTAATCTGATGACTAGATTTGTATTTATTCATGGAAACAATGAGCGTAAACTGAGTAGCAATTGATCCATTAGGCACATTTCACCAGGGCTCTCACGATTGTACTCATGGGAGCTGAGACCCTGAATGATCAAAGTGATTATGTTCTCTTTGTTTTGATCATTGGGATATTCAGAACATTTATGATTGAACAGTAATTTTTTTCTTCCTTCTGGTATTGATTTTTAATGTTCATAGTTCTCTAATGAACATAATTTGTTGTGCATTTCTTTTTAGGCATGCCAAAGTTTTTGTAGGATGCTTTATTTGACTATTGTGCTAATAGTGCTCTTCGTGTAATTGTATAAAGAACTTGGACTTTAAATAGACATAATTTTGTCAAAAAGAATTTAAATAGATTGCTATGGAAGAGTATTAGAGCTTCTGTGGTGGAGTTGTGTTATTCTTAAGTATATGAAATTTGTGTAGCTAAAAATATATGGATGGTATAGTATCAGTGCTATATCATGAGATTATGAAGAAAGGAGTGGAGTTGTTTTTAGAAAATACTTGCAGTAAAATAATACTTTTCTAATGAAAAAATTGGGGGGATATGCTTTGTGAGACCCCTAATTACAGCTACCTAGTCACTGGGGACAATTTTAGAGCTCCAATAGCCCTTGTGTGTGTGTGTGTGTGTGTGTGTGTGTGTGTGTATGCTTTTTAAGTGGAATGAAATAAACATGTATTAATGGAATAAAAATTCTGCACAATTCACTCTACCAGATATAGAAAACATGGTAGCCACAAGCCCTGCCTAGTTGGAGCTTAAAAATGCATGGAGGGATACAAAAGAGTTTAGAACACCTATACAGCCAAATATACAGTCCTGAAGAGCAGACTATGGTTAAGCAAAAATGATCAGGGGAATTTTTCTAGGAAAATCTTTGGGATCAACATGAAAGAATTTCCAAATTTGGCCTCATCTACACTGGTTTCCCCATTTTATTGGAGGTTTTACGCTTTTCCCCTTTATTGTAGTACTAATGTAATTTGTAATTCTTGCAGGAGGCAGTATGAACTGTCAATATTTTTGTCTTGCTAAGGTGTTATCATTTATTTCATAATCATCTGCTTGTTGCACTTTCCAAGTCGAGATTTATGGGACATTCTATATGCCAATTCTGATTTATTTGTTATTACTGCCACATAGAAACATTTCATTTTTCTCTGAGCATTTAACATTTCATCATTTCTAGGAGCTTTGATTGGTCAGAGATCTTGCAAGTTGCAGAAGTTAATTTTAACTAAATATAGTGAAAAAAGAATTAATTAGACATATACAAAGCAGTGCAGTCTCAGAAAGGAAACCCAATAGTTAGGTCTCAGAAAGAATAGGGATGAAAGAAAATCCAGGGATGTGAGCAAGAAGAAAGCGAAAGTCATTCGAATGGTGTTTGCATTCGGGTTGAGCCCCCTCCAATTCTTTTCAGTGTTTCTGACTCTGTTCAAAATTCACATTCCCAGGTAAAAGAACTGAAGCAGCTGAAGTTGATTGAGAAGCTCACACTTTGGCCAGAAGGGAGCAATACTTTCATCAGTGGTCTTAGCGTAGGTGATAGAGAGGGGTATGTTTCTAAGAAACTGAGGTCTCATTAACAGAAAGGTGGGATAGGCACTGTGCAGGGAAACTGGTAGATGACATTCCTGCTGGAGTCTTAAATTTGATCCATTTTAGTTCTACTCATACTTGTGTAGCTCTTGGCTGTACAAGAATGAAGTTAGAATATGCATTTGACATACAGATGCAAATGTATTTAGTGCCAGTAACTTCAACCAATTTTTCCTCCAAAAACATATTTTATAATCAGTTAGAGCTTTTTCCAGAAACATTTCTCTTCCTAATTAAAGAATCCTGTTGAGAGCAACTGTCTGCCCAGAAGTAAGTAACAATTAGGGATTTGATTTTATTTGAAATTTAAGACATGAACATATATAGGCGATGCTGCTTCACCAATTATATCATAGGTTACTCATATTTGACCCCTTAAGGGACTCATATTTGACCCCTTAGAGAATGCCAGATTAGGTTTAAACTGCATTAAGTATTCTTGAGGTTTACCAACTCTAAGCATATTAGAAGGGATATTTTGTTAGTAAAGCAAACATCACTCTTAAACTGCAAGCAAATGAAATAAATGCTTTAACACCCAAATATTCTATATAGTTAAAAAGAGAACATTTAAATAAATTAAACTAATTGTGCTATATGTTACTTACCAGAAATATACTATTTAAAAAATTTTTTAATGTTTATTTATTTTTGAGAGAGAGAGAGAGAGGGAGCATGAGTGGGGGAGGCGCAGAGAGAGAGGGAGACACAGAATCCAAAGCAGGCTCCAGGCTCAGAGCTGTCAGCACAGGGCCCAATGCGGGGCTTGAACCCACGAACTGTGAGATCATGACCTGAGCTGAAGTCGGATGCTTAACCAACTAAGCCACCCAGGCACCCCAGAAATATACCATTTTTAAAAGTCAGAGGACATATATACTATTTTGTAATGACTTTGTCCTGGCAAAATATTAAAGTATAATTGCAGAAAAGAATTGAAGTTTTATTCATTTATCTTTTTAAGATCTCTGGTTAAATACTGTTTTGAATATTTTTTTTAATGTTTATTTATTTTTTGAGAGACAGAGCATGAGCAAGGGAGGGGACAGAGAGAGAGGGAGTCACAGATTCCGAAGCAGGCTCCAGTCTCCGAGCTGTCAGCACAGAGCCTGAAGCGGGGCCCAAACTCACGGCCCTCGAGATCATGACCTGAGCCAAAGTCGGATGCCTAACTGACTGAGCCACCCAGGCTCCCCTTGAATATTGTTTTAATTAAAATAAAGATATTTAATTGAAAGATTTAACTCCTCCACATATATCTGTTTGACATCATTTTCTAATGTCATTGATATCTCAACATATTTAAAAAAGAGAAGTGTGACACAGAAATGGAAATTAGGCTTCTATTTCAAGGATATCTCAGAAAGGGCTAATCACCACACCAAGAAGTTTTTTTTCTTTTTCTTTTTAATGTTTATTTATTTTTGAGAGAGAGAGAGAGACAGCATGAGCAGGGGAGAGGCAGAGAGAGAGGGAGACACAGAATCTGAAGCAGGCTCCAGGCTCTGAGCTATCGGCACAGAGCCCCAGTGTGGGGCCCAAACTCATGAGCCATGAGATCATGACCCGAGCCAAAGTTGGTGGCTTAACCAACTGAGCCACTCAGGTGCCCCCACGCTAAGAAGTTTTTACTGGCAAATAATCAGGAAGCACTATTAGGATCAGAAATTCTTATGTAGGAGATTGACATCAGAATGAGATATGGACTATTTAAGGTAAAGCCAGAAACAAGAAATTGTGTTTGAAGAAAACAAGGTATGGCTTTGCATTGGAGAATATAAAGTATTTTGATGTAATTGAGTTACTGGATATAGTTACTCTACATTCAACAACAACAACAGAGCACAGAAGCAACCAATAAATATTTCTATGAAGGCCAATACTAATATGAAATGGGATATTTCTTTCAAACTAATAGAAGCAACAGGATATCATTAATGTTATTGGGTATTCATGTGCAGTGTCATTTTCAAATTGCTTTATAACTACTTACTGATTACCCTTCAAGGATGGTCTGCTGTTCTCCATTCATCAACTTGAGCATAAAATACTTTGCATTGGACCTAGTAGAACTGACAATTTATGGAGCTATAGTCATCCTGGAAGTAGCTGACTGTTGCACGTAAGGAAAATATGGCTCACTTGCTTGAAACCATATCACCATTTCTCTTCCCCAATGTGCTGGAGTTACAGCTAGAATAAATGCCATGCTCATGCCAGACTGTGAGCATGCATTCTCTGTACATCAGCCAGCTTGCTCTCATCCTCTTGCAGTTTTGCCATTGATGGGGTGACATTAAGATTCAGGACTTAAATGAAACCTAATACACAGAAACTGCTCAAATATTTATAGCAGAACTTCCTTCAAATGTACTAACTGGAAGTTGCTTTCCATATACTTTAGAACTCTATCCTTGTCTTTTAGCTTCAGTGAGATTTTTTCATTGTAGAAATTCCCTAAAATTTAGAAGGTAGACCAGATGGCTTTTGAGAGACCTCCTGGTTCTAAAAGATATCTTGTGGAACAGAGCACTTTTGTTTTCTTAGTATGAGAGCTCAACACCCTACAATGATCTGTAAGGCTCTTTATGATTTGTCACCACTTCTTTCCTCTTCAGCTTAGTTCCTACCTACCTCATTACCCATCCTCAACTACTTCAGCCACATCCACCTTCTCAAACTTCCTAGAAAATTCTAAGGCTAGTTCTTTTTGTTTTTGAAGTTTATTTATTTTGAGAGAGAGAGAGAGAGAGAGAGCTAGCATGAGTTGGGGAGGGGCATCAAGGGGAGAGAGAGAAAGAGAGAGAGAGAGAGAGAGAGAGAATCCCAAGAAGGCTCCCTGCTCCCCCCCCACCCCCAGTGCAGAACCAGACTACAGGATTGATCTCACGACCCTGAGATCATGGCCTGAGCTGAGATCAAGAGTTGGATGCTTAACCGACTGAGCCACCCAGATGCCCCCAAGGCTAGTTCTGTCTTGAGTTAAAGTCTTTCTTTTGGATAACTGCATGACCAAAACTCTTAATTTCCTCAGGTCTCTGAGGAATATGTTTAATATATGTAACTTCCTGTAAATTTTCTCCATTGTATCAATGTGAAGCCAGTCCCCAGATAAGACTATTTCTTGCTTAGATTTTACCTCTTCTACTAAATCTTCCTCCTCCATTCTCCTCTTCCTTAGCCTCTGCTTCTATGGAACTTGACCCAATGCACTACTTTGGAATGTAAGCTGCCTGAGGTTAGACAATTTGTGTCCTTTATTCACTGCCACATTCTCAGCATTCAACTTGGCATCTGTAAATACTTAAATATTTTAGAATGACTGTTTTAGTCTTGAAGGCCCTAATTATTTTAGAGGATTTGAGTACTCATTCTATATTGGGTAAAGACAAGCAAACAAACAAATAACAAATAAAAATCAACCAACATTATATTCTCCACTTGCAAGCATCTTAAAATTCAGTTAAAAATGAGTTTCACTAACCTAAATCTTTTCTATTATTCTCAGTGAGCAATGGGCTTTTTGAAGTTCTGTGTGAAGATTTAGGATAAACTCTGACCTGTGGGTCAAATCCAGCCCTGTTTTGTATTGTCCGTAAGATAAGAATGTTTTTTTTGTTTGTTTGTTTGTTTTTTTACATTTTTAAATGGTTGAAAAAAGATTTAAAAATAATACTATTTCATGATGCATGGGAATTTCGTTGTATGAAATTCTAATTTCAGTGTCCATAAATAAAATTGTATTGGAATAGAGCCATGATCATTTATTCATGTATTGTCTATGGCTACTTTCATGCTACAAAGGCAGAAATTTTTAGTAATTATGAGACTATACTGCCCACAAAGCCTACATTTTTACTCTTTGGCCCACTGCAAGAAAATGTTTGCTGATCCTTTTCCTCAGATGTAGACTCTCATGTCTCATTACCTCTTGGATTCTTAAAAGCACCTTTCATTATCACTTTAGATCATGAAATGTCTTTAATCCAACAGACCCATGACACCATACTTTTCCATGTCATTATTTTCCGACTTCTTTCATTCAAGAAACTAACTTTATTCTTTCCTGTTGGGAACTTCGTTTTTTTTCCTACTTACCAGCTGTTACATGTCTAGCTGGTAACTTTCTTAGTCATCCAAAACATTTACAACTCTCTCTGAGTATATTTGCTGTCTTACCCAGGAAAACATTCCTGCCACAGTCTTACTAGTAGAAACAAGAAAAAAAAAATTGAATACATGAAAATAGAACGAAAGATTTCCACTTGTGGCAATTTTCTTCTAAGTTTTTATTGTTTATCAGATACAAGTCCCACAGTCTTTTATTCCATATGAAACAAATTTTGTCACTATCTCTAACTTGCATTCTTAGATAACAGGTCTTTTTTTTTTTTTATCATTCCTATGAAAAGTATAGAGAGGAGCCAAAGCTTGTGTGTGTGTGTGTGTGCGTGTGTTGATGCTTTCTAAGAGGTAGTTTATTATCCAGCTGAAGAACTGTTAGGTGAGAAATAGAATCTCAAACAATAACCATGGATTACATTTGATATTAAAAATGAATGTCTTGGCAGTTTTATGAACTGCTTTATGATTTAACTATTTCAGTAGTTAGATCGTAGTGCTAATGAGTTGAAAAGGATGAACTTGTTTCCTATAGGCTAATTAGCTTTATGCTCTTCTTTGGCCATTGAAACGTCAATTTGATGAGATGTTTTGCTGGTCCAGATCTTTATTAGCATAGAGACTACAGCAACAGTGTGGATGAAACCAGTAAAATTTAATTATACAGCTTATATACACATTTGAGAAGAAATCTTATTTTATGTAAGATATTTAGATTATATTTTAATATTTATAAGTCTTATTATTCTAGATGATGCATAGATAAATATAAACTCAAAGGTAGGGGCATCTAGGTGGCTCAAGTGGTTTAGCGTCTGACTTTAGCTCAGGTCATGATCTCACAGTTTGTGAGTTCGAGCCCTGTGTCGGGCTTTGTGCTGACAGCTCAGAGCCTAGAACCTGTTTTGGATTCTGTGTCCCCCTTTCCCTCTGTCTCTCCCCTGCTCATGCTGTATTTCTCTCTCTCTCCCAAAAATAAATAAACATTACAAAATTATACAAAAAAACAAAACTCAGAGGTAAAAGTGAACAATTAGCCATTGTGACTAGTTGACATAATGACAATATTAGAACCAATTTTTGTTACTGTTTCAAGGTTAATGTTATTCGTTGATTTATTCAATAAATCTATTAAAGATTTATTAAAGAAAATTGATTAAAGAAATTTACTCCAGTTCTACCTAAAATTTCTCTGAACTTTGAGTTTAAATTTAAAATTTGTGGTTCCATACAAATCTTAGGATTGTTTTTCTATTTCTGTGAAGAATGCCACTGGAATTTTGAAAGAAAGTACATTGAAACTATAAATTGCTTTAGGAAATATGGGCATTCTAACAGTATTAATTTTATTGATCCATGAATACAGGATATCTTTCTATTTATTTGTGTCTTCTTCAATTTATTTAATTTGTGTCTGACAGTTTTTAGTGTAGTGATCTTTCAACTCCTTGGTTAAATTTATTTCTAAATAGTTTTGTTTGTTTTTGATGCTGTTATATATGGGATTGCTTCTGCAGTTCATTGTTAGTATATAGAAACACAATTGATTTCTGTATGTTGATTTTGTATCCTGCAACTTTACTGAATTTATTAGTTCTAATATTATTTTATGTCTTTAGGGTTTTCTGTATACACGATCATATCATTGACAGAGGCAACTTTACTTTTTCCTTTCTTACTTGTTTTTATTTGTTTTTCCTGATGAATTGCTCTGCCTAGAATTTCCAGCACTATATTAACTAGGAGTGGTGAGAGTGGGCACTCCTGTCATATCTCTGACCTTAGAGAAAAGCGTTCAACCTTTCACCATTGAGTATGATGTTAGCTATGGGCTTGTCATATATGGCCTTTACTATGCCAAGGTATGTTTCTTCTATACCCTGTTGATTGGGAGTATTTATCATGAAAGGATGTTGAATTTTGTTAAGTGCTTTTTCTGTATCTATTGAGATGATTATATGGTTTTTATCCTTTCTTCTATTAATATGGTAGATTGATTTGTATATGTTGAACTACCCTTGTATCCCAAGGGTAGGTTGAAGTACCCTTGGTTACTGGTATGATCTATTTATATCCTATTGACTTTTATTTGCTAGAATTCTGTTGATAATCTTTGCAAGTGTTTGTATCAGGGATGTTATCCTATAGTTTTCTTTTCTTATAGCATCTTATCTAGCTTTGATATCAGGGTAATTGTTGCCTCATAAAATGAGCTTAGGAATGTTCCCTTCTCTTTAATTTTCTTGAAGAATTTGAGAAGAATTGGCTTTAATTTTTCTTTAAATGTTTGGTAGAATTCACCTGTGGAGCCATATCCTGAATAGTCAAAGCATTCCTGAGAAATAAAACAATGTTGGAGGCATCAGCCTTTCTGATTTTGAACTATATTATAAAGCTATAGTAATCAAAATAGTACAGTACTGGTAATAAAATAGACATAATAGCCCAGTGGAACAGAACTGAGAGCCCAGAAATAAATCCATACGTATATTGTCAAGTAGTATTTGACATCAGAAATAATCAGTGAAGAAAGGATGGTGTCTTCAATAAGGGTTGTTGAAAAAACTGGATATTCATATGCAGAAGAATGAAATTGGACCCCTATTTTATACTGCTCATAAAAACAACTTAAAATAGATTAAAGACTTAAGTGTAAAACCTGAAACTGCAAATCTCCTAGAAAATAACATAGGGGAAAATCTCCTTGACATTGGTCTTGGTGATGAGCTTTTGGATATGGCACCAACGTGCAAGCAACAAAAATAAAAAAATAAACAAGGGGGACTATATCAAACTAAAAAGCTTCTGTACAGGAAAGGAACCAATCACTAAAATGAAAGGACAAAAAATGGAATGGTTATCATAAAATCTGGTAAGGAGTTAATATTCAAAATATATGAGAAATTCATATAACTGAATAGCAAAAATCCCAAACCAAAACAAAAAAAATGATTTAAAAATAGGCAAAGGAACTGAATAGTAATTTTTCTAAAAAAGACTTAGAAGTGGTCAACTGGTACATAGAAAGGTGCTTAGTACCATTAATTATCAGGGTAATGCAAGTAAAAACCAGAGTGAGGTATCACCTTATATTTGTTAGAATTGTTGCTATCAAAAAAAAACAAAAGCAAACAAAATAAAACAAAACAAAAACAAGAGATAACAAATAAAACAAAACAAAAAACAAAAAACAAGAAGGATGTGGAGAAAGGGGAACTTTTGCACACTTTCGATGGGAATATAAATTGACACAACCATTGTGGATAACTGTATGACGGTTCCTCAGAAAATTAAAAATAGAACGACCATATGATCTAGCAATCCCACTTTTGGGTATACATCCAAAGGAATTGAAATTACTATTTCAAAGACATATCTGCACTTTCATGTTAACTGCCTAAGTGTTGATTGATGAATGGAGAGAAATGTGGTTTGGGGGCACCTGGGTGGCTCAGTCAGTTAAGCACCCAACTTTAGCTCAGGTCATGATCTCACAGTTTGTTAGTTCAAGCCCCATGAAGGGCTCTGTGCTGACAGCTCAGTGCCTGGAGCCTGCTTAGGATTCAGTGTCTCTGTCTCTCTCTGCCCCTCCCCCAGTGCTCTCTCTATCAAAGGTAAATAAACATTAATTTTTTTTTTAAAAAGAAAGAAAATGTGGTTTTATATATAGAATGGAATATTATTCAGCCACGAAAAAGAAGGAAATCCTGCCATTTGTGACAATATGGATGAACCTTGAGGGCATTATGCTGAGTGAAATAAGTCAGAGAGCAAAAGACAAATACTTTTTGGTACCACTTATATGTGGAATCCAAAAAAAGCCAAACTTAGAGAGTAGATGAGTAGTTTCCAGGGGGTGTGGGTGGGAGAAATGATCAAAGGGTACAAACTTTCAGTTATAAAATGAATAAGTTATGAGGGCATAATGTACATTAAAGGGACTAATACTGTATGGTATACTTGAAAGTTGCTAAGAAAGTAGATAGTTGCTTGAAAGTAGATCTTAAGTGTTCTAACAAGAAAGAAAGAAAGAAAGAAGGAAAGAAAAAAGAAAGAAAGAAAGAAAGAAAAATAAAGGTAACTATGTGAGGGGATGGATGTGTTAGCTAACCTAACCTTATTATGGTAATTATTTCATAATATATATGTATATCAAAACATCACATTATACACCTTAAACTTACAATATGCTTCTTGTCAATTATATCTCAATAAGGCTGAAAAAAATTAAAATTTGTCTATACACCAAGGTCATTCATATGTAATAAGTTGTAATCGTGTTGCTAATAATACACTAAAGCTTGTTCTAAATTATTTTTATAGAGCTATAACTGATATATAACATATTAGTTTCAGGTATACAGCATAATAATTTATTATATGTATATATTGTTAAATGATCACCACAGTAAGTCTGGTTACATCCATCACCATATATAATTACATTTTTTCCTTCAATGAGAACTTTGAAGATCTATTCTTTTATCCACTTTCAAATATACAATATATTTTTATTAACTATAGTTACCATGCTGTGTATTACATCCCCATGATTTGACTTATTTTTTTATAGCTGAAAGTTTATACCCTTGAAAGTTATTTTTAAATAGTAAAAAATAAAGGTAAAATGAGATCAGAGGTATATAGGCCATTAGCTTCTCTTAAAGTCATGTGAATTATATGTTTTTATCAGTAATTATTCATTTGTTTTATATAATTTAGATTTCCTTGCCTAAACTTTGCACTCCAGCTTGAAAAGCATTACACTTAAATTACAAATGTGTTTCTCATTATTTACCCTAGCAATGAAAATTACATTCATAAAGTCTACCAGCAAATGTTACATTACTCTCATTGATGTTATGGTCCTCACCTTAATGTTATTGGGGGGAAAAAAAGAAAAAAAGCTGAGAGAAAGTACATCATATTTGATCATCTCCTAATCTGCTAATACCCAGCAGCTAACATGAGGCTTGAAAATTAAATCATCTGAAAAAATGAAGTCTTATTTATTATACCCCTCCCTTTTTAAAAAGTGTTGTCTGTATTAAACTTGGGATACCAGCATGATTTTAAACACGTGTACCAGACTCAGCAGTTAGTGTGCAGCTACTAACATGTAGTATATTCAGCTATGACATAATTAAATTCTGTTAATATTAGTAAAAAGAGGGAATAGATTAATGAAAATAAAGAATTCTCAGTCTTATAAATGTATAGAAATTGTTCCCAGGACTATACACCTATATAAATATTGTATTTCTGTGGTCTTCTGTTAACATTAGGAAATTATCTGCATATACATACCAGGGTTCTTGTGCCATTTTATGAGATTAGAGTCAGGGAGTACTTTTATATCTTCAACAATTTGAACTTCTCCTGCTGGACAGAGTAATAGTATGAATAACACCCAGGTTAATAATGTGAATAATGCTAATAATACTCAGGAGAATTTGTTAACAGACTTTTCATTAATATCCATTGATCATTTACAGATATTTTATACTTTTTAAAATTTTTTAGTGCTTACTTTTGAGAGAGAATGAGAGACAGAGCGTGAGCAGGGGAGGGGCAGAGACAGAGAGAGGGAGACACAGAATTGGTAACAGGCTCCTGATGCTGGCTTGAACCCACAAACCACGAGATCATGACCTGAGCCAAAGTCAGACACTTAACCGACTGAGCCACCCAGGTGTCCCTATAGATATTTTATTTATAACAAATCATCCACCGTTAACTTTTGGAAATGATAAATGTTGGCTTCTGCTCTTGACCCCATTTCATATCAAGAATTAACATATGTATTCTTCTTCAATGCCATTATTTCATAAAATTGTGGGGAAATAAGTTCAAGAATTCCTTATACTTACATAAATGGGTTAAAAAAGCTTAGGGTGGAAAGCTGCCACCACAGGGTGAAAGCACCCAAAGTTAACTAGTGAGATATTATAATGGAATCACGAGTAACTTGTATCACCTGCAGGAAATAACTTTGCATCTGGCGCCAATATACTTTGACCACAAACTCCACTTACCGCCCAGACTCTTTACTTCTTACACACAGGAGTTAATGGTTACTATCTGATTGTTTTCTTCATGTTCGCCACGTGTGTAAGATCTTGAGCACTCAATAAATATGGAGACGAAACCCTTGCTCAGGGCTCTTATTTCCTCCCAGACATTAGCGTCTCTCATTTTCACTTCTGCATCCGTTCTCTTGCTGGACAAGAGAGAACTCCAAACTCACAGTCTGTGACATAAAATAATATCAACTTTATATTCCTCTTAGTTCATTGTTAAAGCCAAAGGATCTTCCCTTATCCAAGTACTATATCTCCATGAATTTTACAGTGTATCTTTCATTATTAAAGGAGTAGTTGCAAAACATAGTATTCTTATAGAATATTATCTGAAGGATATTCAGACTCTCTCTATTCCTTCATGTTCTATAGTCTAGTTATTTTTTTACTCAGATGATATAATTTCTTTCTCATCTTCCTAGCCTCTAAATGTCACTATGCACCAAATTTCATCCTGTGTCTTCTCTTTCTACATTGAGTCTGAGGTGATCTTATCCAGTCTCATGGCATTAAATATGATGCATAATGTGACAACTCCCAGATTTCATCTACAGCTAGTAACTCTTCCTCAAGGAGGACTCATATCTGCAACTGGGTTATTCAACAGTTCCTTTTTGACATTGAATAGGAATCTGAAATTTAACATATTTATAACTTGAATACTTGATTTCCATACCCAACCCTTCAAAAAATATTGCTCACCCAACTGCCATCCACATCTTTGTAATAGATTGTATTCTTCCTGTTACTTAGACCAAAATTTGAACTAATTCTATATTTAATTTTCTTTTTCTTTCATATCTATCCAAACCAGCACTTACCTTCTTGGCTCTACTCTCAGTACATAAATGTATGCATTTATGTATATATGTATGTACACACACATATTTACATACACATTTCCCACTTCATCTGTCCCCTGCATCTTTTTAATCCATACTACTCCCCCCTCTGTTTTCTTTCCTCCACTCACACTGGCACCCTGGCTGTTCTTCTTAGAATGGTCTTTTCTCAGAGATATATGTGGATCACTTCTTCATTTAATTTAGACCTTTACTCAAGTATCAATCTCTTGTTGAGCACTACCCCACCATCCTATATAAAATGACTTTCTCCATCTCTGACTTTTTCTTACAAAGTATTTGTAGCTAACTGGCTAATTAACACTCCCCACCCTTATCTAGAATATAAGCTTTGTTAAAGCAGCAATTTTATTTTATTCTCTGCCATTTTCGCAATGGCTGCAACAAGTAATGGACACATAGTATGCATTAAATAAATTCTGATGAACAAAAGAATCAAACTGACCTGCAGGTTAAAATAGACAGCAGAAAATGTTATGATAATGACATGAGGAATATGCTATAGGTTAAGCACATTGGCAAGCTCATGATACACTGCTAACACGTTAGGATTTACAGAACTTGTTAGAGGTAATTAAAATTGGGTTGCTGTAGAACTGTAGAAGTTGGCACTGTTGAATCAAGGAAATGCTGTCTCTAAAATTTTCATTATGACCTTGTTATAACTTCGGACTACGGTAGCTGGAAAAAAAAAAGTGTAAGCTACATCAAGCACTAGACAGTATACTCTTCGAGAGTGGGAGGTAGAAGCAGTCTGCCCTGCTTTTGTCTTACGTCTACTACTCCTAGATAATAAGTATTGGCAAGTATCCGGATATGTTGTTGTGTCAATATTCTTGTCTTTCCATTAGTAATACAAATAGAACTAAGTTCGTGTTTGCTAAAGGTTAACTGAATGAGTACACTTAAAGCTCCTAGCGTGCAATCGGCCCTCAAAACATTTCTACTTTGATTGTATTTTCTAATAAACTTGTACTAAATATTAAAGGGAATCACAGAAATACTAATCATGAACATGAATCACATGGGTGTACATTTGACTTACTATTAAGCAAGAGTGAAAAAATGAAAAAAGTTAATCGTGGTATTTTAGATTTCCAGAAATAGGCTCCAGCCCTTGCCTTGAGAATAATGACCTAATGATAAAACAAAACTTTACCTACTCAGTGGGACTCTAGCCACACCATCTCTTAGAGATGTAGTTAAAAATATCAGAACCTTTAAGGAAGTTTTAGGCATGGACAGGATGGCAGCTCCATGAGCCAAGTGAAAGGCACCACAATTGGAAGTATAACCTAGCCTCTTTTTGTGGTTGATGTCCAAAAAAAAAAAAAAAAAAAAGAAAAAAAAAGAAAGAAAGAAAAGAAAAAGAAAAAAAAAAACAGTGATGTCCCACTAAAACATCCTTTTGTGTTATTGTTAGAGCCACAGTGAAGGGGCTGAGTCACCCGGTAAGCCACCTGTTAAATCATGATGTTTCAAACTCTATCTACCTTCAGGATATATTTAAGAGTGGGCTGTTCATTAGTCATAACTAAAAATATGTGGTACTGAAATGTAAAGTAAAAGGCACATAGTCTCTATAACTGATACTTATTACTCAGCTCTTACTCTAAGTTTCCAAGTCTATTTAGAAGTTTAGACAGCCTTGCTGTTATTTGGGAGAGATGCATTTGCAAATAAGCATTTTTGTCCCATAGAGGAACAATATTATTAGGGACGTTTTCTTTGCAATCAATAGGAAACATTAAATACTTTGTATCAAACTATTCAAATGGCACTTTGATACAAGCCTCAACACATTCAAACTTGCAAAATGGTTTCTCTGATATTATTTTTGACTTTTGCTGAATATTAAAGATAAAAGTGTTACTAACATATAGCATACATGTGTCATATGTATTATAATATATGTATATTGTGTGTGTGGTATGTGTAATTTTCAGTCTTGGGATAAATTAGGTCCTTTTAAAACTTGATACTATAAATCTTGATATAAAAAACTTGGTATAAAAATTAAAGTTGATATAAAATGTTGGAGGGAAAACCAATTTGACTACAAAACAGCCAACCACATACAATAAGACAAAATACATATTAAAAACTGGAAAAGATATTTGCAAGTTGAGTACATGTATTAAATACTATTAATATATGAATGATCTTAGAAATCAATGAAAATGGTAAATTTTTCAATGGAAAAAATATCACAGGCCATAAATCATTTATTGAAAAGGGGATGATATATCAACCCATATTGAATTGGCAAGTATTGATACTTTCAGTATTGCCAAGAATATGGAGAAATAGTCACTTTTGCACAATGTTGATATAATTAGAAAGAGAAAACATTTTTGAGGAGAGTACAGCAATATGAGTCAAAATTTAAAATGTGTATATTTTTATTTATTTAGCAGTTTAATTAGGGGAATTTATCTGGCAGAAATAATCAGGCATGTGTTCAAATATCTATGTACAAGGATGCAAATAAAAATATTGTTTACAACAGTAAAAAAAAAAAGCACTAAACTAAATATCAACAGTAGGGAATTTGATAACAATATCTACTATATTTGGATGGTGGGCCAGCCTGTAACCTTTAAAAAATTTGCTATAGAGATATGCTTATGGATTTTGAAAGCTCTCATAATAGATTTTTACTAAAAAAAAAAAGCCTGGCTACCAATATCAGTAGCAACATGAAATTAACCTGGTTATATACATATGTGAATCTGTGTATGTGTATGTGTGTGGTATGTGTGTTTGTATGCATACCATCAGTTTGTTTGTTAATGGTAGTTTGTTAATGGCAGTGGAAGAACCAAATAAGGTTTTAGTTCTCATGGAGTGTTCTACAGAGGGAAGTTTAAGTGTAAACAACTAAGCATACAAATTAACAAGATACACTCAGAGTTGATGGTTGTTCTGAGGAAAAGAAAGGAATAATTTCTGCGTTAGGGGAAATGATGGTACTTAAAAAAGGAACTCTGGAAAGATGTCTTTTAAGTAATAATGTTTGAACTGAGACCTAAATGAAAAGAAGGAGCTTGTTGTAAGAGGACTGAGAAATCTAGCCTTCTAAGAAGAGGGAACAGCAAAGACAAGGATTCTCTGACCACAATAGGTTTGTAGGGCTCAAGCAGAAAGAAGCCATAAGTGATACAGAGATTTGAGTAAAAAATCTTGCTCTCTCACTTGAGAGAGTGTGAGAAAAAAATCTTTACTACGCTGTATGTTACCCAATTTGAATTTAAATAAATTAATTAAAAAAGAAAGATTCTGTCTGCTTCTCTCTCCCTCTGGCCCTTCCCCACTTGCACACACATACTCTCTCTAAAATAAAAAATTTAAAAAAATTTAAATATTAAAAAAAATAATCTGAGACCCTAGCAATCCAATGAATCCAGTTAGGAGTCTTTTAAAAAAGTGTATTTTAATCTTAGTGCATGTATGAGTTAAGCAGGACTAAATTTTACAGACACAAAAAATTAATGAAATAATTTTATTTTTAAAATTCCCTTGCCTTGAAAAGTAAAAAATTCAAATAGAATTGTTATTGCCTTCCTAAAACAAGGGTATTTCACCTTCCCTTCCCTAAGTTTAATTTAACAGTGAATCAGGTTCACTGAATCACAGCTAATTGTGAAGCTTTCAGAATTAGCAGAAATCTTCCATTAAGGGCCCGGTGATTATGTTTATTAGTATTTGTGGCCTGATTTGTTATTAGGTAAAGAATGCTATTACAGTGTAATCTCATGCATTTTAACAGCTGTGTTATTCCTAATCATTTGAAGGAAGCTGTAAACTGAGTCTCTTACATTAATAGAGATTCCCTAAACACAGTAGATAGTAACAATCCATTTTATTTTAAGGCATTTCACAGAAATTGGTGGTACTATGTAATTAGTTTAATGTTACTGAATGCCACTATTGCTTTATATTAACTCAGCTAAATAAAATATTAGTTGTAATTTTTGTACAAGTAATGATTTTATTAAAACAACCAGAAAACTTTTTATATGAGGGTCATTGACTTAAAAGTAATTTTTAAAGGTATCTTCCTTAATTTTACAGTAATTAATGAATGGGTCTCAAAATATCTAGTTTAGGTTTCACAAATAGATATTGACTATTTGAAGTCATTTTTAACTTAATTCTTAAATTATGTTATCATTGTACTTTTATGTTTCTTTAAAATTAAAAATATAAAGGTAATCACCATGAATATATAATCGTTACACATTTCTACCTGATGTTTATTTTATCTTTAGCTTTAACATGTATAAAGTGCTATTAGAAATCAATAGATTCAAAGGAGGGGATACATGGATTGGAAAAATTAAGTATATTTGTATGTTAATTTTCTAGGGTTCTGGAAATAAGAAAAGTAACAAATAAAGAGCCTCATTAAAAAAATAAAGGTGGTTATGAAATTTCCCATTAGTATAGGACACCTTAGATGTTTTTAGGTTTAATTAAAATTATAAAATACAGTTTCCCTAGGTAAAACTACATTAAAAATGCTCAATGCTTCCCCACATGTATTACAGATTACTACCGTGTTATATAATGCTAAACTTTTATGGTTTTCATTTAAGGCACATATTATTTAGAGAGGATTTTATGGGCTCAGTGTTGAGTAATCTCTAATCTTCTAAATTGGTCTTATCCATTCCTGGAGAATAGTATTAACTTGTTTTATAAACGTCTTAGAACAGCACAGTCCAATAGAAACAGCTGGACATGTAGTTTAAAATTTTCTGGAAGTCACATTTAAAAACAGGAAAAATAGGTGAAATAATATTAATAATATATTTTATTTAAATCAGCATGTGGCAGTAGCCACGTTTCAGGTGCTCAGAGGCCACCTGTGGCTAACAGCTCCAAATCTGGTCAAAGAAGCTTTAGAACATGCATTGATCTAGGACTTAAAAGAGTCCCTGTAGACTGTAGTTTCTCCAAAAGAGAAAGCGTGTTTCAATTAGCAAACATGGTTATAGTGGTAGAAGGCTAAATGGCTGATTAAATAATTTTGTATCATGACAGCAACTAAATGTATCACTCTGCCTTGGATTTTTGCCTTTTTACCTTTTAGTGGGATGTTATGGCTCTGAGTGAACAGTCTTCTATGCTGCAAGAACTTGTTGTATTAATTCACTGAGATGTTCTCAACCCTTGACCTGGACTGCTTTGCATTCCATATTCCTCAGACACCCTGTTCCCTGCCCCCACTCCCCAGACCTATGACTTTGAACAGGTCATTCATTCTTTCTATCTGGAATAAGCTACTGTCATTTTATGGAAAATCAAAACTCTACTTACCTTTGACGCTTGGCTCCAATGCTTTGTAAACTGTAAAATTGTAAATTTGTAAATTGGCTCCAGTGCCTCGTAAATCCATCTTAGAATCCACTAGATAGAATTCATTGACCTCTCAATAGTGGGGCCTCCATAACATTGTATTATGTCTTCTATACTGCTTGTTGCACTGTGTATATAGACTTGACATTCGTCTCATTATCTTCCTTCCCTTTCTCTCTAACTGGATTATGGACGCTCTGTGAGTACACACCATATCTTATTCATTTTAGCCAACCTGAATTCAGCTAGAGGATAGACACAACATAGGCCCCTAATAAATGTTTATAAATTATATTTAAATTGCTATCTCAAAGTATTGTACACCACAATTCTGAATTTTTCTTGTAAGTTATCTATATAGTTATTAAAATTTCTCAAGGCACATGAAGCTTGTATGTGCACATTTATATGTAATTTGAATCTGCTACTTAGTGGGATCTACTTTTGTCCTTGATTTCATCTCATTTCATTGGTGCTCACCTTTTGAAGGGCCGTGGACATTTAAGGTTGCTCTCATCAAAGAGACCCATTTGTTATCATTAAGTTTTATTAAATATTTTACAGCTATTTGCGACATCATGAAGTCGTTTCATGTATCCTTTAACCGTTGCTTTGCGTTTTTAAAACTTAGGTCCTCAAGAATGTAAACATTTTTAGAGAGTAATGACTATTTTTATTTTTATTCAACTCTCCCCATAACACCAAGCAGTTTTCTGGGAATAGTGTAGGTACTAGGTTCAGTAAAAGCTTCTTGATGAACACACAATATTCCTGCATAACAATTATGTGTAATATTGAGAGGTTACTCTATATCAATATAGTTATATTTTTTAATATTGTAAAATTTATAATAAACCCTACTTAATTATTTAAGTGTATGTTGAATGCCTGTTTCATACTTGAGTTTATTCATTCAGCTTGTTGAGTGCAACAAATTAGAGTGCAGAAAATGTATTAGATACTGAGCATGCATTAAAGAAAACAAGGGACAAGAGCCCACCCCTGTGTGTTTTACAGTATAATGAGAAGTACACATGGCAAATAAATAAGCAAATACATATAAATGAATTCTTCTTAATTCAATGAAGGAATGAATGGTTGAGGAACAGAAAAAAAAAAAAAAAACAAGAGGAATACATATAGATGCAGTGGAGAGGGACTCTACAAATAGAGGACATTTAAACTGGGGCTTGAGTGGGGTCCCTGGATGGCTCAGTTGGTACAGCATGAAACTCTTGATCTCAGGGTCATGAGTTCAAGCCCCATGTTGGGTGTAGAGTTTACCAAACTGGGGCTTGAGTGATTAGTAAATCATTGCTGTGTGAAGGTGGGAGAAAGAGCATTCCCAGGAGAGGAAACAGCCTTTGTAAGAGCACAGTGCATATTGGAATTTAAAAACTGGCCAATGCAGCTAGGACCCAGTGAGCCAGTGGGAGTGGCATGGGATGAAGATGGAGGAAGAGGGAAGGCACAGGATTAAGCAGAGATTTGCAGGCTATGCTAAGGAATTAGGTTTTACTCAAGGTTTTTAGCAATGAAGGACACGACTCATATTGAACAGAAACTAATGGAGGAGAGCAAGAGGGCAAATGGAATAAGATTAGGGGCACATTATAGGAATTCTTATGATAGAAGCTGGTGGCTTGGGCTAGAGTTGTCACAATGGTGATAAAGAGAAGATGACATATTGTGCACCGGTTTACAGAAAATTTATCAAGAGATTGTAGATGAGGATTGAGGAAGGGTGAAGAATCAAAAATGACTAACAATTTTTCTGCTTTGCAACTTGTGGATGTTAGATTTTTTTTTTAATGAGCTGGCAGAGAAAACACAGTAAGAGGGTTGTTAAAAATAGTTTTTAGGAATGGATAGAAGGTGGCAGAGGTGGACCCTGAGTTTATCCCATCCCACACTTACAACTAGGTATCATCCACATGCAAGTCAATAAACTGGAGAGTGATCCAAAGACTGACAGAACAAATTCACAACTAAATGTAAAGAAGCAGCTGCATCTGGAAGGTTGAGAAGATCAGAGAGGCAGAGGGAGTCTGCTTGTAGGAGGAAGGCAGCTTTGCATGTAGAGAGGGCAGAGAAGCAAGCCCTTGAGGGCCTAGGTTGCTCAATGATATATTTTGGTTTCTTTCTCTTTATTCTTTGCATACTTGTTAGTGGTTTTTCATATGTGGTTACCGTTAGGTTTGTACATAACATCTTCTGCATATAGCAGTCTATGTTAAGGTGATGGTCATTTAAGTTTGAACCCATTCTTTACTTCTTTCCTCCCCACATTTTAGGTATATGTTATTATATATTACGTTCTTTTTTGTGAGTTTTCTTGATGGATTTTTCACAGAAATATTCATTTTTAATGCTTTGATGTTTCCTACATCTATACTGTCACTATTGGTCTCTCCTTTCTACTCAAAGAGTCCCCTTTAATATTTCTTGCAGAGCTGTTTTAGTGGTAATAGACGCCTTTCAATATTTTGTTTTTGTTTTCTTTTTCTCCGGGAAACTCTTCACTTCTACTTCTATTTTGAGTGATAGCCTTGCTGGATAGAGTTGGCTACATATTTTTCCCATTTAGCACTTTGATTATATCATGCCACTCCCTTCTGGCTTGCAAAGTTTCTGTTGGAAAATCTGTTAGACTTATGGGTCTTGTAAGTTACTGACTACTTTGGTCTTGTTGATTTGAAAATTTTTTATCATTATATTTTGCAAATTTAATTACAGTATGTCTTGGTGTGGGTCTGCTTTTGTTGCTTTTGATAGTTGCTCTCTGTGCCTCCTGGTTCTGTCTCCTTCCCCAAATTAAGGAAATTTTCATCCTTTTTTTCTTCAAATAACTGCCTACCCCCTTTTCTCTCTTTTCTTCTTCTTCTTCTGAAACTTCTGTAATATCAATGTTATTATATATGCTGGAGTCACTGATTTCCCTAAGTCTATCCTTATTCTACATAATTCTCTTCTCTTTCTTTTGTAAAGCTTGATTACTTTCCATTACACTGTCTTCTAGGTCACTAATTCATTCCTCTGCTTCTTCCAGCCTGCTGTTCATTCCATCAGATATGTTTCTTATTTCCTTTATTGAGAACTTTCTCTCTACTGTGTTATTGCTTATCTCTGTATTAAGGGTCTCATTCATGTCTTCCACTTTTATCAACTCCAGTGAGTATCCTTATGATCATTGCTTTAAATTCCCTATCAGTCATGTTGCTTATATCTGTTTCATTTAGATCTCTGTCTATGGCCTTGTCTTATTCTTTCATTTGCAATTCCTTTGTCTTCTGATTTTGTCTGTCTCTCTGTGTCTGTTTCTAAGTATTAAGAAAGTCAGCTGTGTCTTCTTGAAAGTAATGACTTTATGAAGAAGAGATCCTGGAGTGTCCTGCAGTACAGTGTCTCCTATTCACCAAAACCTAGCAATTCAGGAGAACATCCTATGTGTGTTGCTTACACCCTGCTGTTATGTCTAAGTCACTTTTCCTTTTGGTTCAGTCATTTGTACTGACTCTGCCCCTTGTGGGCTGTGCTTGCTCTCTGTGGTGTTATTGGGACCCAGGCAGGACAGCTTTGAGGGGGTGTGCTTGCTGGGGAACTTGTGAGTGGGGCAGCAGTGTTAACAAAATTTGTGCTGGTCCACTAGTATTTGCCAGATCCCCCCAAACACTGCAGTGGTTAGGGGCCACATACCAAGGTAGTTGGGGGTGGGAGCCTGATTGCAATGCACAATGATGACTGGGTGTGGTTGGGTCTAGTGCCTGAGGGTGGCTGAGGATGCACAGATGGGTGCAGTGCACAATGGTAGCTGTGTGACCCAGTGACTGGGCGAGGTGCGTGCCCGGCTTTAACAAGATTTGCTTGGAGTCCAGGGCTGAAGCTATCAGACTTGGAGTATGCAAGTCCTCATGAAAATCAGTGGGGATGGCACACTGCTAGTGGGTTGGGTAGCAAGTGTCTGTGCAGTCCCATCTCTCATAGGTGTCTCTGTTCTTATGCTGGGGGAAAGGGTAGGAAAATGGCTCCTGTCAGGTCCCTCATTTTTGGAGAAGTCCCTCAACTTTCTCTGAAGCTAGTAGGAACAGATCTGTCTTCCATTTACCCATGGTGTTGTGTACACTGCCATTTTTACATTGCTTTCCTGTGTAGGCTGCTATCTCTTTAAGGGTAGCAACCTTCTATCACTAGCTCTCCCAACTTGCCTGGTGCTGAGTCAGCTGACTTTTAAAGCTCCAGGCTCCAAGTTCCACTGATTCTACAACTCACAGAATTCAGCCCCTCTAGTTTTCAAAGTTAAATATTATGTGATACATCACATCAATAAAAGAAAGGATAGAAACCATATGGTCATTTCAACAGATGCAGAACAAGTATTTGACAAAGTACAATACCCATTCATGATAAATACCCTCAACAAAGTAGGTTTAGAGAGAACATACATAATGAAGGCCACTATGAAAAACCCACAATGAACATTATGCTCAGTGGTGAAAAACTGACAGCTTTTCCCCCTAAGATCAGGAATAAGATAAGGATATCCACTGTCACCACTTTTATTCAACATACGACTGGAAGTCCTAGCTGTATAAGACAACAAAAGGAAATAACAGGAGTCCAAATCGATAAGGAGTAAGTAAAACTTTTAGTATTTGCAAAGACACGATACTATATATAGAAAACCCAAAAGACTCCACTAAACACTGGCTAGAAATGATAAATTCAGTAAATTCTCAGGATACAAAATCAATGTGCAGAAATCTGTTACATTTCTATGCACCAGTAATGAAGCAGCAGAAAGAGAAATTAAGAAAACAATCCTACTTACAGTTGAACCCAAAATAATAAGATACCTAGGAATAAACCTAACCAAAGAGGTGAAAGACCTATACTCTGAAAACTATAAAACACTGATGAAAGAAATGGAAGACAACGCAAAGAAACTGAAAGACATTCCATGCTCATGGATGAGAATTACAAATATTGTTAAAATGTCTATACTACCCAAAGCAATCTACACATTTAATGTGATCCCTATCAAAACATCACCAGCATTTTTCACAGAACTAGAACAAACAATCCTAAAATTTGTATGGAACCATGAAAGACCCTGAATAGCCGAAGCAATCCTGAAAAATAAGGCACAGCCAGACATATCACAACTCTTGACTTCAAGTTATATTGTAAAAGTTATAAAAGTTATATTATGTAGTAATAAAACACTATGGTAGTGCCACAAAAATAGACACAGAGACCAATAGAACAAAATAGAAAACCCAGAAATATATCCAAAATTATATGGTCAATTAATCTTCAAGAAAGCATGTAAGAATATCCAATGGGACAAAGACAGTCTCTTCCACAAACGGTGTTGGAAAAACTGGACAGCCACATGCAAAAGAGTGATACTGGACCACTTTCTTACACCATAAACAAAAATGTGTCAAAAACGGATTAAAGGTCTAAATGTGAGACAGGAAACCATAAAAATCCCAGAAAAGAACACCGGCAGTAACTTCTTTGACATTGTCCGTAGCCTCTTCTTTCTACATGTCTCCTGAGGCAAGGGAAACAAAAGTAAAAATAAGCTATTAAGACTACATCAAAATAAAAGGCTTCTTCTGCAAAGCAAACAATCAACAAAACTAAAAGGTAGCCTTATGGAAAGGGAGAAGATATTTTCAAATGACATATACAATAAAGGGTTAGTATTCAAAATATATAAAGAACTTGTAAAACTCAACACCCAAAAAACAAATAAACCAATTAAAAATGGGTGGAAGAGATGAACAGGCATTCTCCAAAGAAGAATGTGGCCAACAGACACATTAACAGATGCTCATCATCACTTGCCATCAGGGAAATAAAAATCAAAACTACAGTGTGATATCATCTAACACCTGTCAGATTGGCTACAATCAACAACACAAGAAACAACAGGTATTGGTGAGGATGTGGGGAAAAAGGAACCTTGCGCACTGTTGGTGGGAATGCAAACTGTTGCAGCCACTGTGGAAAACAGTATGGAGGTTCCTCAAAAAGTTAAAGATAGAACTACCTTATGATCCAGAGGTCACACTACTGGGTATTTACCCTAGGAATATAATAACACTCATTCAGAGAGATCAATGCACCCTTATGTTTATAGCAGCATTATTTATAATTGCCAACATATGGAAGCCAAGATATGGAAGCAGCCCAAGTGTCCATTGATTTATGAATTGATGAAGAAAAGATTATATATAAATAGAATCTTACTCAGCCATAAAAAAAGAGTGAAATCTTGCCATTTGCAATGACATGGGTGGAGCTAGAGAGTATAATGCTAAGCAAAATAAGTCAGAGAAAGACAACTACCATATGATTTCACTCATATGTGGAATTTATGAAAGAAAACCAACAAGCAAAGGGGAAAAATAAGAGACAGATCGTGGGGGTGGGGGGAGAGAGAGAGAGAGAGAGATCAATAAACAGACTCTTAATTATAGAGCACAAACTGATGTGCTCAGAGAAGAGGAGGGTGGGGTATGGGTTTAAATAGGTGATGGGGATTATGTCATGATGAGCACAGGGTGATGTATAGAAGTGTTGAATTACTATTTTCTATACCTGAAATTAACATAACACAGTATGTTAACTAACTGGAATTAAAAAAAAAAACTTAAATAACAAGAAAAGGAAAAAAAATAGACTTAAGTTTGAGGTGTCTGGGACATGCCCAATAAAATGTCAAATAGGCGTATTGTTTCAAATATCTGGAGTTCAGAGGAACCTTTGCGGGTAAAATGCACAAATGTGGAATTCATTGACACACATAGATAGCCTTTAAAGCATGGAACTGGATAGAAAAAGTGTGGAGAAGAAGAGGTGAGGGTTCGAACTAAACCCTGGGGAATACCTGTCTGAGGTCAGGCTGCCAGAACAAATGCCATAGGCAGGCTGTTTATTTATTGCTCTATTTATTATTTCTTTTTTTCGGAGCAAAATGGTGCTTTTATTGTAGCATGGGGACATTTACTTCTTACAGTTCTGGAGACTGGGAGTCCAAGATCAAGGTACTAGCAGATTTTGTGCTTGGTGAAGACCCTCTTCCTGCTTTTGGACGTCTGCCTTTTTCCTGTATCCTCACACGGAGGAAATAGGGACAGCTCTGTGTCTCCTTTTTATAAGCACACGAGTCCCATCATGGAACTTCACTCTTAGGACCTGATCTTAACCTAATCTTGTCCACAAAGCTCCACTTCATAATACTAGCACACTGTGGGGAGGGGAGTGGAGGGCTTCAACATATGAATTCTGGGGAGATGCAAACATTCAGTCCATGACAACTTTTGTTTGAGAAGAATACACCAGGGAAGTAAGATTAAAACTCAGATATTGTAGTGTATTTGGAGCCTTGCCCTCCCCCCAAAAATCTTTTTGTGGCTTCCTGTGGCACTTTGGATAAAACCCAAGATTTTTAGTGTGTTCTATAAATCTCAGTGTTTTAAAAAAGGATGCGAACACCTCCAGGAGATGCCACTGACATAGTAAAATGTATTTAAATAATTGGGTGATGTCAACAAGATTGGCTTTCCAGGAGTGGTGGTACTTGAAGGCAGATGGGAGTTGTACGCGTTGCATGCTATCATGCAATACAGCGAAGGGAACTAGTGGAGACAACGTTAAAAATTTGGCTATCAATGGCAAGAAAGAGAGTAGTAGCTGGGAAAGAAAATGGACTGGGAAAAGATACATTTAGCCTGGGACATGCTATAGCACTTTTGCATATTGAAGGGGTGTGTGTGCAGAATTACATCAACTTGCAAAATCTGGGCTAGAGTATGGCACTAGACAAGAGTAGTCACAGTACCATTTGTGGTGGGGGTGGGTCTCAGAGAAAGAAGCTACACTCCGGGTGTTTGCCAGCTGCCCTATTTTTCTTATTCATCTCCAGCAACCAGCTGCTAAGAAGCAAGTGATAGGAAATGCCTGCTTACATCCCACGTTTTCTCTCACTTTCTCAAGTTTCCAGTCTGCTGTTCTTTCTCTTTCTTTCCTTACTTATCCAACTCTTGTTAATCTAAGCTTCTAGCCACTGTCTTTTTTATTCTTTTTACCTTGCCATAAAAACTAAGTTTATTTTTATGAAGTTAACTGAAATCAGAAAAAGAGTACAGTTCAGGGTTTATCAGAACAGTTATGTGACTGATAAAGTGAAGCATAAATAAAACGCCTCTAGTTTTAATTGAGGTCTTTTATTATTATTATTATTATTATTATTATTATCATTTTGCAAAAAAAGAACAGGAGAATGGTAGAATATTAGGCAGTGACTGATATTTACTTACTGATCACTGACTATGCTTCATAAACTGTTTACATGCTTTATGTGACATGTGCTATATACACTTCACAATAATCCATTTAGTTACCTATCATTTTTGTCCTTGTTTAATAGATAAATGAAGAGGTTAAGTAACTAAGATAATGCATTTTGCAAGTTTTTGGAGCCAGGACTTGAACCCAAATAGTCTGAAAGAGAGCCTAGGCTCTAACCCCCTAAATCTTGCTGCCTGGAAATGGTGTGGATGAAGTAACAGTGCCAGCATTACGTAGCTCCTTCAAGATGTTATCCTTCTGAATCCCTCAAAATGCATGGATCAGTTTGACCCATACCCCGAAAGGAGGGCACCGTGTTTCTACCAACACCTACAAGTAGTAGTATTAGCAACATCTATGACAGTCACATTTGGTAAGAGATGACCTTTGTTACATGATGACTGAATGCCAGGCACTGTGCCAACAATTCTACTTGGAGCATTTCATTTAATCTGCCCAACAGTCCTGTGCAGGGCTCTCACGATGGTCTTCATCTCACAGATGAGGGAAATGAGATTCAGAGTGGGGTAATTTGCCACCTTGCCCATAAGTACAGGAGGACACAATATTACCCCAGAATCTAGGCTACCAATCTCAAAATCTTGAACACTTTTACTTGTTCAAAATTCTTGATGAGTTTACCCAACTCTCCGTAGCAGTCTCTGCTTTATCTTCCAGATTTTTTTTTTTCACTCCAATTTGGGAACAACTTGTAGATAACATTTTATTGATTTTTAAAGTACAAAAAATATAGGAAATTCATATTTTGAGCATTCTCAGTGAAACTTATTTCCATTCAAATTTTTTTCACTCAGTTTTTATATCCAACTAATTTATTTAAATTTTATGTTTCTTTTCTTTCTTTCTTTCTTTCTTTCTTTCTTTCTTTCTCTCTTTCTCTTCTTGGTTGTTATTGGTAATTGTTCTCCGAAATATTTCTGTGGTAAGTTTTAACCATCACTTACTTTTTATATCATTCTGAACACTGAATGAAATTGAAATGTAAATTCAAACATAATGCACAATGCCAGAAGTGAAACTAGTAATCTTTTACATGGTGACATAAAATTGTTTTGAAACACATGTTCCAAAACCATATGCTGTGGAATGTGCCAAAAAAAAAAAAAAAAAAAAAACCTTTGGACAGAAAAAGTTTTCAGGTTCTATATATTTTTCTTATAAGCTCATCATTTATGTTTTCACAAGCTATGATAAATTTTATATTTAACGGAAGAAAACATTTTTAAAAAGCATAAGAACAGGAATTTTACCTTTTTTAAATTTGAAAGCAATAGACATATATTGAGTCAAAATTTGTCCTTAACAATTGTAATTTTTAAAAACATTTTCATTTACATATCAAGTGCAATTTTGTTACCCTTGTGGTTAGATAGGCTTACTGTGCTTTCTGAGTTAACTGTGGTCCCCAGAGAATAGCCCCAAAAAGCCAAATGATTTTATGTAACAAGGTCAGACTTAGCATTTATGGCAAAGAAAAAAAATCCATTTTTTTGGTCATTTTGGCCCTTACCTGGGGACTTCATTGGCAGCACTGAACAACTCCTTAAACACAGTGGCGCCCCAGAGAGGGTGCAAAAGATATTACTTTCCTAAGATACAAGCTATTCCCAAAGATCAGGGTCAGTAGGATCCTACCCCCAAATGGAAAACAACTCACATTTCTGTCCAGCCATAATTTTGTGGTCCTCAACCTGAGAGTTGCCAAAAAAATTTCTCAGGAGACAAAACAAGTCGAACAAGAGGTCAAAGCTGTTCAGGAAAGAGAAAGGATCCACAACCAATGAATACTTGAAAGCCTGAAAGCAAATTCAGGGGTCACAATTTAAAGAGAAGTTATATCTATATCTATTTCTATATGTCTATATCTACATCTATATATTTATAACTATATTTATCTATCTGTATCTACATCATCTATTATCTATATCTATGATGGGTTTTTTGTTTTGTTTTTGCCAGCCAATCTGAATTTGGAAAGGAAAAGGGAACATAAAATTTCACCTTCCTCTCTCAACCAGGCACACAGATAGCTATCTAGGAGAGCTGGCTTTGGTAAGAATTCTTAGCCTTTGCCAGCTTCTGCCATTTTTCCCAGAATCTAGTCTGCAGACTCTGGAATGAGCAGATCTCATCCTAGTAATGATAAACTGTAGACTAGGAAAAATAATTACCCTTTATCCTTTATGGTGAGTTTTTGGCTGAGACCCCTTTTTCTGTAGGGCAGCTCATAAATGGATGAGCTCATAAATTACAGGCCTCTGTAATTCAAGACTATCTTTGATAAGTTTAACCTGCTCGTTCAGCCTGGAAGTAGAATTTTACTCACCTGAGGTTTTGCACTCAACCCAGCGCAGCTTTAAGTCGTACCAAGAATGATTGTAGACCAGAACGACTCTGGACCTGGTTTGGTTTCTGAGTGGGACCCAATTTGACCCTGGACAGGATCTGGTTTCTAAGCCGGAAGTAGTTCAACGCCGGACCTGGTCTGGTTTCCACGCAGACGCCTGGATCTGGTCCAGTTTGTAAGCCAGTTCCTGCCTGAACTTGGACTGGTCCCGTTTCTTTGTAGGACCCAGTCCAACCCTGAACCCAGTCTGGTTCTAAGTCAGACCCGTCCAGGCCCAGTTTGTTTCACGGTCCAGTCCAGAAAAAGAAATTCTCAGAGTCTGAAAGTTCATAACGCAAAGCTGCAGAGGATCCGAGAAGGACTTAGGACCCCTTGAGGCAGTGAGAAAGCAGTGAGCTCAAGAGGCTCAACAGGTACCCATCCATGTCTGGTTGCTCCTTGCTCCAGGAGCTTGGGAGGCGGGGAGATCGGGGGTCTCCTTTGATTTTGTCTTTCGACACTAAGAACTGTTAAGATATAAACCGAGGCATATTATACATTTTAAGAGTTTACTTGAGCAAACATTGATTCAAGTTGGGCAGCATCCAATCTAATTTATAGGAAGGAGCTCTGAGGAGCAGTACAAAATTAAAGACTCTTATAGAAGGAAGGGAGCAGGAACAAAGAGGTTATACTAGGCAAAAAAGTGAGTTCATTACTTCAAAGTTACTTTTGTTTTAGGGGATTATAAGGGTCTGCCATGAATATTACCTAACTAGTGCTGATCAGGAGATTCCTGATTGACTGATTTAAGTAAGATTTCATTTCTGGGAGAAGTCTTGGTTCAGTATTGACATAGGGTTTAGCATAAGCAAATCCATTTTGGGCCTGTTGTCTTTTTTTTTTTTTTTTAATAAAGGATATAATCTTCTCCAACAATAAGATACAACAAAAATCTTGAAAAAACAGAAAAAAAATATTTTTCTGAGGAATACAGCTAAGAAAAGACTAGATAGAATGATAATGGGATCTTTAAATTTGTGCATGTCCTCTCCACTACCTTCCAAACCAGTGTTTTACCAAATGTTATAGGATTGATTTCACATGCCTAGCACCATTATTAGTTCCCTGTTTTATTCTTTGATGACTCCTTATCTATAGTCTGTACACAGCCTGTACACCTCATATTTTACCCATCCTACAAAAACCAACATCCTTTGCTAGAAATGCAGATTTTGATTCCTATACCCACGGAATCAGACACTTTTGGATAAGATGTAGAATCTGTATTTCTGTATTTCACATCTGGAAAGATGGGCACAGAATTTGAGACTTACTTAAGAGGTAAAATTAGAAGGCCTGGGTGATGTGATGGAGAAAGGAATCATCCAGGGGTTCTACAAAGCCTGATCTGGGTGATGAATGGTGGTATTATTAATTGAGGTGGGAGGGTCAGTTGAGAAGAAAAGATGAAGACTTCAGTTTGGATACATTACATTTGAGATTTCTCAGTGACAATAAGCCACAGGACAGATAAAGTTTCAGGAATCATCAGTACACTATTGCTGGTAATTATTTCCCTATAAATGGTTGAGATCCTCCAGGGGAATCACAGAGTAAGAACACAGATGGGTCAAGGATTTAATTTTGAGGGATACTAGTTTCAGGTAGAGACAGGCATGAAAGAATCTGAGGAGTGGTCATTGGGGATAGGGTTAGAACTAGGAGAAAGTCCAATATTTTCATGGAAGCAATTTTCATAGGTTTAAATTTCAAGGAGTGAAGATTCAACCATGTTATAGTCGTGTGGACATCTAATAAGAATTTTATTTACGGGCGCCTTCGTGGCTAAATCAGTTAAGGGTCTGACTTCGGCTCAGGTCATGATCTCATGTCTCGTGGGTTTGAGCCCCACGTCAGGCTCTGTGCTGACAGCTCAGAGCCTGGAGCCTGCTTCAAGTTCTCTGTCTCACTCTCTCTCTTTGCCTCTCCCCCACTCAGACTCTGTCTCTCTCTTTCAAAAATAAAATAAACATTAAAAATTAAAAAAAAAATATTTAGACATACGTAAAGATCATTGTGCCTTTGGCAAGATAAAATTCAGTAGAATTTGTAGAAGCAGAAACAGGTTTGGTATTGAATAATTGAAGATATAGGAAGCTAATATACCTTTGCTTCTTCTAAAAGATGGACTAAAAGGCAGGAAAGACAGGAAGATACCTAGAGGATGGTTCAGGGCTAAGAAATGTATATTAAGATACAATAATTAATATCATTTAATGTTGTAAGACAATTACAAAGGATAGTGATAAAAACCACTAAAGGTATTCTTTTATCTTTATGGAATCATCTTAGAATCCAATAATTTGTTTCTTTTTACATTTTGTAATTAGATTACACTTAATCTACACTTGATTCTAATGATCAGGGGAGAAGCTAACTTTTGTTTTAGGGAGTTTACAATAATTTTTATGTTTCTATATTCTGGATAAGGGCTTACATGACTACTATGAACAAAGTAATTTTACCACTACACAATTTTTGATACATAAAATGTTTATGATAAATGTTGGGGAAAAATTTTAAAACAAGAAGGAAATATCTATTGAAAAATTAGTGTTTACACAATCTTAAAATCATTTAAAAATAAAATAATTTTTATGTAGATTATATTTATTTATTTATATTAAAAATGTTAATGTTTATTTATTTGTGAGAGAGAGTGAGCATGAGCAGGGGAGAGGCAGAGAGAGGGAGACACAGTATCTGAAGCAGGCTCCGGGCCCTGAGCTGTCAGCACAGAGTCCAACACAGGGCTCAAACCCACAAACTGCGAGATCATGACCTGGGCTGAAGTCAGATGCTCAACCAGCTGAGCCACCCAGGTGCCCCTTATTTATATTTTTTAAATAAAATGTTTCATATAATGTATACCAGAGTAGGGTCTGCTCAATCCTAGCAGATTTAAAAAATTTTTAATATTTATTTATTTTGAGAGAGAGAGAGAGAGAGAGAGCGCGCGCGAATGCGAGCATGAGTGAGGGAAGGGCAGAGAATCCCAATCAGGCTCCGTGCTATCTTCACAGAGCCTGAAATGGGGCCATCACATGAACTGTGAGATCAGATCTCAGCCAGAATCAAGAGTTGGATGCTTAACCAAATGAGCCACCCAGATACTCCAACCCTATCAGATTTTTAAACTGCTACTGAAACAAATCAAATACAAGTCAAATTGATCCTGTTTTATCTTTTATTAATGTTTGAGGATATGGGTAGTTAATTTGCCCATTAAAAAAGGTTTCTACTCTATATATCATCTTTAGTGAGTTCTTTTAATTTCTTGAATCCTATCATGTTTCATTTCTGAAGTCTTTATGTTGTTTTATAGTAGTTCTATAATCTGATTCTTTATATCCTTTGATAGTAGAATACTGATTTAAAGCCTTTTCTGAGTTGGAAGAAATAAGTTTGTTTTCAGAGTTACTCATGGATAGCAAATATCTTAGCTTTCCCAGTATTTATAGTAAAGTCCCTTTTGCTCAAATGCATTTATTTTGATACATGGGAATTATCATGGAACATGGAACAAATAACTTAGATCCAGTCTACTTAATGCTGCTACTTTAAAGAAGAAATGGAATGAATTTTCCACTAATGGAAATATGTTTCCACTAATAGTGTGTGTGTGTTACATATTTACATTTGTCTGTGTATATGAAAATGTGTGCGCATGATTGTGTATGTAAAAGCCTATGTGTATATATGTGAGTATACGTATATGTATAAATATATATGTATATATATGAAGATATATGTGTGTGTAGAAATATATATGCCTATATGAAAATATATGTATATATAAAATATGGCTTATTTAAAAATGTCATTAAACAAATTTATCTGAATAGGATTATTCCTATCACATTGGTTATAGTATTCTGTATTGCAAATTCCAAACACCATAGATGAAGGTATTTAAAAATTAATTTCACATACTTCCTTGATTGATCATTGTAACCTAATTTGAATTAAAATAGTATATTCATCCAGTCATTCAATCTCACTTATTGAGTACCTGTAGACACTGACCCAGATACCTGTAAAGTGACCAGTGAACAAAACAAAGCCTTGGCCATGAGGAAACGTGCTGAATAGTGAGACAATGTGAGAGCATTTGCAACATTCTGGAAGTTTTTCTATTGATTGATTTTCATTTTACTGAGGACAACCCATGTTCTCTTGCGGTTTCTAGGTTAATGTTATTACCAAAAAGTGTAAATTATCCTCTTCTGAATAACGTAAATCTAAATCCAATAGTGTGATATAATTGTGTATAGATTTTTCAGTTGAAGTGGCCTTAAAACTCGTCATAATTATAAATCCAACTTATTTAATTTATCCTCTTTTCCTTTCCTTCCCCAGACTAATTAAATATCTCTTCCTAGTCTGAGCTGAGAATTGTTGTAAGGGGAAAGAATTGTAACTAGAGTAAATAATTGTATTTTGTGAATCAGTTTTTAAATAATTTAGCATAATTTTCTGTAACTTACCGTATGGTAGAACATTTAGTGACTCCAAATAGCCTTAAGGTTTTAAAAATGATTTACTGAGAAATTTTCTGATAACTTTCTGATAAGACCTCCAAAGTGAGAGAGAGGAAAAGATTGTCTTCCTTTCTATGTTTAATTCATTACACAATTAAAACATATTCATTAGAGAAAATTTAGAAATTGAAGGGACAGTCTACATTTTCTATGTAAGCCTGCCACTTCTGTATTAGGTAATGTCTGTCTGTGATTCATTTTAACCACAAAAAATTATTCTAGATTCACAAGAAATCCACATTTAAGATTAAAATCTTTTACTTTCACAGGCAAACAGTATCTTGCTTCTCAAAAGAAACAATCAAATTGAAAAGATAGAACGTTATTTTCTTTTAAGTATATAAGGTTTAAGGCTAAAAGAATATCTTTTCATCTTGTGTAGAAAAACATAGCAGGAGATCAAATAGGTCAAGACTAATTAGATCCTATTTTAATAGGTTAACTTTTTTATCGTCTGTTTTCCAAAAAGTGTCCAAAACATTTTTAATTCCTTTTCTGAGAGAAGAATTGAAAACATGATATGGCTTGAGAAATTGCTTGTTCAAAAGTAAGCTTCAAAGAAGTGAAAGCACAGTAATATGTGTTAACACAAAAAGTTTTGCTGAAGCCGAGAAATGCAAGAAGACTTGAAGAGATCCTGCTTAATTTTAGGTCTCACTAAACCTGTAAAAATATCATGAGATCTATTAACCCTGCCTTATGCCTCTGCTTCATAAGAGAAGCTTGTTTATTTCATGATTTTGTAAGTCAAATATTCAGGGTTTAAGTATGCCAATATTTAAATATGTCAGTCTTTTTTCCTTTTCATTCAGTCACATTGTCTCCTGATGAAATTATGTCACCACGTCCTCATGATTGGATGAGATGCAGAGCCTGGAGGCCGCAAACCTGGTAAAATTGAAAGGCCATACTTTTTTTACTCTGTCAGTATGTAATTCAGAATTTAAAACAAAATACATCAAAACAATATTGCGGTGACTACGCCTGCAGCTGCTTTTGCTGCCTGTGCTGCTACCAGCTAACCCTTGTTTTCGGTTGCTATGCACAGTCATTTACCCTCCCTACCGCCCTGTGAGACAGGTACTATTACAGAAGTTTTATATGTGAGACAGGAAAGCACAGGGATATTAAGTAACTAACCTAAGGTTCCATATCTGGTTAGATTGAAACCCAGGGATTCTGGCTCGAAAGCTCATATTCCCTAATTACACTGTCCAACGCCACATATTAACACTACCACCAAACTATATGACACAGAACCACAAGATGTTGAAATTAGATTATCTTCCTAGTCTATTTTCTCGGTGCAGACTTCTGGATAAATTTGTCTCACATTTTGGGGGACCCTGCTTGTTCAGACAATTACATAATAGTCCTGGAAATAAGGAATGAGGTCAAGGAGTTGCCTAAGGAAATGAGTTGGGGATATAAAATGCAAAACCATTTAGAAGAAGTGGGAATCGATGGTGATCATTTGAGCAGAAAGATAAGGGTTTTTAGGAAAATGTTTTTAAAATGTTTCTGGCTGGTTTGTGTGTGTGTGTGTGTGTGTGTGTGTGTGTGTGTGTGTGTGTGGGTGCGCGTGCGCATGCGCGCGTGCAGAAGAGGCCGGATCATTGTAAATGCTCATATAAAGGGGAATTCTTTATAAGGAATTTTAGTGTCTTTTGTACTTTATAGTGCTTCCTCAAAAGGATGTTTTTAAACTGCCTTATTTATTACTAAAGCACTAGGTAGAAATGAATTGGATAGATATGCTCATATTTTTATTAGACGGTCAGACATTGAATGAGGAGTATTTTTAATCTCTGTTGTAAAATATCTCAGGTTAAAAATAAAGTATGAGTCATCTGCTCTGATGGTATATTCAGTAGCTAAAAATCACAGTGCTTTTAAAACATTCTGCTGTGTCAATTTGACTAAGTTGTTCATACATAATTGAAAAGAAACTGCTTTTTCTTTATAAGATTCCATATTGTAACTGATAGTTACAAGGCTTTGAGGTATCAAAACTCGACCTTGTAGTAATCATCACCAAAAAATGTTTTTCTTAGAAATTTAAGAATCTTTAGTATTCAGAAATGGCCAAGACAATGGAAATGTGTTTGGAAGAAGGCATATTGTGAGTTATGCATACTTTTTTATGATTCATAGTGATAAGTATCAATGATGCAGCTAATCAATTGATCACTTAGTGTTTTTCCCCCAAACATTGCTTTGATTTTAAAAATATAATTATAGTTGTACAGATGCATAAAAAATAGAGGAATGCTTATTTTTTCTGGATATATTAGTATAAAAAGTTTAATCCTGTGCAGTATTTTTGTTTTATAAGAGCACTTATATGGAGAATATATAAAATTGATGATAAAGTAGAAATGTATGAATATTGGGTTTACTTGCTGTATTAGCTATCTAGTCTTTTGTAAACAATTACACAGTTTTGTAAGCCTCAAAACTTAGTGGCTTAAAACAACAGCATTTATTGCCTCACGGTGTCTGTGGATAGAGGTTTGGTGCAGTTTAGCTGGGTCCTCAGACCCAAGGTCTCCCCTGAAGCTGCAATCAAAATATTAGCTAGGGCTGCAGAAATGTCAGGCTCAAGTGAGGGGGGAACTGCTTCTCAGTTCACTTGCATGAGCTTGGCAAGCTTCAGTCCCCAGCTGGTTGTTGGCACGAGATGTTTGTTTCTTGTCACATTGACCTCCCCACAGGGATGCTCACAATGTGGCAGCTTCCTCTAGAGGGTTCTGAGAAAGAAAGAGAGAGAGAGGTATCACAATTTTTTCAAAACCTAACCTAACCTCACAAGTGACATCCCATTACTTTTATCACATTTTCACTAGGTCCAGTTTACATTCAAGGGGAAGGGATTACACAAGGGCATGAATTCCAGAACATGAAATCATTGAGAGCCATTTTAGAGTCTTTCTACCACAGTGTCCAAAGACATACTAAACAATATTGTGGAAGGGGCGCCTGGGTGGCTCAGTCAGTTAAGCATCTGACTGTTAGTTTTGGCTCCGGTCATGATCTCACGGTTGGTGAGTTTGAGCCCTGTGTCTGATTCTGTGCTGACAGCATGGGACCTGCTCGGGATTTTCTGTCTTCCTCTCTCTCTGCTACTCCTTCTCACTCACTCTCTCTCTCTTTCTCTCTCTTAGAATAAATAAATAAGCTTAAAAAAACCCCTAATATTGTGGAAGAAGGGAGATGTATCTTTTTTTCTTCTCTTTCCCTTTTTGATAACTTTCTTCCTTACGGAATTCTCTCCTTGGGTCTGAAATGACTTGTCTCTTCTCTACGACTGATTAAAGTTTGCTTTGAGCTATTATCCATCAGTAGGTACTTGTTGAAGTAATCTTATTTTGTGTTCAAGATGCTTAGCAAATGCAGCGTAGACAGTAAAAGAATGAGTAACTTAATGTACTTCCTCCCAATGAGTTTGTGCTGGAAGTACTTAAGATGGGTTAGAATATGTTGAAATGATTCACTTAGTGTTAGTGACTAATTCCAATAATGAGTTATCTTTTAATTACGTCTTAGGTTTCAGTGCCTTAGAATAGGAGAATAATGAGTAATGGGACCTAAAAGGGAATCCTTTTTGGTAGAGGCTTTAAGAACACCTTGCTTCCACTGCACAGACAACTGTATACTCCAAGCATCCTTCCTTGAATTTGGGGTTTTTGAATTGACATATTAAGAGATTATAGAACATAGAGAGGTGTAGATAAATCTCTGCTAAGGAAATTAAAATTTTATACAAAAAGAAAACAATGTATGACAATTTGTACATGAAAAAAATATAATGGAAGGTCAGTGGATGAAGAGGTCACTTCTGGCTGGGTTGGTCAGAAAGTGTTGTTTGTTTTGAATCTGAGATATCCTTACAGTTCCTGTGATACAGGCTAAGCCTACTCTGGCTTATATTTTTAATATCCCCTTATGGTAGGTTGAATAGCAAACCTCCAAAGGTATTCACCTCTTAATTCCCAGAACCTGTGAATATGTCACCTTATGTGGTAAAAGGGACATTTCAAGTATGTTTAGGAACTTGAGATGAGGAGATGGTTCTGAATTATTTGGATGAGTTCCTGTAATCATTAACGGGCCTTATAAGAGGGAGGCGAGAGGATTAGAATCAGAAAAAGGAGATGTAAAGGTAGAACAGAGATTGGAGTTCTGCTCTCTGAAGTTGGAAAGTGGGGCCATGGAACAGGGAATGCAGATGGCCTTTAGAATCTGGAAAAGGCAAGAAAGAGTTCTCCCCAAAGTCTCCAGAAGAAACGCAGCCCTGCCAACACCTTGATTTTTAGACTTCTGACCTCCAGAATTGTAAGAGAATAAATGTGTGTTGTGTTAAGCCACTAAATTGTACTAATTTGTTACAGCAACAATAAGAAATCAATACACTTCTTATTCCCTGAAATTCCACTTATCCATCCCTAGGCTAAGTTACTTAACCCTTCTAGGAAGTCTCTTGGGTCAACTACCTTTCAGCATGTACTCCCACCTGTGTAGCCCAAATATGGTCTTCAGGATTGTGTGTGTGTGTGTGTGTGTGTGTGTGTGTGTGTGTGTGTGTGTGTTGGGGTAAGTGAATAAGAAATAGGGGGCCACCTGGGTGGCTCAGTCGGTTAAGCATCTGACTCTTGATTTCGGCTCAGGTCATGATCTCATGGTTCATGAGTTTGAATCCCTCATTGAGCTCTGCGCTGACAGTGTGGAGCCTCCTCAGGATTCTCTCTCTCTCTCTCTCTCTCTCTCTCTCTCTCTCTCTCTCTTTCTCTCTCTCTCTCTCTCTTTCTCTCTCTCTCTTTCTCTCTCTCTCTTTCTCTCTCTCTCTCTCTCTGCCTCTTCTGTGCACTGTCTTTGTAATAAATAAACTGAAAACAAAAATCAAAGAAATAGGGATGTGTTTTAGTGCCCATGTCTGAAGTTGCCACACATCCTGAAGGCAAAGATACTGCATTGTGCATGAAGAAGATTACGAATGTCGGTGAAGATATGCAAACATTGGAACCCTGTACTCTGTTGGTAGGAATGCAAAATGGTGCCGCTGCTATCAAAAACAGTATGGAGGTTCCTCAAAAAATTCAAAACAGAACTACCATGTGATCTACCAGTCTCACTTCTGGGTATTTATCCAACTAAGAATTAAAATTAGGATCTTGAAAAGATTTCGGTGTAGCACAATTTACGTAGAAATGTGGAAAAATTTTAAATAGATAAATGGATAAAGAAAATGTATGCTTACACATGTGCATATATACACATATGCTGTGCACACACACATTAATACATATGTATGTACAATGAAATATTATATGGCTTTAAAAAAGAAGGAAATCCTGCCAAATGCAACAATATGAATGAAGCTTGAGCCTTTATGCTAAGTGAAATAAGCCAGTCACAGAAGGACTGATTCTGCATGATTTCACTTATATGAGGTCTCTATAATAGTCAAAATCATGGAAACAGAGAATAGTGGTTTCCAGGGACTCTAGAAAGGAGGAAATGGGGAATTGCTAATCAACAAGTACAAAGTTTCAGTTATGCAAAATGAGTAAGTTCCAGGGAATTGTGTAACATATGCCTATAGTTAATATATACTTAAAATTTTAAGGGGTTAGATCCCATGTTAAATGTTTTCATTATAGTAGAATATATGTATAGAAAGATTTTCTTACCCAATATAACCAATAATGCCCCTCTTAAGACAAGATGCCTGTGAATTTTGGCAGAAACTTTTTTTTTTAATAGTATTCTAGCATGGCCTGGTGTAGCTCCTTGCTTGAGGATGTGGGGATATTTGTCACCATAACATTGTTCCTGGTTTTGGGCCAAACTAAAATTGAGACAGTTTTTAACTTTAATATTGGGTTATACATAGCCACTGCATTATGCATTCAGGATTCACAATCCAGTTTTGGGGATGCTGGAGGCAGAGAAATAAAGAATGATGTACCATTACAATGTAACTGTAGGCAGTCCTTAGTTTCCATGTATTGTGTTACCTGAAACCAGTGGGTGTCAGAACCAGAGAGTGGTGTCCTTGCTTCATACAGTAGCTGTGTTACCACAGAGCCATGCGAAGTCAGGACATGGTTCTTACATCTACCAGTTTCAGTTAACACTGTGCCATGCGAAATGGAGGATTGTCTCCATTTTCTGTCTGGGTGGCTTTAAGCAAGAGAAAGATTCATACTTCTTTGTTATTGCACTAATCCCAGGAGACTTAGTGTTCTGTTCACTTTGGAATTCTTAACCTGGCTGTGTGGCTCAGTTGAATGTTCTGTTACATCTGAGAAGAATAATTAATAGTGAAAAATATATTCCAGAAATATGAAGGAAAAGAAAGATCTGAATACAAAATATTTTAAATCATAGTAAATCAAAGCATATTATAAATGTGAAGCTTGGCTTTATTTATTTATTTATTTATTTAGGGAATCTGATCAAATGAGTAGAAGAAAACAAGGCTGTCTATAGAGCATAAACTGATTATAGAACATTCTGTCATTGACTCTTTAAGTCTTCAAGTTAGAAGACTCTTGCATTATATTGTAATCTCAATTAATTTAGCAGCATAACATCAATGCATTTTATGTTCTCATTTCAGTGAGTTCATTTCCTTTCATTTAATAGTATTTTGAGAGTATGATATAGATATCGTAAACATTGATTCATATCAGAATTTTGGTAGCATCAGTTGAAATGGAGCTGCCCAGAAGAAAAGTAGAGAAATCATATGTTTTAATTGCTATTTCTAGTTACCATTCTAATCATCATTCATCATTTCAAAAGCAGAAAAAATAGGAAGTGAATTTGAAATTTACTTCTTATGATTTAGAACTTGGTAATTTTTTTTTTCCTGCCAAACTAAATAGCAATGCAAAGGGAATTTTTCTGCATATCCCTTAGATTCAGATTAGACTCCATTCTGAAAATTTTGCATATCTGATTTTTTTAATGTTTTTATTTATTTTTGAGACAGAGGGAGACAGAGCTTGAACAGGGGAGGGGCAGAGAGACAGGGAGATACAGAATCCGAAGCAGGCTTCAAGCTCTGAGCTCTCAGCACAGAGCCTGACGCAGGGCTCGAACTCACAGACTTTGAGATCATGACCTGAGCCAAAGTTGGACGCCCAACTGACTGAGCCACCCAGGTGCCCTGCATATCTGATTTTAGATAGTGCTACTGATTCCTGTGTTTTCAAGTTCTCATCTCTCCCCTAGTTCTATCTGATTCCTCCATGGCTGTCATTTCCAAAATTAAAGTATGCGCATGCAATACATAATGTTTAGCTGACAAACCCATGCCAAACTTTTCTGAAAGTATGAACTTAATGTATTTGACAATATTTTATTTGCTCTCTTGCCAGCTTCTCGTAATTACCTTAAAAACTATTAATGTTAATTGGCCAAATACTTAAATATATTAAGAGAGAGAGATAGTTAGATACTTATTAGAATTATGTGTTTAATATACATATATTTTTTAATAAATTATTTGCTCTGTTTTAGTTTTCAGTTCACAAGCAATTCTTTCTTGCAAGTATTTATAAGTCAAAATGATAAATGGTGTTGAGGTATTTTAGTGTAATTAATGAAATTCCAGATAATAGTTGTTGGAAGGATAGATGTATTTTTAAAAATCACCTTAGATAGGATAATCTCCAGTTAGTTTTTCAACCCAGCAAATATTTTAGGCTCTTATTTATGGAGTTAAAAATAAAACCGGATAAGGGTTTTTCTTAAGGGTAAGATACTGTATTTTTTCCTAGTTATTGTGTTTTGTGTCTGGTAGGGGAAGACTAAGTATAATATAATTGGAGGTTTCATTGTAAACTAAGATCACAGTAATTGAGTCTCTGACTCTCAACCAACAAAGGCTGATAGATAAATCTCCCATAAATTATGTGTATCTAGGATTATAGCATTGATATCCTCTTTTAAATGACAGATCTTTTCTTTCAGTTCCTATAGCACATTTTGAACAGGCTGAAAGCTGCCCACTATGGTACATAAATATGTGATGTCAGATAACACACACTGAAAGAGGAATAAGTTGTGTTTAGGTTGATGGTATGAATTTTATTCAGTAAATAATTCTACAGCAAAAAGATTGCTCAAATTTTAGTAAGAAGAATACAAATTATATATTTAAAACTAATGGTGAAAATTTATAATAACCAAAGCCACAAAAATACCTGAAAAATTGTAGGGTGCATTGAGGAGGTAAAATACAGAATTTAGGGTCTTTTGCCTTTCAGGGAAAATACATTCTATAAATTTAATGGAGATTTATAGCTAGAATTAATCTGTATCTGGGTCTTATCCATATGTATTCTAATCCCTATCTGTTTCAATGTATACCATGTAATCTGTGTTGATAACCCATATCTGTTTCAATGTATACCATGTAATCTGTGTTGATAACCTATCTTTATTTTACTTGTTTATAATCTAATTTGTCGATGCATTATTTCATGTATAGTAATAACTAATATTAATTGAATATTTACTATAAGTTGTCAATAAGTAACTTTCCATGAACAGTCACAATTAATATTCCAGTGTCCTCCTAAGATAGGTACTAGGACATAGATTGACTTATTTTACATGAGGAACATAAAGAAATTTGCCTGCGTTCACACAGCTAGTAAGTAGTGAACATAGGCTTGAACCTATTCTCCTAATCACTGAAGTATTTATTCTTTCATATGTATTGCATTTTGCAGACTTGAGGTAGAATTGAAGGGCTCAGGCAGGGTCTCTTGGGATGGTGCCTCTGTTGTGTTAACAAAAATATCTGATCACTCTTGTCATCCAGAAGTTGAATTTCTGCAGTAAACTCAAAGGTAATCAGTTCCTCAGTGGTTGCTTTACACTAATGAAACAAATATGTAATAAGAATGAAGATCTATTATTATAGGATAATGCACATTTCAAAGCAGTCCCAAGCACTAATGTCAGCCAATCAGCTCATCCTCTCCTTGCAGAAGGAATTCATAGGAAGCTAAATTCAACATAAATGTATCAAATTCCTCTAACATTTATTGGTTGTGTTTTGTGGTAATTTCTTAGGATACAGAAGTAATAAGTACAGTACTGAGCTGATTTAACCCTCAAATGAATGGGAAAGACACATGAGTAAAATGACAATTACAAAATAGTGTAATAAAGTTGTGATAGAGTTAGGTGCAGAATACTGGGGATGACAGCAGAACCATCAGTCTCATTTGAGGGACTCAAGAAAGTCTCCTGAGAGGAGATGATGCCTGCAGTGTATCTCAAAGGGTAAGATTTATCCAGAGGAGGGAGGTGGCTTTCTAGGCACTAGCGTCTGTGATGCAGAAGCATAGAAGTAAGAAAACACTTGACACAACAAAAGAAGTACAGGATTCATTATGATAAGGGTATAAGGGTTCTTTGAGGAAGTGGTGAAAGGTAAAATGAGAAAAGTAGTCCGTAATGATATAATGAAAGACCTCATGCATAAATACACTTGATATTTTTTCTTCCTAAGAAGAATGGGGACTTTATGAAGAATTTTGAATTTGGGAATAATCTACACATATTTGTATTTGAAACACATCATTCTAGAGTAGTGGTTACCGAACTTTAGCCTGCATCAGACTTACTTGGGGGGCTTGTTAAGCAGAGTTTCCAATTCAGTAAGACTGGAGTAAAGCTGAAGAAAATATATTTCTAAGTTGCCGGTGACGCTGATGCTACTGGCCCCTAGACCACTCTTTGAGAATCACTTCTCAGTAGATGAGATCGTATGAGTGTGAGAGTGGAAAAAATAACTCAAAAAATACACTATTTTGGAGAAGGCCTATGTTGGGGTAAAAATAAAATGAGATTCTAAACTAAGGCAGTGAATGCAGTAGTTATTAAAAGTAGGCAATAGATTGAGCTGAGCAGATATTTTAGAAGGAAAAATGAACTGGCTTGGTATATAGATATCAGGATGAGGGAAGACTTTATTGAACCTCCAGAAATCCAGATCGGGCAACTGAATGTTTATTGGAAGGACCAATAACATAGGAACTGGGGGAAGAAATTGAATGGGAGGCAGCTGACCATAGTAATTGCAGAGGAGGAGAGGAGATGATGTCTGATTTGGACTTGTCGAGTTTGAGATAACAAGGATACATCAGTGTATAAAAGTTGGCAAAGAGGAGCTGACAGAGACTGAGTCAGGATTCAGCAAAAGATTCCCTTTATCACCTGAGCCATATGGAAGGGAATAGAAAAAGAAAAAGTAACACACAAAACATTCATAAAGGAAAGCGTTTCAGAGAAGGTATTTCATAGAAAAGGCGCAGAACCTTAAATCTCTTTGGTACTTTCTTCAGAAAACCCTGTTCCATGCAACACTAGCACAATTGTGTCTTTGCTACATTTTAGATGCCCTGTTTAGGTGTGAGTTTGAGGACAATGCTTTGAAATTAAAAATATATGCCAGAAATCTTTGGAATTGTACTTTTTTGCTAAATTCAATGGCATTCACTCTCATATCTTTAGGTCAAACAAGGCTATTCTTTTTCCCATCAGAGGCGATCCACTTCACTTCAGAAAAATTCTGTTTGCAAGTCAATTCATTCTTTCCACAAATATTGAATAAATATGTTTTCTCTCAAGTCATTATGTGGCATCCCAGGAAGTTCTCCCCGTTTTCTCCCCACACCTCCACTTATTTAAGAGAGCATAATTGTTAGAAATCATTGCCTTTGGAGTCAGCCTTTCTAGATTTGAACACTTATTAGCTGTGCGATTTTGGGAAGACTCTCTTCCATCTTAAAAATGATGGAAATTACATCTAAAAGAGCTAAGATGCTATGTAGTAGGACAGTAGAGCTGTTTATACTGTGTCTGGTATAGTCAGTGCCCAGTTAATGTTATTTTGTTACCCAGCCAAGGTCTTAGGACAAACTTACCCAGTATGCATTCAAAAACAAATACTGAAACTTATTGTCACCCTATAAAATCTACTCCTACAACACTTGTATAGTATAATTTTAACAACTTGTTTCTCAGAATTCTTCCTCATGTTGTTAGATTGAAAGATCTACTTTTACTCTTAGATTGACACACTCTTTGATTGAACAGATCCTTGAACTGAGAAAGCATGTCATAGCCTCTAGATCCCATACATCAAATTCTGTGTGATGCCTTGTGCTTATTATGTGTACAATATACATATACTGACTAAATTGTCTTTGTCATTTTGACTCCCTACCAGACTCAGAACTCTTTGAAAGCTATGACCTTGACTTATTTACCATCATGCTCTTCATGTTCAGCACAGTCACCACATAGGCTCAATCATTCTTTTTTTTTTTTAATTTTTAAATTTTTAACAATATTTTTAGAAAGATGGAGAGATAGAGTGAGTGGGGGAGAGGGGCAGAGGGAGAGAAAGGGAATCTATGCTGAGCATGGAGCCTGATGCAGATCTTGATCCCATGACAATGAGCTGTCAGTGCAGAGCCCGATGCGGGGCTCGAACCCACAAACTGTGAGATCATGACCTGAGCCGAAGTCGGACACTTAACCAACTGAGCCACCCAGGTGCCCCTATTCTTTTATGAAAGAATTGTGTGGCTCATGGAACATTCAGATTTGGGCTGGACTGTGGTCAAAGTAAAAGTGTAGATATTTTCCTTTTTTTAATTTCAAAGAATGACTACAAAGGGCTTTTTCTGGCTTCTGTAGGAAAGGAGGTTTATAAAACTGGTTGTGTGTGTTTCCTGCTTCTCTGCCTCCCAGGAAATTTATCCTGTAAAGTTGCCAAGGAAACACTAACAGCTGAAGTCTGGTAGAGGAGAAAGATGCCTCATTAACAAACTCAGCTTCATTATTTGGATGCTTGCCTCAAGGAGATGCTGTTCTCTGATGGAAGTTTGTTTCCATTAAGCATTGTGTGAAAAACTGAATGATTTTTAAGGAAATTTTTTCTTCTATTACTCCTCAGGGCTGTGAACCTACACACTATGAGATGTTACATAAAAAACATTACGGACTTGTAGTTTAATGTGTTTGAACTATTATTGCTAAGCATACATGTTAGATCAAGTTTTCAAGCATATCACTGTATAATGATTAAGGTGTCAGGTCTTTAACTTGAAGTATTGGCAGTATTTCACCAGAAGATAAATTTAATATATTGTTTATTATCTATTAAGTCATTTTGTATATTTCCTTCTTATGAACTAGAAACCCTGGGATATATAGAAATTTGTTGCCTTAAGATAATACAGAGTTGAGTGCCTTTTCCTTTAGTAGGATGTGTCATCAGTGATGTATAATGGAAAAAATGTACGTGGTGCTTGGGGTTATAACACTTGGGATTTCAAAGTTTCTTTCCAGAATTTACCAGCTGTTTGATCTTGGGCAAGTCATTTATTAGTTTGTTCATTCAGGCATTCTATAAAGATGGGTTGTGCAAACACTGTTGCCTTGAGCCATCTTTCAAAGTGATATATTTATACAAAAATGAGAAATTCTTCATCATTTCTATACTCTGAGCCTCAGCTATTTTGTGTATAAAAATGGTATTATGTGCTTTATTCAGTCAGTCATTCATCCAGTCAAAAAGTATTTATTGAGCTTCTACTGTGTGGCAAGCTGTTCTAGAGAGTGACGGGAGGTGTTCACCCTTTATTGGGCTCTGGACAACATTGTTCATTTATCTTCTTTGGATTTAGGGTTGGGTAAAACTTCCAGCTATTACTAATCCCTGTGCTTCCCTATTCTCCTGGATCCATGGAACCATCGGTACCTCTGTAAAGCATCCTTGTATTAATTGCTCTTTTATGATGTTTTTGAGTTTGCCATTTGTTTCCGGGTGGAACTTTCACTGATTTAGACAGTTAGGGAAGGTCTGTTTGAGATTTTGATACTTAAACTGAGATCTGATGGAGTGAGTTAATTAGGAGGATGTATAGGAAATGAGTATTCTGAGAAGCATGAAAAGCATGTGTAAACATGACCCTAAGATAGGCATCATATTTGGACTGTTTTTGGAACAACAGTGGGGTCAGTGTGACTGGGTGGCATGAGAGAGTTGGATAATGGAAAAAGGATGATATCAGAGAGATGGCCGGATCACTACAAGACATTGCAGGACATGGTAATAAATTTGTGTTTTATTCTAGGATTAATGGAAACCTCCCTGGGGGTTTGGATCAGAGGAGGAATCTGACGTAACTTACATTTTGAATGGATAGTCCTGACTGCTGTGTGGAGAATACATGGGGGAAAGAAGAGACATGGACAGATGTAGAGACAACAGTTAAGCTATTTCTTTAGTCAAGGGAGAAATATTGATACAGTCCAATGAAATAGGATGGTCGGAATGTATGTGGTAAGGAATAGTCAAAGTCAAGCCATTTTTTATTTTTTACTTAATTATTAAAAAAATTTTTTTAATCTTCATTTATTTTTGAGAGAGACAGAGTGGGAGTCTCTGGGGAAGGGGCGGAGAGAGAGGGAGACAGAATTGGAAGTAGGCTCCAGGTTCTGAGCTGTCAGCACAAAGCCTGATGCTGGGCTCGAAATCACAAACCGTGAGATCATGGCCTGAGCTGAAGTCAGATGCTCAACCAACTGAGCCACCCAGGCACCCCAAGCCATTTTTTAAAGATAGAATTGGCAGGATTTGCTGAGAAGCTGGGTGAAAGGTGATGTGAAGATGGAGAGCACCGGGACAGGAACTTAATTTGCCGGAGGGGTAGAAGTGGGAATCAAGTTTGACTTTGCATTATTAAATTTTAAATGGCTATAATACATCCAAGTGGAGATCAGAGTAGGCAGTGTGCATCTCAGAGGATAAGTTGAAACTGAATATGTAATTTCCTAATTCATCAGCATACATGATATTTAAAGCCATGGTAGCCAGTACAATCATATAGAGGGTGAAACTAAATGGAAACCACGAGGAAAAGTATTTGAAGGAAGATGGAGCCGTCAGCTTTGTCAATGTGGCTTAAAGATCAAGGAAGGTGATGATGAACGTTGACCAACGATTCAGCCAATTGGATGTCAATGGCAGCCTTAATAAGAGGGTTGCAGTGATCCAGTGGGGACAAAAGCTGCATGAAGAGAGAATGGGAGATGAGGGACATTCGAGAAATTTTTCTGTAAAAAGGTTGAGAGAAATGCTTAATTTTGATATTTTGAATATATAAATTTTGTAAGCTTCTCTACAAACATAAAATACCCCGTTAAGTGTTTTTAAATGCCTTGGCACAAATTATAAATATAATCATCCAGTGAAAATGGTTGATATCTTTTTTTTATTGATTTCACTATACTGATAGACTTTTGATAGATTATTTTAATGCACTCTGTATTGATACTGAATCACTTTCCCTCAAACAATTTCTAAAATGGTCCCAAATTTTAAATATGTATAAACCAAAATTTAAAATATCAGTAGCTGATAACAATATTACAATGTTTTAAGTATTTTTATATTATGTAAAGTGATTTTTTAGAAGTGTGCAACTTGAAAATTTGATATTAATTTAAATGCAATTCTCAGATTTCGAGATAGTCTGGGTTTATGGCATGTGCAGTGTTAGATTCAGTGTGTTATTTAGAATTTAATTTTCTTCATTTTTAACGTATTTGATACCCAAGCTATTTTAACATCTTTTCTTTGACCATACCTGGCTGATCCACTCTTTAGGGATAAAAATAAGGATATGGCAGTAGCCCTGAGGGAGACCTCAATCCCAAAATCTTTTTTTTTCCCACCTGTGTGCAGGGGAAGCAAGACTTAAACAGCGAACTTAAATGATGTGCACTGAAAACCACATGATTAATCCCTAAGCTCCATTATTCAAAGTGTCTGTCAAGGGGGAAAATATGTCAACTCTTGGAGAAGGAGTCACGGGGAGGAGGGTGCAGCTGGGTAACCAACAGCATCAGTGCAGCACAATGTGGAGTTTAACCTGTCCTGATGCGATCCTCGGTGTCCAGGCTGCCCTCAAATCTTACACTTCTTGGAGCCCTGACACTAATTGCTGCTCTTGCAGCTCAACCTTCCCAAGACTTGAGACCTCTGATTCATAAGCCAGCCTTGGCTGACCTAGGAGCAGAGCTCTCCTGCATTAGACGAGGCTGCCTTTACATGGCTTGTGTCAAGGACTAATAATGTCTCTTAGGTATTTGACACCTTGCAGGACAAGTGAAACTTTCATGATCTAAAATCGTGTTAAGAGATAAAATTGTTTGTATAGTGAAGGATCCTAGTCAGCAGATGATAGCAACACATATAGCGGAGGTGATGTCATACAGGTGTTTAGCAGCAATGGTACCTGAGCGGCAGCATGTGGGCAGGCACTAGGCTGGCTTGGCATCTTTTTATAAGTTCAACCGGGAAACAAGTCAAATGTATTGAAAGAGTCTGTTGCATACACAGCATGACCAAGGTCACCATGGTGTTAGCTCTCTCCATATCCCTCAGAGGGTCAGGACTTGGTGAGACAGGTGGGGTGCTTAGGGCACAAACTTTGAGGAGTTACTGACTCCTAGGATTGTACAGATGCCAACGCTGCTCCTGTAGGCACCTGTAAGAATCAGGTGCCTAAAGGATAAAATTTAAGGAGGCACTCACTGCCAGGATCCTGCACCTGCAGGGTCAGGTCAGTACTTGTATGACCCTTGGAACAAATGCCTCCTTTAATTGTGTGCCCTAGACATATCAGTTACCTCACTCTTCCTGGCCTGGTCTCTTGTCCCACAGGACAACACTAAATTGGGTGGACCAGATGACAGCAATAGTACAAGGAAGAGGCAACGGGGAGTAGCAAATTCCATAGTGCATTTAAGCAGTTTTACAGCTCGCAGGTGGATCTAGGTTGCGGAAGAATGAGGTGGAAAGTTCCCTGCCTCATTGGTGTCAGAGAGGCAAATGAGAAACAGCTGTATGGAAGCTCTTTCTAAGACTGCCTACCTTGTTATGTTCTCAGAAGGCTGGCAGGACATTCCAGTAAGAATTAGGCCAGCCTGTTGTTTAACTCTGCCTACATGGCCCATGTGGATATGTTCAAGGTAACCAGAATGCAAGGGTAAAGCTATTTCCCTATGGCTGGTATTAAAAAACACAGGTTTGCAGTCCTGCGAGTATGTTTGTAATACCACTTCCTGATAGCTATATGATATTGGGTAAGTTATATAAACTTTAAAAAAAATTTTTTTTAATGTTTATTCTTAGAGAGAGAGAGAGAGCAGGAGAGGGGCAGAGAGGAAAGGAGACACAGAATTTGAAGCAGGCTCCAGGCTGTCATCACAGACCCTGACATAGGGTTTGAACCCACGGACCATGAGATCAGGGCCAGAGCCGAAGTCAGATGCTCAATCAACTGAGCTACCCAGGCGCCCCAAGTTACATAAACTTTTTAACCTCTTAAATAAGAAAAGAAATAAGTACCTTATAAAGCTATAATAATGTTAATGTTTATAAAACATTTACATGGTATGTAATAAATGTTTAAGTAGTAGATATTTTATTAGATGTAAATGAAGCTATTTAAGTGAACATGGTATGTAATATAGTTAAATAAATCCTGTAACTAGTTTTAAAAATCAGTTTTTTTCAATGTTTTAGTCAAACAACATTATTATAATAGTAAGTTAACAAAGTTTCTAGGAAATCAATTTTTTTTACTTTTTGATGTACTTTTGTTATCTGTATAGAAAGATATCTAAGTAACAAGATAGATGGATTTGTTAAGGATTTAAGTTATATTTTGCAAACTATTCAAGAACCATCAAAAAATGGACTCACTTTCAGTTCAGTGTTCCTCAAAAGATTTATTTATCTCACCTTTTAATTTTACAACATAAATACATTCATGCACACTTACGCTCATTATTCACACCTGAAAAATTTATTTTTGCATCAACTGATAGATAAACTATAATTTTGGCATCTGTCCAAGTAGGGCACTTTTTTCTAATTTATACTCAAAACAGCACATAAGCTCAAAAAATCATTTTTTCAATTAAATGAATAAACAGTAAGAATGTGCATCTGTACTCTGTTTAGAGTCATGAGTTCCTAGTGTGCTTTAATTCTACATGTTAAAAATCATAAATACCAATGCCTTTGAATTCATCTTCTAAATTCTTTTGCTTAATTTTTCTGAAGATGATAACTATCATGAAAGGCTTAAAATTTTAGAAATGTGAAAATTTGCTCAACTTATCTAAGATAGCAAGAAATCTTCATATCTATGATACCAAGAAATCTTCAGATATAATTAAAAAAAACATGACAATGCAGGGGTGCCAGGGTGGCTCAATTGGTTAAGTGTCTGACTTCCACTCAGGTCATGATCTCACGGTTCGTGAGTCTGAGCCCCGCATGGGGCTCTGTACTTGACAGCTCGGAGCCTGCAGCCTGCTTCAGATTCTGTGTCTCCCCCCTCTCCACCCCTACCCCACTTGCACTCTGTCTCTCTCTCTCTCCCAAAAATAAATAAATGTTAAAAAAAATTAAAAAGAATAAAAAAATTAAAAAATGGCAATGCATTAAATAAATGGCTAAACTACTTTAAATCTGAATCAGTTTCTCTGTTACCTGTCTGATAATGACATCAGAAATGTTTATCTTTAATGTACTTTATATGTATGTCTATTTAGAAAGGCATATATTAACTCAAAATGTACTTAACGTTATTTTCTTTCATTTTAAATGTACTTAGAAATAACTTTTAATATGAATAGAACTTTGTTTTTTGTCATGGTCATAACAGGTGTGTTTATAAACAGTGCAATGGCTGTGTGTGTTTTTTTTTCTATTTATCTAGTATTTTAGCTACTTTACTACCTAATTTTGTTAGTTCATTCCATAAAATTCTAAAACAGTTTTAAAAGTTATATTTTACCTTTAGATTAAAAATGTTTGCCAGTTTATAAATGTTTCATACTTTACTTTTATTATCTAAGGACATAAGATTACTTAAATGATTTAATGATAACGTTAAAGAACTTGTTAGATCAAATAATTTAAATGATTTGATTGTTTATGGTGTACATGGTAGTGAAATAAAGAACTTCAGCAAGACAGAAAGGGAGAGCCTTTTACAATAGACTTAACAATGCAGGCATATTAATTGGGATCTTCCTGTTTTTGAGAGGCAGAAATTTAAAGTTGCAGGCAGGAGAACATGTAGTTTCAAATGTGGCCCAAATGATAGAATCAAGGACTTGGACCCTACCATTATATCTTTCTAAATCCACATTGCCTTAATTTTCCATAAGACTTCTATCTCATTGGAAGCAGTCTTTCTAAGCCTCTTTTGGAGCTAGAGTGAGGGAGAGGAAGTTCCTCAAAGGGATGCTGACTATGGAAAAATATGATATACAATATATTTGTTACAGTGAAGACAACTTAATAATTTTCTTGGCAAGCATTCCTTGTGGTTGCCTTATCATTTATGGCCCTTGATAAAATATGCATGTAGAAATTCATCGCCCATTGAGTTCCTGTTCAAAGTCATCTTCTTCTGATGGAAACTTCCATCACACCATTCCTTTCTTCTCCCTTATCCTTCCTTTAATGTTGTCTAATGTTGTCATCACATGCTTATTTCAGCCCCTTGTTTTTGTTTTGTTTTGTTTTTGTTAGGACTCCTATTTTTGAGATATTAGGGAAATAATGTGATTAAGTCACACATGAATTTGTAGCATAAATCTTCTTAATGGTATAAAGGAATCAGCTATTTCTCTGATCACAGGTATTTAATTTTCTCTTCCTTCAATCTTGACTCCATTCTCTTTCATCTTTGATTTCTTACTGCAACTGTATTTCCCAGGTTCCTTATCCCTATCCTTTCAACTAGATGCAGACAGATAAGTGACCAGGGTCACAACCAAGAAACTTTTTATGAAGTATAACTCTTCAGTGGAGCCCCAGACTCCTATCCAGCCCCCTTTGAGCAGAGAGTTTTGGTTTTGTTTTTTCACTGGGGGGACTGGGGTATGATTTAAAACTACGATGGTTGCAAGCATTAAAATCCTGAGAGGTTTTAGTTAAAAATCCAGAATTCTAGCTTTTGAAAAAGTCACATGGTTAGTAACCCTGGAAGCAAAGTCCTGCAACCAAGGTGGAGCTGTATTCGTACCTATAAACAGGCACATGCTCTCCAGTTTGTCGCAGTCACCTGTTTCTCCGTTTATGATACCTTTGACAATATAATCATTACTCAGGCATGATCTTCTGCGGTTACTGATTCAAGATTCGAAATCAGACCTTGTAGAAGAATAGCTAGTCTTTTTTAAAAATATTTTTATCTTCCAAGTACAGTAATAGAGTAGACTATACATAATTAAAATTTTTATAGGTTCAGCGTTTTCCATGGGATTTGTATTCTTGCAAATAATATGTTAAATTGCAGTTTTGTTAAAATTACTTTTTTTTTTGTTCTGTCCTCATTTCAACACCTTAGAGAACAAAACATTTGCTTTCCTACCTAGAGCCTAACCTTTTTTTTTTTTTTTTCATATTTCAAGACTTGTCTATGTACATTTTTTTTTCTTTTTACAGAGTGTGCAGAATTAGAGGAAATATCTAGATTTTTAGATACAGGTTATTTGTATAATGTTACAGTATACAAGACTGTCTGAAAACAAAACAAAGAAAACAAATGTAGCTGTGTGCCCTAACTTAGTAGCTAAAGAAAATATTATACTATGGGTTTGGGAAATTCTCCATGCTGTTGAGTAGCATTTTACAATCAACACCTCTCCCCTTTTCAGGATATCGAATCCCTAACAGGAGGGCTGACTGGTTCTAAGGGGGCTGATCCACCGGTAAGTTAGATTCTTCATTAAATTTAACTATTGACAAATTGAATTATGTACACACCAGATCGTGAGATAGTTACTTGTATACAATTTGTGATATAGATACCTTTTGGAAATCTGTAGTTATTGCATAACTAATACAAAAGTGTGAACTGATTTGAGGTGTTGTTTGCTATTTTTAAAAGTTTTAAGATCTCATAAAATTATCTCTATGTACTGACTTTAAAAATAAGAGTAAAATCTTCATTAGAATGTGTAAATACTTTACGTCCTATGGCCTACACCAAAACTTTTGGAACATGAGGGGAGGTTTTACCATTCTAAATATGAATGTATGATTTGGGTTGCAATATATTTTCTAGTTACTGAGAAAAATTATTGTATCAGCCCATTTTATCAACAGTGTTCATTTGTGATATTGCTGTTTCTTTTCTACTTTATCTGGGAAGCTTCTGGAAAATTAGAAAAAGTGCTCTAAAGTTTTAAAGGATTATTATTTGTAAGCAATAAGAAGAGATTGATAGTCTAGTATTGGAATATCTTGGTACTTTCTGTGATATCTGCTTTCAGAAAATATTGATTAAGATATGTGATTCCATGTTTGAAGTACAAACATGAGTTCGTGGTGTATATCTTAAGTAATAAGATTCAGTCTGTTTCAACAGAGAATCGATGCATAAATTTCTATCACTGTTTGCTTTTCACTTGGCACTGTGAGGTTTAATGCAGAACACACAGAACCTACTCTCATCAATTTTAGCTATACTTCCTCTAGGTCTCTAGGATCTAGGTGGAGTGCATAATCACATTAAAACATCAGTGAGGTGTTCAAAGACAACTTTGAACGGCACCTCTTTCTCTCCTGTCTCCCTCATGTGTCCATGATGTTGTCTGATCTTCATCAAATTACTCCTAAAGTAGGCTAAACAACATATTTTAGTCCTATCCCTTCCTTTTTTTTCAGTGTCTGAATTTAAGTGGGAAAAAATGTATTGTCTTCAGGTATCTTATATTTAGTCCCTGAACCTATTACATTACAGTATAAAGCAAGATGAAATGTAAGTCAGCCAGCGAGTATACTGTGACAGGATTTACAGGCAGCCCTATATTCAAGTAGTGTAGGTGAATGTTTATGTGATGTAATTTCAGCCTGCTGCTTAGCATGGTGTTTTACATAGCACTCAAATTTTATTAGGAGAGTAAACCCATTTCGTTCCAAATTGCACCCTCATAGGTCTACTGATTCTTAAAAGAATTCCACAATTAGAGATTAGTCGGTTTTAAAAGGATTTGTCCCTGGCTCAAATAAAAATTAAACACCTCTTTTCTGCAAGGGGTGATTAAAATCTTATTCGTTATTTATATGTTAAAATAAGTTAAGCATGTCCTTTCAAGAAAACATTTTCCAAATATGGAAAATTGAGTGGGCTTAAAGCCTAGTTGTTGAAAGAAGCTCCTTGCAGGGAAAAAAGATCACAGAAAGGAATGATGGTGTACAGAAGGCAAGCCTCATCAACTTCATTCCCAGTTGCTAAAAGTGAAGTGTGTGTGTGTGTGTGTGTGTGTGTGTGTGTGTGTGTAGTTTATAATATTGTGAAGATAGATGTTCCCTCTTGGCCGTGCCCTACCATGATGTTGGATATTTTATACTGCTGCCTGTATTTTCAGAAATTCAATGCCTATTTTTTACCTTTTTGTAGGATGGAAAACATGCAGATTTTAGAGTACATAATAGCTTAAGCAATCTAATTAGGGGTTAACACTACACATAAATTTAGTACCCCCCCCCATTGTTAAAGATTTATCTAGAATATATTACTGGATGCTATATAATAAAATCATTTTTAGTCCCATATAAACCTTATATAGGACAGTCTAAGCAGAGGTGAAATGGTAATAGTATCTAGTGTTACTTCAGTCATTTAAGAGTAAGACTTTGAATGGAGTTGTTGTTCTTGCCCCCAAGTTAGAAAACTGAAAGTCAGATTATATTAATTATAACCTAAACCCATTTGAAGTTTTATATAACTTTCCCTTTCTCTAAAAAACATCTTTATAATAGGTCATGTAAACACTATTGTCCATTTCTAAAGTTATGTCTTTTGCATAAGTGTTTACAATATATTACCAAAATCATTCAACAATGAAATTTTTATTGGTAAGAAATTCAAGGTCCTTTACTTCCCCCTCATTATACAGAATGTATAAAGTGCTGAATGAATGGCGTCTTACGATACCATCACAATGGTGCAGAGCTGTGAAATAATTTCTTTACCAGTATAACAGAAATCTCCGGGATATTTTTAAATGTGTTATATTAAAAATTGTAATTTTTTTCTCTGGGTATGCATGTATTATTTCTGAAGCATGGGAAAAAAGTGAAGTTTATATTATCTTAAATAGTATACATGTACAAAAAGTTGTGTACATTTGTAAATGTAATTATAAATAAGTTTGCATACCTGGAAAGAATAAATTTGAGGAAGTCCAAGAATATAGTTTACATTAATATTTTTAACAATAAATGTTAGCAAGTTTCTTTTTGAAAATTCAAGCAGTCTCAGTTTCAATACTGATAATGAATGGGAGTATCATTCATTTATGATTTTCAGGAGCATTTCAAGTTTTATGATGGCTTTCTTTCTCTGAAAAGGATTTCAAGAGGATTTTTTTTTAATTCAGAAACTGAAAATTAATTGATTCAGTAGATAGAATTTACAGATTTTTCTAAATCACAGTTATTTTTAAGAACTCTTCTATCATTGAGAAATGTATTAATAGTTTAATATTACCTTGAAACTGCTTTTGAAATACTGTATCGGACATAGTCTACATTTAGCATATGTTTTTCATTCACAAAAATTGGATCACAAGTTAACTTCCAGTGTAAAAACATAACATATATTTACATATAAAAATAAACTGAAAGAAAATGTATAATTAAAATCTAAAGGGTAAAAATATCATTAAGTTAAATAGTGCTTTTTATATACCATTTGCCATAGTGTTTTAATTATTTTTCTTGGTTTTATTTAAATTCCAGTGTAATTAATATACAGTTTATGTTTCAGATATATAGTGATTCCACATTTCCATACAACGCCCAGTGCTCATCATGACAAGTGCCCTCCTTAATCCCCATCAATTTCACCCATCTCCACCCCTACCTTCCCCCTGGTAACGAGCAGTTTGTTCTCTATAGTTTGTTCTCTATAGTCTATATAGTCTGTTTTTTGATTTGCCTCTCTCTCTTGTTTTTTCCCTTTGCTCATTTGTTGTTTTTTAAGTTCCACATATGAGTGAAATCAAATGAATTTATCTTTCTCTGACTGACTTACTTTGCTTAGCATACTTTCTAGCTCCATCCATGTCATTGCAAATGGCAAGATTTCATTTTCTTGTATAGCTAAGTAATATTCCTCTGTGTGTGTGTGTGTGTGTGTGTGTGTGTGTGTGTACCCCACGTCTTTTTTTTCCTAATGTTAATTTATTTTTATTTTTATCTTTTTAATACAATTTATTGTCAAATTGGCTTCCATACAACACCCAGTGCTCATCCCAACAAGTGCCCTCCTCAGTGCCCATCACCCACTTTCCCCTCTCCCCCACCACCCATCAACCCTCAGTTTGTTCTCTGTATTTAAGAGTCTCTTATGGTTTGCTTCCCACCGTCTGTATTTGTAACTACTTTTTTCCCCCCTTCCCTTCCCCCATGTTCTTCTGTTAACTTTCTCAAGGTTCACATATGAGTGAAAACATATGATATGTGTCTTTCTCTGAGTTATTTCACTTAGCATAATACCTTCCAGTTCCATCCACATTACTGCAAAAGGCAGGATTTCATTCTATCTCATTGCCAAGTAGTATTGCATTGTATATATAAACCACATCTTCTTTATCCATTCATCAGTTGATGAACATTTAGGGTCTTTCCATAATTTGGCTATTGTTGAAAGTGTTGCTATAAACATTGGGGCACAAGTGCGCCTATGTATCAGCACTCCTGTATCCCTTGGGTAAATTCCTAGCAGTGCTATTGCTGGGTCATAGGGTAGTTCTGTTTTTAATTTTTTGAGGAACCTCCACACTGTTTACCAGAGAGGCTGCACCAGTTTGCATTCCCACCAACAGTGCAAGAGGGTTCCTGTTTCTCCACATCCTCACCAGCATCTGTTGTTTCCTGAGTTGTTCATTTTAGCCACTCTGACCAGTGTAAGGTGGTATCTCATTGTGGCTTTGATTTGTATTTCCCTGATGATGAGTGATGTTGAGCATCATTTCATGTGTCTGTTGGCCATCTGGATGTCTTCTTTGGAAAAGTGTCTATTCATGTCTTTTGCACATTTCTTCACTGGATTATTTGTTTTTTGGGTGTGGAGTTTGGTGCGTTCTTTATAGATTTTGGATACTAGCCCTTTATCCGATATGTCATTTGCAAATATCTTTTCCCATTCCATCAGTTGCCTTTTGGTTTTGTTGATTGTTTCCTTTGCAGTCCAGAAGCTTTTTATCTTGATGAGGTCCCAATATTCATTTTTGCTTTTAATTCCCTTGCCATTGGAGATGTGTTGAGTAAGAAATTGCTGCGACTGAGGTCAAAGAGGTTGTTGCCTGCTTTCTCCTCTAGGGTTTTGAAGGTTTCCTGTCTCACATTAAGGTCTTTCATCCATTTTGAGTTTATTTTTGTGTATGGTGTAAGAAAGTGATCTAGTTTCATTCTTCTGCATGTTGCTTTTCAGTTTTCCCTGCACCATTTGCTAAAGAGACCGTCTTTTTTCCATTGGATACTCTTTCCTGCTTTGTCAAAGATTAGTCGGTCATACGTATGTGGGTCCAATTCTGAGTTGTCTATTCTATTCCACTGGTCTATGTGTCTGTTTTTGTGCCAATACCATACTGTCTTGATGATTAGCTTTGTAGTAGAGGCTAAAGTCTGGAATTGTGATGCCTCCTGCTTTGGTTTTCTTCAGTTTTACTTTCACTATTTGTATCCCACATCTTCTTTATCCATTCATCAATTGATAGACACTTGGGCTGTTTTAATAATTTGGCTGTTGTAGATAATGCTGCTATAAACATTAGGAAGTATATAGAAATACAGGTCTACCTTAAGAAGCAAGAAATATCTCAAATAAATAACCTAATATTACATCTAAAGGAGCCAGAAAAGGAACAACAAATGAAGCCTAAAGCTAGCTGAAGAAAGGAAATAAAGATTAGAGCAGAAATAAATGATATAGAAGCTAAAAAAAAAAAAATAGAACAGATCAATGAAACCAGGAGTTGGTTCTTTGAAAAAAATAATAAAATTGGTAAACCTTTTGCCAGAATTATTAAAAAGGAAAGAGAAAGGACCCAAATAAATAAATCACAAATGAGAAAGGAAAAATAACAATCAACACTACAGAAATACAAAAAATCATAAGAGAATATTATGTAGAACTAAATGCCAGCAAATTGGATAACCTAGAAGTGGATAATTTCCTAGAAACATACAAACTACCAAAATTAAAACAGGAAGAAATAGAAAACTTGAAGAGACCAATAAGTGGCAATAATAAAAGAAAATCTTCTAACGAATAAACAAAAGTCCAGGGCCAGATGGCTTCACAGGCAAATCTACCAAATATTTAAAGAAGAGTTACTACCTGTTCTCTCAAACTGTTCCAAAAAAATAGAAATAGAAGGAAGACTTCCAAACTCATTTGATGAAACCAGCATTACCCTGATACCAAAGCCAGGTAAAGACTCCACTAAAAAAGAAAACTATAGGCCATTATCCCCAATGAACATGGATGCAAAAATTCTCAATAAAACACTAACAAACTAAATTCAATAATACGTTTAAAAAAATCATTCACCATGATCAAGTGGAATTTATTTATGAGTTGCAAGCGTGGTTCAATATTTTCAATTCAATCATTGTGTTGTATCACATTAATAAGAGAAAGGGTAAGAACCATATGATCATTTTAATCGATGCAGATAAAGCATTTGACAAAGTACAACATCCATTCATGGTGTTTTAAAGTTTAAAAAAAATATTAAAATGTCAAAATCTGATGAAATTTCTTATGAGGGTGTCCAGGTGATCAGTTGTCAGACAACATTTAGGAAGACCAGGGTAAGATCTAAACCACTCAGCTTCAGAGAGCCAAGAGGATTTTGGATACTGAAGACTGGGGCACAAAGCACAAATATTCCTAGACAGATGTTCTAGCTGCAGTTGGTATCTGGAGAGCTGTGGTATGTAGTCATGTGAAACCAGTATTGTGATGGATCACTGTCTAGCCCATGAGCCAGAGCCAGAGGTGTTGACCAGCCCCACTCAAGAACCAGGATTTGTCCCAGCCTATGGGCTAATTCTAATCTGCAACTAGAATTTAGTAGCTCAACTTGGCCATAAAACTTAAGTTTAATGACAGCAGACCCATACAGACTAACATACACAATGAGGAAGGTTTCTCTTCTTAATTTGGTTTAAGAAATGTCTGATTATTAATTAGCTGTTTGTTTTCTTATCATTTTTGATTCTTTTTAAGGGTCAATATGGGCAAAATCTGATAGGGACAAACCCTAAACTACATGAAACACATTTTTGAACATATTTCACTGTAACATACACATTGGTTAAATGCAGAAATGTCATGATATTTCATAGTGCTAGTATCAGTGTTTGAATTAAGTCTACCTCATTGCCTCATCCAGAACTTATAGCAGTAAAACTGGGGCTATGCAGTCCCTTCCCTGTTTTTCTTTCTGTTTGTTACGTTGGAGTAACAGGATCTATAAATTTGCTTCTTACAGAACTTAGTTCTTTTCATTGTTCTGTTTCCTTTATCCAAATGCTAATGGTTCTTTTTATTTCTAAAGTATGGTGAATAAGTGGATGCCCATCTAAGCCATATCCTTGGGTTTGATATTTACACCATCCTAAACATTCTCTAGCTTTATTAATTTTCTCCACTAAAGAACCAGAATTGTACATTCCATATTTTGCTTTTTTCTGTTCTCATTTTAATATCTTCCTGATGGTTCTGAGCAATTTGGGTAAATACTCCATAGAATTCGAAACAGATTTATTTTCTTGAGGGTGGTGTTTAGACCAGGTTATATATTTTTCAAGTTCTGAATGGTCTTAAATTTTTAGTCTCCAAAACCAATTTTAATTTGATTATTCAAAAAATGCCAGTGTTCTACTTATTTGCTTCAAAAGATAAGAGAATAAAAAAAGTAAATCTGAATTGTGATATAATATAGTTTATTTCAACCTAGACTTTATATTGCTATATTACATACTTTAATTCTTCTCTTTATTTATTTGAAATTCAGTGTATATTTGAGTATACACTATGGGTTAGACATTCGTTTAGGTTTTGGAAATAGTGATGTGCAACACACAGTCTCTCACTTCAGAATCTTATGATGTAGCGGAGTAGACAGGTTGGTAAAAACAATTCCAGTGTAAACTAAACACAGGATGAGATGAAAATGAGTAAGATAATTCATATAATCTGATTGTTAGAAGTGAAAGGGGCTGGAGAATCAAGGAAGGTGAATAGAAGAAAATACTGCCTAACTTAATAAGTATAGGATAAGTTGAAGTTTGCCAACTGAGGAGAGTGGGGCATGACATTTTAAGCAGAGGAAACAGTGTGTGTGCATAGGTCAAAAAAAGTGAAAATAACTTACTGTGGCTAGAGTATGAATAAGCTGGAGTGTTGGAGGTAATGGTGAAGATAAAAGGCTAGGTTAGGCCAGGGCAAGACATGAGAAATTTCATGGAAGGAATTTGTTCTCTATAGTAAGAACCATGAAAAACCATTAAAGTCTTTAAATAGGAGATCACTTAATCAGCTCTGTCAAACATTTTTTTTTTATTCCACTTGTAGAGTGGTTTATAAAAGTCTAAAAAGCAAGAGAACAAGTGAAAGGCTCTTGCAGTCATCCAAAAGAAAGATAATAAAAATGATAACTGCAGCGTGTGTGTGTGTGTGTGTGTGTGTGTGTGTGTGTGCGTATCCCACTAAATTATAATACTAATAGAAGGCCATATCTCAAAAGAATGTCAACATTTTGAGTGAAACACTGAATGATTAATATGAACCTATAGAGTGACAGTGAGAATGGAGAGGGATGGACCGATTGAGTTAGTAAGGACACAGTGAATACTCAAGAATAAGGGGTTGTTCAGAGAGGGGAGAATGAGACATACTGAGAACTTAAGGCTGACTATGTTTTGGCAATTGAGTGAATGGAAGACAAGAATAGAGACAAGAATACCATGAGGTAGTGCACTTTTAGAGGGGGGATGATGAGTTCAGTTTGGACACATTAATTTGAGCTGACACAGTTGGGAATGTATGAATGATGTTGGAATTTCTAGGTGAGATCTCATTTAGAGCCATTGATTTGGACATGTAGAATAGTCAGTAATTGAAGCCATTGGAGTTGATGAAGTTACCTCCAAAAAAGGTATTCCAAGTGATGTTCATTGTAAACTTCAGAGGAAGAAAAGAATTTAAGTAATAATCAGAGGAAAGGGAAAGATCAGAGGGAAAGTAGGCCTCAAAAAAGAGCAGAGATGGGTGCAAGGAAGGAATACCAGGAAGCTGTGGAATCAAACATGCTAAAGTCAAGAGAAAGTGGTGATAAGGGTTACTAGCAGTTTCACGACGTTGAGAGTTCAAGGAGAACAGAGTGCCCGTTTTATTGAGCCACAGGAAGGTAAAGTGTTCTAGGTGAGAATAATTTAAATGGAATTAACTTGGGTAGAATCACATTTCCAGTGACCTGAACGATAAAATGGAAAAGAAGACTTGGATTCAGTGACTACAGAAAACAATCTCAAAGAGCTTGATTATGAAAAGTGGGAGGGAATAATATCTGATATAGGTTATGAGGTCGAGTGTGTTGAAACATATGGAAAGCACATAAAGCGGGAGGAGAATTTACTGAGGAAAGATAAATTAATTGATAGAGCACGAGGTGAGGCAAAAAAAGCAAGGACTCCAGCGCATATTATGGAGAAAGAGCAATGTGTCTACAAATGTGAAATGAGTGAGAAAGAAAAGATTGTTTTCAGAAATATGTTTCTCAAAAACATTCACAGGCGGAGGTCTTAAGAAGTTGAAAGTTTCCATTTAATAGCTTTTATTTTCCTCACAAAGTATAAAGGTGCTAATTAGCTGATAGTAGCAGGGAAGAAAATAGAATAAGGAATTTCAGGAATACAGAGATTTATCTAGCCATTATGGATTATGGGAGAACTATGTAAATCACAGATGGATTACTGGAAAGTGTTAGGGGTCCACATGTGGTTTTAGGCAGTGAATTTGTAATGATTTTAAGTGACTCAAAGGTGTGTTTTCAAAACAGTGCTCAGGTGTTGGAGGGGAGAATGCCTGCAAGCATTTTAATTTCAGGTTGCTCTGCCAGACCATTGCTATGGAAGGGCAATGGGGCAAGATAATGGAGAATGTTAGCAAAGATGCCGTACAGTCTAAGCTGAATAAGAATTGCAGTGGAGATAGGAAGAAATTGATAAAACAAGAGGATTCAAAGTTCTTAATAAATTTGAAAAATAGTTGCAGTGGGTGTAGGGAAAAGGATAAAAGGTTATGGTGAGAGAGTAAGATGCTTGATTTAAGCATTTCAGGACCCAAACATTGCCAGGTCTAATAAGATCCAGGTTGTGGTCATGGGAATGGGTGAAGTGCAGAGGGAATGAGGCTCACTGAGTTTGAGGATGCCAAGACAATGAGGGACCAGTGTAGGATGATCATTTCTGTGAATCCTGCAATCTTTCTTACTACATTCATTCCCTTGATAATCCCAACCTATTTTACAGCTTAAGTGGCATCTAGGAACTGATAACTGAATAATTTACATTTCTACACTGGATAACTTTCCTGAACTTTAGACTTGTGTATCCAACTAAATGTTTGACATATCGTCTTATACACTCAAAAAAGGAATTTAAAGCATGACAAATTAAAAATTGAGCTTCTGATCAGCTCTGTCGCTCTCTACAAATTTCCTGCAGTTTCCCCCATATCAGTTAATGGCTACTATTTCAAAAAAATCAAGACCTAGAGTCATTTTACAGGTTCTGTCTTCATAATTTATGTAGAATCCAACCAAGTCTCACTACCCCTAGAAAACTACCAGCCTTGTCAAAGCCATCATTCTTTCTCATATGCATATGCTCAGTGAACCAAGCAGGATAAGTTTGTTAAAGTCAGATCATGTCACATCTAGGCTTGAATCATTGTTGGCTTCCGATCAGATAAAAATTCCCAAAGCTAGTGAAGTAGCTTCTAAGACCCTTTATGACTTCTCTCATTACAGTGCCTCTAGGAACTCATCTACCTTTTTATTTTTCCAAAGGTCATTCCACTTTGGTTGTACTAATAATTTGCTACTCTTTACCCAGGCAAGCACTTGCTATTATTTCTTCTGCCTGCCATGCTCCTTCCCCAGATATCACCATGGCTTACTCCCTCATTTTCTTCACGTTTCCCTTAAAATGCTATTTGAACAGAGGGATCATCCGTGAACACCCAATATTCTTTTCCTTGCCTCTATGTGTTTACTGTTAGTGTTCTTCAACTAGAATACAAAGTATATGGTTAGGGTCTTTGTCTCTTTTGTTCAGTATAACATCCAAAGATCTAGAAATAAAATCTGTTATATGAATTCTTCAATATAGATTTGCTGAATGAATAAGTAAGAACAAACACATTTTAGGCACATGATTTATATGATTACATTTGTGTGCTTAAAATGATTACTAGAATACTGCACGGAGAAAGAGATTAAGAATGTTATAAAAATTCTGTAATGAGATTACACAGTTATACTATGATAGTGGTAGTAAGAATTAAAATAGCAGAGAGTTAAAACCTTAAAAAAACAATATTGGTAGAACTTTTTGGTGGGGAAGGAAGTGAGACTCATGGATAAATTAAAAAATTGGCCCCTGGGAAAAAAAAAATAACAGCAATATAAAACCAGAAGGATATATGTTTGGATACTGTGTATCTTATTTATCTTGTTTACTATCACTATATAATAATTCCCCTTGAAAGGAGAATGCTTCTGTCTGGCTTATAGCCACATTTTCAATGCTTTGAACATAGTGGGCCTTCAGTAAGCGTTTAATGATCAAATGAATGAAGCAAGAGTAGTAACGCTAAAGGGTCTTCAGAAGGTGAAACTGTGAACCAAGTATTGCAAACTTCAGTATAAGGGAGGAAAAAAAGGAGACGTAGTATAAAAGATAAAAAAAAAAAAAAAAAAAAAGAAACTTCCATTGTTGATTCAAAATACTACTTTAAGCTCCAAAACATATACTACTAATGATAAATATCCCCACATTCTATGGAGAATGCTAGACATACTCACCACAGACTTACTAAGTAATAATTACAGTAATATCAGTCCTGCCACTGTGATTCTTAAGAGATGACCAGAAAGGAGTCAGCAAAATTTCAGCTGTAGGGAGTGCTACAGGGTTTTTACCCTGTGAAAGAGAGAAGGGTGTGCTTCTCCTAAATCAAATGAGCCCAAAACAGTGACTCAAAGAAGGACCCAATGGCATCTGCATGTTTGGATATTTATTCAGTAGCTAAATCAGTATGTGGTTTCATGGAATAGATGTAAAGTAAGGAGGGAAAGAAATTAATGTGTATCACTTGGATGCATAACCATTAAATTAGATATTTGCTTCCTGTCTAGTAAACTTGAATGGCAGAAGCATGATTAGAGCTATCCTAAGTCAGGGCAATGGAAAGGGGTCTTAATAGGAGTGGCTGTTACAACTAGAGTTTGTTGTGTCAAAGATGCATGAGCTTCTCATGGACCAGGTTGATGAGGTAGAAGGATAATGGAACCTTCCTAAGATGGCTACTTTCTACCACAATGGGACCCAGTATTAAGAATTAAAAGAATGTCACATATTCTGCCAAAGATAGAAGCTGGGATATGAGGGGAGGCAAGTGGTTAGTCATGAAGCAAATAACAAAATGCCTGTGTCAATGAACTGTGTAGCATGGGACATCCCCATGGGAGGATGTCCAGGGAATTCCCTAATGAATCCCAGTTTAAAATTTTAATATTTAGGCACCTGGCTTATATAAGTCACCAATCATATAAGACTTGGCCTATTTTTGTCTATTATCCCTTTCATACCCCTGTCCTAACCTAGAAGGAAGGTCTGTGAAAAAGAAGATAGGTGAAAAAAAAAAAAAAAAGAATCATTTCCCTCTTCCCAATATGAGTTTCTCACTCCTAAATCGGACTGATCAATTGAGTTGAATAAGAAAAAAAAGTTAGAGAGGGAGGGAACCAAACCATAAGAGACTCTTAAAAACTGAGAATAAACTGAGGGTTGATGGGGGGAGGGAGGGAGGGGAAAGTGGGTGATGGGCAATGAGGAGGGCACCTGTTGGGATGAGCATTGGGTGTTGTATGGAAACAAATTTGATAATAAATTTCAGGAAAAGAAAAAAAAATAAAGTATTCAAAATGAAACAAACAAAAAAAAAGAAACTAAAGTTTTGATACAGTCTTAAAATCCAAAATAAGACTTTTCTTATAAGGAATATGCTCAAGCTGAAGGAGTTAGACATAAGGAGGGAATATATGACAAAGCTTATTTAATGGCAAGGGTGGATGAAAAATGAAGTTGGTATTTATTTAGCTCTGTTACCTGTATGCAGTTACTCATTTAAATTGAATTCAGCTCATTAAATAAAGTCATTTATATTGTGGAAAGACCATGACATTTATAGCTATTAATGACAAGGAGGGGTGAAGCGAGGGGTTTACTCGAAGTGAAGATGGTTTTACTGGAGACTGGAGGAGTAATGGATTAGAAATTCTAATGGCTTTCAAGAAGGATGCCAACTTTACCTTCTGAAGCGAGCTGAGAAATTATGAACAGAATAATCTTAGTGCTACCCATGAAGCCATATAAATTCATTTCAGTTAAGATGAAGCGATGGTGATCTCCTTCAACAAAGTGATAAAATACACAGGAAAGATTATTTACTATAAAATAGGAATTTCAGAAGGCATGATGAAAAGTTTGAAGGGAAGAGTGGAAAGTAAGATAAAGAGCAAACAGAATACTACAGGATAAATATGCTAGAGAGACTTGGTGACTTAGAAAGGTTAACATTTTGTGTATCCCCTAAAGATGAAAAAAGTTAATAACTGGCAGGAAACGTTCTGTAATGATTCATACCAAGTGTACATATAGATGCTGCTCAGACTGTAATTTACAAAAAATAAACTCTCTCTCTCACTCTTTATATATATATATATATATATATATATATATATATATATAATGTATATATAGACATAGTCTCTCTGTCTCTGTCTCCCTCTCTCTCCCTCCCTCCCTCCCTCTCTCTCTCTCTGTACACACACACACACACACACACACACACACACATATTCAGCAATGTAGTATACAAATTACATTTTTTGTAAATCTATACTTGAATTGTTTTGTAATCCATGAGAAAATAGCATAAGAGGTAGTAATTTAGAGTGTGGGCTCTGGAAAATGGCCTCAATTTGAGTTTTGGCTCTGTCCCTTTTAGGTATGTGTAATCTTGACCAACTTATTTGAAGTTACTTACTTCATTGTGCTTCAGTTTCCTAAACTATACGATGAGGGTAAAAATATAATCTCTTTCACAGGGTGGTTATATTTTTTTTATTTTTTTAATGCTTATTTTATTTTATTTTATTTTTGAGAGAGAGAGAGAAAGACTGGGCGTGAGCAGGGAACGGGCAGAGAGAGAGGGAGACACAGAATCTGAAGCAGGCTCCAGGCTCTGAGCTGTCAGCACAAAGCCCGACGTGAGGCTTGAACTCACGAACCATGAGATTATGACCTGAGCCAAAGTTGGACACTTAACTGACTGAGCCACCCAGGTGCCCCCACAGGGTGGTTATATGTAATGAGATACCACATACAGAATGCTTCAGATAGTGTGTGGTATGTGCAGATCCTCAGTGTTTACCATCGTAATTTTTATATAAATGAAAGTCTTCATTAACTAATATGGGGTCATTGCAAAGAATTGGCTTAGAGTGTATGCTATATTTTAATTGGAGATGGAAAAGCAATAGTCTGTGTAAATTATTTTTAAATCAGTCCAACCCAATGATTTGATGAACTCCTAAGGATGTTCTTCTTAAGACGTGGGTATATACCAGGGTGGATAGGGAATAGGAAAGAAAGGAATCTGTTTCATTGCAATCAATTAATATTTTTAACTTGTCAGAAAAGGTAGTTAAAATATTGATGGCATGAATATGTAGCCAAAATGCTGAAAGTAGTTCAGATGCAGAAATTTTATCATGAGAGAAATGTGATTGTTAGCATATATGGTACCATGATTCCCATGCTCTGTTATTTCCTACTCATTAAGGCATTACTGATTAGAACTCTTTAAGTGAGCGTTTATATTTCAGCACAAACTACTCACTTATAAAGGGGACATTAGAATGTGGCTTCCTATATTCAAAAGCATGTGCTAAGTGTGAAAGTGAGAAAAGAGATGAATTATAGACTAACATCTGAAAGCTGGGTTTGGAATAATACTGAATGTAGGAAGCATTTATGAGGTCTTTCAGCATATTGTTTCACTAATGATTAATGTGATAAGAAATATTTTAGAAATGATTTCCCCAGTGTAGGTCATTATTTGAGAAGCTCGGGTAATGAAACAACTCCTTGTTGGAAATAGAGTCTTGGTATTTACTGTTAATTTTTAATTTTAAGAAAAAAGATTGTTGAAAAAAATTTGAGGGAAAACCAAAGTTTTTCATGTGAATGAAAAAGACAGAAGTAAAATAAATTATGAACTTACATTATTGCAAAGATACATTATTTTTGTTAATAATAATATTAAACATTGGAAGATATACTGATATATTCTGTTTTCTGATCATATGAAGTTCAATATAAATTAATGCACTTATCTTTGCTCTCCGAAATACCTTTTTCCAAAATAGTAATATAATTTCAACCACAGACATTGTACCTATTTATATTTTGTTCTTTTGTTCCTGCCTTCTTTTCTCTACTATTTATTTTTATTATATATAATGTGTTTATTTGTGTATATGTACATATGTATATTTTTATATATAACATATGTAAACACATATATAACATATGTACTCATAGATATTTATATATATATATACTTTTCCTACAAAGAACAGATTTTTTAGTCTCTTGAGTTCTTAGCTAAATAAGAGGCTGGTTTCTAATTAGATTGTTATTATCTAACACAATAAAGTGGAACTATTTTTATTTTTGATCAAAGATACTTATAATTTAGGATGTTTTTCTGAAAAGACAGATGGACGAATACAGCTTTTTACATATAATTGCTCATTAAAATGTGAAAAATATAAAGTAAAAATAAAGGTTTATTTAGAAAGCATATCTGTAATGCCTGTTGTGTACTTAGTGCTATTCTAAGCACTTTAGAAAAAATATCAAGTCAGTGCAATAGATTTTTGCACTCTAACTGCTTAGCAATTGTTTCTTTTTAAAACATGTTTAATAAGTATAAAAAAGGGTATATAGATACATTATTATTTTTGTATTATATGGAAATAATTACGGGAAATGTGTTTTTGGGTATTTGATTTTCATTTTTTTGGAAGACTGTTTTGAAAGGTAAATGTTAAGCCAGGTCTTAAAGAGCTAATTTGCATTAAATTAAAACTTATTTTCTGGATGGAAGGAAATCATCCTCGTATCTAAAGTAGTTCAATTCTATATATAGGTTTTAGCAACTAATAAAGCTGGCTGCTGCAACTTGGTTTTTAGATATCCTTTTCAAAAGTGTGTGTGGGTTATTGTTTTTCTAGGAAGCCCCAGATAACCTCCACGTGCCTTGTAGTTTAAGAACTAAACATTGGTTCACCCTCAGTGAGACTAGGCTCCTGGATGATGCTTGCTGGCCATTCTGGAAAGTGGTTCTGATTGCCCCCAGGGGCCCTCCAAGAGGAAGGGTCTGGTGGGCAATTCAGCATAGTTTGAGGTGACAGGACCTGCTCAGATCCAAGGCTGCTGCTTTTGCTTTTCCAAGAATCCCAGTAAGGTGATGTTCTACCTTCTTTGGAAAGATGAAAAGGAGCTAGTTTTCTAAGAATTTACCCCCTTTACACTTGTGTTATTTATTAAAGTTTTACTGGTAGGAAATTGCAAACTCCTCTGGCCAAGATCTTCCCCTTTTCCCTCATTGGCCTCCAGGGGACAGGAGGCCGCCTGAAAGCTTGCTTGCCTTCTAGCCCTATGGCAGGAACTTGTGTCTCTGTGTGAAGGAACATTTATCTGGAAGGAAAACCACTTGCTCTGACTAGTCTTTATAACCAGATAAGTCTTTTTCAGATGCACACAGTCAGGGAACACGAACCAGCAAAATGCAAATGTTTGAAATTGCATGCATATCCTTCTTTCAGTTAATATTAATTATAACCAGGGCAGGAGCTTTAAAAAGGAATCTGTTGGTATATTCATAATAAGTTAAAGTTGAGATTCTGCAGAATTCTTACTTTCAGTTAAAGTCTATCTATGTTGCTTCAAGAACACTGTATGATAGGAATATGTCCTAAAGATTTTATGATAGGCTATTCAATTATTTTTCGAAAAGATATTTGAAGCTGTTGAAGTATATTTAGAAAATTATAAGCATTATGGAAGAGTGGAATGTTAAAATACCAGAAATTTAATATTTGACAAAAAGAATTCACCAAGATTTTCTGAAAATTTCTAAATTGTCTTCTGGCTACATAACAAATTCTGCAGATATTTTTTATTTCACTAATAGAAATCATTTATATTTTTATTGGAATTTTGTGGAAAAGCCTGGTTATTTTCTCTACTTTCCCTTTCTTTTATCACAGATAAAAACTAGTAATCCACATAAATGACTATTTTATCTCTCTATAGACAGTTCTCTCTGCAAACTTTATTTAAACATTTTTAAAGTTTATTTATTTATTTTGAGAGACAGAGGGAGAGAGAGAATCAATCCTAAGTAGGCTCCACGCTGTCAGTGCAGAGCCTGACACAAGCTCGAACTCACGAACTGTGAGATCATGACTGAGCTGAAGTCAAGGGTCAGATGCTTAACAGACTGAGCCACCCTGGCGCCCCTCTCTCTGCAAACTTAAAAAAAAAATCTTCCTGTTATGCCTACTCAGAAGCACTGGATTTCATTTAATTTATATTACCATTCTCTAAAAGAGCAAGAATTTAACTATAATTTTACATTGCATCCTACCTTATTATTCTAACTTTTACATAAAGGTATTTAAGTAATTGAATTACATTTAAGTGGGGAAAAATGGTCAATTTGAGATAAAGATTACCTGAATAATTTTTTTTAAAGTTATGGGTTTACAAAATAAAATTTAAATATAAGAATAAAGAAAGGTTGAAACTATGATGATAGAAAATATGTACCATATAATACTAACTAAAGAAAAAAAACCTATGCAACTATATAACATCAGAAAATAATCTTTAAAAGATTGCTAAATATAAAAAGAGAAATACTTTAAGAATAAAAATTGATATAACAGGAAGACAAAAAATTTTTAATTTTATGCACCTAATAACATAGTCTTAAAAAATAGAAAACAAAAATTAACAGAAATAAAAAGATTTAAAAAATCTATTATGGTGGAACATTTTAATATTTTTCTTAGTACCTGGTTGAACAAGAAGGTGAAATCTGTAAAGGTAATGATAAGTTGAGCAATATGAAAAACAAGCATGGCCTAGTGGTATTTATAGGGAATCTAGTGATATATTTAGGGAGATATATATATATATGTATATATATATATATACATATATACTAGATTTCTCTAAATTAACCAAATGTGTGTCATACAGGAAGACTCCACAAATTTCAAAGAATTGAATCAGTTGGAATATTTTCTTATAATAGCAGAATTCAGCTAGAAATTAGTAAAAAAGGTGAAATTAAAAAATTAGAAAATACTTATGTTTTTGAAAAGTATGGCAGCTAAATCTAAATAACTCACTGGTTAGAGAAGAGTTCAAAAATTAAAAATTTTTACATTCAGTGATATTGAATACTGCATATTGAAACATGGAGGAGGCAATTAAAACTCCACTTAGAAATTTACATTTATATATATTAGAAAAAACAAAGGCTAATAATCAATGATGTAGATATTCATCTTGTGAAGCTATGGGAAAAGAAGCAAATAAAACCTAAGGTTTATGGAAAACAAGAAATAATGAATCAAGTAGCAGAAATTAATAGAGTAGAAATATTTAAAAGTTACAAATAGAGCTAGAAATTGGTTTGTTGAAAAAATTATTAACGCTAATAACTCTCTGGTGGGTTGGTAAAATAACGAAGTGAGAAGGTGCAAATAAATTAAATATAATAAAAGGAATTTTGAACACAATTTATGCATATGAATTTTAAATTGTAGATGAGATGAGGAAATTCCCAGGGAACCACATATGGCCGGTTTAACACAAGAAGTAAGAAATACAAATAATACTTTTACTATGAGAGAAATCTTCAAATAAAAATCACACAAAGAAAACTACAGGACCAGATGGCTTCACCAATGGATTCTACAATCATTCAACAAAGGAATTATACCAACTATTAAAAGCTTTAGAAGACAATTAAAAAGAAAAGAACACTTTCCAAGTCATTTTATGAGGTGTATTAATTTTCTATTGCTGTGTAACATATTACCACACCTTAGATGCTTTAAGCAACACAATTATCTCAGGTTCTGTGGGTTGGGAGTTTGGGAATAGTCTAGCCGGGTATACTGGTCAGGGTTTAACTGGATGTGATCAAGGTGTGTGCTAGGCTGCATTTTGTTATGGAATTGGGCTCCCTTTCCAAGTTCATGCAATTGTTGGTATATATGCCTATATATACATATATACAAATATACACACACATATACTCGTACATATGTAACAGTGGGAGTGACATCCTATTACGTTTGCCATATTGTTTAGTTAGAAGCAAATCGCAGACACTGCCCATGTTCAAAGGGAGGGGATTAAAGAAAGGCTGAACATGGGGCCATCCTAGGGTCTGCCACATGAAGCCAGAGAGAAAAATCTTAAAGCAAAGCCTGAAAAATTAACCTAAATGTTAGCTAATTAAATGAAGCCATACATAAGGATATGACATCAGGAACTAGTTGGGTTTGTTCCAGAAAGGGAAAGTTAGGGGCGCCTGGGTGGCTCAGTCGGTTAAGCGGCCGACTTCGGCTCAGGTCATGATCTCGCGGTCTCTGAGTTCGAGCCCCGCGTTGGGCTCTGTGCTGACAGCTCAGAGCCTGGAGCTTGTTTCGGATTCTGTGTCTCCCTCTCTCTGACTCTCCCCTGTTCATGCTCTGTCTCTCTCTGTCTCAAAAATAAATAAACATTAAAAAAAAAATTAAAGAAAGGGAAAGTTATTTTAACTTTCACAAATCAATGAATGTAATTCATCGTATAATTGTATACATGAGTATAATATGTGCAGATTTATGTGCATATTATATACATACATAAGTGCAGACAACATGTAGATAAAAACTAAGTACTTTTTAAAATGGTATATTCTTATATATCATATTCTTATATATGACATATATATAACATATGATTCAATATCATTATATATTAATTATATGATTATTTTTATGATAAAAAGTCAACATTCTAGGAATAGAAGTGAACTTTCTTATTCATTAATTACTCCATCATTATTTTATTCAAATATTTATTCAACAACTAATATTCATCAGGAACTCAACTATTTTCCCTGTCCCTATGTGCTCATAAATATCACTCCCTTTAAAATATTGGCAGCTCTTCATATTCGTTCACTGTACTTATCCCACATTATACTTATCAAAGTACTTACACATCAGAAGTACACACAAAGTACTTTACACTAATCAAAATTTACATCTGAACTTATTTCTATTTGATAATAAATATTTTTCCTCCTGTCCTTCCTTCTGAATTTCCTTCCTTGTATTTAACCAAACTTAGTAACTCTTCCTTATCTTTCCATATTTAGCAGTTGGAGTTGTGTCCAATTTTCAAGGTTTATTTAATATAACTACTCCCCTTTAATAGATCACACACATATTTTTTAAAACTATGAAATGAACGAAATGAAAATTTTCAAGGAAGTATGACTTAGTTTGATTTGTTTTTAAAGTGGAAAGAAGGCAGACTATTGCAAGTGAATTATGTAAAATATACTTCCCAGGTAATTAGGAGTATGGAAAAGTTTGCAAACATGAAGGTATTTATACACAAAGTATAAAAATAGCATTATATTCTTTATGTAAAACGATAACCTGCTCCAGAATGAAGACTTGAAAAGTAATATACTCTTTGTTTTGCTGCTCTGTGCAGAACTTCAACTCTACAAACAAATCACCAAAATGCATACATCACTAGCAATAATTAGGGAGGGGATTACAATAGTATTCTTTTAAAGTACTTATAAATGTCTGGAACTTGTTACTTGTAATTATGTTTTGTTTATTTTATGTTTGTTAACATTGGGACTTAATATTTCTCAGCCTAAGGAAAACAAAAAGAGTTCAAGTTTTTAGATGACATTATTAGTATTAAGCAAAAGAATACCATTGATATCATATGGTAACACTCCCTTCCCCCTTTAAAGTTCTGGTTATGAATCAATTTCTTTGAGGGCAGTAATCAGCTCTTTGGATTGGATTATATGGCAGTCTTGATTTGCTTATCTAAACTAGATGAGGTTAGATGCCATAAGAAACATAGGAAAAATGCCAAATTCTTGCTCTTAAGAAATGTAATTCTGAAATCATCAAGACATCAGCTTAAGTTCACATATTTTAATGCTATTCAAACAATTTTAAATATTTATTTGGACATGAAGGAATTCCATTTTCAAGACATTATAGTAAGAAAGATTGCTGCAAGTACTTGAAAGGAAGTTTCATTTATATTAATGTTGAAGATGTGACAAGAATTCAAATGTATTGCCAAAGTGTAACTATAAAACTGCAGGTTTTGCTAAAGTGTATGAAGGTTTTATGTAGATACCTACATCAATCAGGATATCCATAGCCACACATCTAACTCTTATCTCCTGTCAAGGTTGGATTTAATAGGAATGACTCAGAAGCCTACTTTCCTTCCTTTTCCACTCTTAAGATGCTATTGTCTTTGGAAAGCTCGTTTTTTTTGGAAGACAAAAAATAGTTCTTTATTGCTGATCCTATCAGAGGACTCTTTAGTCCTTACACTGAGATTAATAGACTGGAAAGTCTAACTTTAGTTTTTGTTTTTGTTTGTTTGTTTGTTTTTTTTTAACAACTCATATAATACTAAGTGTTATTGCCCCATGTCTTCCCTTTGAATTTCCATTATTTTCTCATATTTTTTCTTTGACATCTGTTTATTTTTGAATTTTAATTTATTTTTTATCTTATCTCTACACGCAGTGTGGGGCTTAAATTCATGACCCCAAGAACAAGAATCACATGTCTGCTGAGTGAGCCAGCCAGGCACCCCTCTTTTGATACCTTTTAGACTGACAGATGTTCCTGCTCATTTTCTTTTCCTCCTTCCTTGTACTCTTTATACTGAAGGTGATTTTTAAAAACTCTTTCTATTTCTAAAATATCCCACTCATTTCTTGCTAGCTTCCTTTGAGTATATACCATGACAAAGTTAAATTAAAAAATGTTCTCGTGTTCTTAAACTGAGGGTTGATGGAGGGAGGTGGGTGGAGGATGGGCTAGATGGGTGATGGGTATTGAGGAGGGCACTTGGTATAATGAGCATTGGGTGTTGTATGTAAGTGACGAATCACTGAATTCTGCTCCTGAAATCAATATTGCACTGTATGTTAACTAACTACAATTAAGATAAAAATTTGAAAAGAAAGAAAAAGAAATGTTTTCATGTTCTTAAGTGATCATACAGCATGTACATGTGCACATGCATACAAATATGTTACTATATTTATGTTTTCTTTTATATTTATATATTTATATTTAGAATGTATTTATATTTAGTATGTATATATGTATTATATATGTATTCAGTATGCGTGTGTGTGTGTGTATAATGTACATGTACACATACACAATGTGCTGCATATAAAATATACCACTGAAATTATGCATGTTTGGCTAGTATTGTGAAGGCAGCAACAGAGAGCTATTATTAAGGGGGCACCTGGGTGGTTCAGTTTGTTAAGCGTCTGACTCTTGATTTCAGCTCAGGTCATGATCTCACGGTTCATGGGTTCGAGCCCTGCGTCGAGCTCCACACTGCCAGTGAGGAGCCTGCTTGGGATTCTCTGTCTCCCTCTGTCTCTTCCCCTCCCTTGCTCAAGCTCTCTCTCTCCCTCAAAATAAATAAATAAACATTAAAAAAAAAGATGAGCCATTTAAAGGGTAGATGATGAATGATCTGGGCAATAATATGAAGAATGTGGTGGATTAAATAGTGTCCCCCAAAATTCATGTCTACACAGAACCTAAGAATGTGACCTTATTTACAAAACAGATCTTAAAATGAGATCAACCTGGATTTAAGATGGGCTCTAAACCAATGACAAGTGTCTTTATAAGAAGATGAGAGGACACAGAAACGCACAGAAAACACCATGAAAATGGAGACAGATATTGGAGTCATGCACTTATGTATCTCATGCACTAATGTATCAGCGAATGGCAAGGATTCCTGATAGCCACCAGAAGCTGGAGAGAAGTATGAGATAAGTTCTCCCTCAGAATTTATGTTTAAAACAGCAGCAACAACAAGAGCAACAAAACAACCTACCCAACAACTTGATTTCAGACCCCTGGCATTCAGAACTATGAGAGAATAAGTTTCTATTGTTTTAGGCCACCAGGTTGTGGTAGTTTATTACAGCACCCTTAGGAAACTAAGACAAGGTGCACAGGACCTGGACAAACATGGCTAAAGTTTAGTGAGCTACAGGAAGGTGATGTTAAATTAAACTTCCCCCGCAGCCCATCATATTGGGTCTTATAGGAGTTTGGGGTTTTTTTTCATGTGCTATGGGAAGTCATAGGAGAGTTTTATGTGAGGGAAATACATGATAACATTCATATGTTAAAAATATTATGCTGCATGTATTACACTCTTTAAAAATGAGTGGAATAAGACAAGAATGGAAGCAGGAATCACAACTGTGTGAGTCCAGGTAAGAGATGATGGGAGTCTGACTTAAGTTGTTGGTGACAGAGAAGTGAACTAGGCTGAGGTATATTTTGAAATTACAGTTGATGTCTTGATGGTGGTTTGGGTTTATGTGCTGACAAAAATAAAAAAAAAATGCCCTTAAGTTGTGGGCTAAGCTACTGGATAGATGATTATGACATTTACCAAAACAAGAACAAAGAAGAGAAAAATTTGGAGAAAGGGAAGGAGGAGAATGTTATTTAGCTTGACAGGTGTGAGTTGTTTACATGGATTGAGATGTAAATTTCCGGGATGATAGTATATGAATAATATGTAAAGGCATGAGAATAGTTAAGTTCTTCTAGGGAAAGAGTGTAGAAAGAGAGGAGAGAGAAGTCCAAGCCAATATTGAAGCAAATTAGAGGAGAAGTATGCAATATAGGGCATTAAATAAGGAGCTTCCTGGATGAAAACGTAATGAGTGTTAGGTTATAGAAGAAGAGAGCTCTAAGTGGGGAGCCAAGGTCTATTGCCTCACGATATTAGAGTACATATAACATTTACTTGTACGTAAATGAAGGATTTATGAGTCAAATGATTTAGAGTTCAGGACTTTAGCCTAACATCTTGAGAAAAATTTTCCCCAGCAATACATTGAAAGTAAGACTCTAGCATATCTGTGTCTTTTGTCTTTGTGCTGCTTTTTACTATTGAAGATGATACAGAAATGGAATTCTGAAGCAAATTGCCAAAGACATTTTTTGTAAGGTCACAAATCTAGTTCATTTTGCTTTCAATAGCTTCTAAGAGCAATAAACCTCAATAGCATTCCCTTCTTAATTTCATAATCAGATCAAATGGTATAACTTAAAAAAAAAGTGTCTATATGTAAAGGCCAAGTAGCAAGTAAAGGAGGATATAAACCCACAGCCAGTCCAAAGTTTTGTTCATACATATGGCTGAGCAGTTATTCCAGTTTTAGACTCAGAGGAGTGTGGAACTGGAAGGTCTTACAAACTGTCTGGAAGTATATCTTTACTCAAAAATAAGGGAATCAAGAATCAGAAAGGCAAGACCAACCAAATAAAAACCAAACTTGCATATAGTCTTATCTTGGCAGAAATGGAACTGGCTTTTTTTTTTTTTTTTTTTTTTTTTTTGGTCAAAACTGTGCTATTCCCTTATGATAGATAAGGGAATGCTATCATTCAGAAGGCAATAATAGGTTCTAGTTTCATGAGGGAAAGAACAAAAAAAAATTATATACTGTGGTTATACAAGTTGTAATAAAGGACCCTAAGGTTTAATCCCAGTTTTATCACTTTAATAAGCACTTTGATTTTCCTCAGGCAGCATATTCTCACAGAGCATCAGTTTTCTTATCTGTACAATTAAACCTGCATTTCACAAATGCACTCTTATGTGAGGGTTTGCGATGATCCTTTAGTAGCAATCATTAAGATTCTGAGTCTCTTGTAGCCTTCAGTCATAACACCACTAAAGGAACACAGTTTTGACTCACCTTGGAAGCTGGCCTTGACAGGAAGAATCAAGTAGAGGAAAGAGGGAAGTCATGAAAACAAAGATAAAAACAACAGTATTTTAAAGTTCTGGTCATGTACGTGTAACACCAATACACTGACCTTAAACTATTTATCTATTACTAGATACAGCTACTGTACAGCTTTTTGTAAAAAATGTTATAAACTTCCCCTGCAGCAGGTTTTTTTTCATTATTATTCTAAACCTTCACTACTTCCCATCTTGTTAGATTACTTTTTTCCCATCTCTCATGGCTTTTTACCTATAGTATCACTCCCCCTTTTTCTTTCAGCATCTTGGGGATCTTTAACCTTCAGATAGTACCTTTTCTCTCCAGCAATCTCTACCTTTCCACTGACTCCTCTTTCTCTACTTTCAAATAGTCCCTGTGCTTTAAACCCTTTTGTAAGATGATACTGTCCTCTCGAGTTTGGGTCTGTATCTCTTCTACGCAACCAGATTCAAACCACATGGTGCCCCCTGCTACAGTTGCTCAGCTCCCTCTCTCCTTCATTTTCTGTGAAATTATGTCTACTCCCAAACTATAACAGAATGTTTGAAAATTATATTTGGAGCTGTCGTAATTGAATCCACTGACCCAATTTCATTCTTCATTTCCCTTGCTCTCTCTGTGGCACTTGATGCTGCTCTGTCCCTGCCTTGAAAGACTCCTCTTCTTTCTCCCACTGCAACCAAGTGAACATACCCTAAAATTCAGTCCTTGGTCATATGCTTCTCTCTGCACATACTTACATTTTTACAGTGCTTAAGAACTACCATGGCTTCTACTATAGTGCAGCTAAATCTAAAATCTCTGGCTGCAGACCTAAAGTCTCTTTTGGTCTCTAATCTGCCACTTGCAATTAAAAGGAAAAAAAAAACATATTTAAGGAGTATTACAGAGAGGTATCTTAACTTGTGACCCACCCTTCTCCCTACCAATTGTTTCTGATAACCAAATCTAGTTTTACCTTCCTTTGTACATTTTTACAAATTGTACATTTGATTTCATTCTCCTATTCAGGAGTTTTTACTATTTCCTGCTGACTATAGATTATAAGCCTATACTCAAGTGGATTGTTTCTTATGCATTTGGAGTTCTAAGAGCCAGAAGACAAAAAAAGAAAGAAAGAAAAGAAAAGAGTTAAAATTATTTTTGAAAATCCCTTAGGAAGAAGCCATTATAAAGACAGATAGTAAGTACACTATGTTCAACTCATCCAATATATTTATTTAAAAATTATTTAGGTGTAATATATAGGGAGTATATTTTACACTTTTGAAGTATACTGTTTGATTAGTTTTTAGTCACCACCCCCATCAAGATATAGAACATTGCTGTTACCCTAAAACTTTCCTTGTGTCCCTTTGTAGTCAAAACCCTTCCTGACACTTAAACCATGGCAGACGTTAATCTGCTTTCTGTGAGGATAATTTTGATATTTCTGTAATTTCATATAAATGTAATCACACAGTATGCCTACGTCCACTTAGCATAACAGTTTTGAGATTATTACATAGTTTTGCCTGTATCAGTAGTATATTCTTTGTTATTACTAAGTACTAACCTGCTGTATAGTTATACCACAATTTGTTTTTCCAGTTGCCAGTTGATAGACATTAGGGATATTTCTAGTTTTGGCTATCGTGACAAATCCTGCTGTGAGCATTCAAATATGTATTAACTTCTCTTGAAAAGATACCTACAAGTGCGATTTCTAGATTGTCTATTAAGTGGTCTTTATAAGAACCTCACAAGCTGTTTGCCAAAGTTACTTATCATTTTGCATCACTGACACAAAGTATGAGAATTCTAATTGTTCCAGCCTTCTCACCGACACCTGGTATTGTCAATTCTTTTTATGTTTGTCACTCTCGTGGGTATTTCGTGGTATCTTGTTAGAGTTTTAGTTTTCATTTCTTGATGAGTAATGATATTGAACATGCTATCTAATGCTTATTAGCCATTATGATTAATGGCTGTATGTCCACTAAAAGATATTTTTGTCTTTATTAGTAAGTTTTCATAGTTCTTTACATAGTGAGGAGACAAGTCCATTATCAGATGTTTTATAAATATATTCCGATCTGTTGCTTATCTTCATTTATTCCAACAGTATCTTGCAAAAAGTTAATTTTAATTTTGATGCGGTCCAATTTATCTTTTTTTTATGATTTGTGTTTTGGGTCCTAAGAAATTTTTGCCTAAATAAAGATAAAAAACATTTTTTCCTATAGTTTCTATGGAAGTTTTATAGATTTAGCTCTGACATTTACGTCTGTGTTCCGCGGATCATGTGTCAGTGTTGTGTTTTCTCACATGGATATTCACTTGCTTCAGTTTCAGTGGTTGAAAAGACTATGGCTTCTTCATAACCTTTGCCACAATAAATTCACCATATCTGTTTTCATCTGTTCCGAACTCCCTCTTCTTTTCCATTGATATATAAGTCTGTCTTTTCTCAATACCACAGAGTCTTGATTACTGTGGTTTGATAGTATACTAATTCTTGACAGATTTACACTTTTGTTCTTATTTTTACTATTCTAGGTTTTCACATTTCCATGTAAAATTTGGAATCAACTTCTCAAGTTCTGTTAGTGAGAAGCAGCAAAACAACCTGCCAGGGTTTTATTGAGATTGCATTAAATCTGTAGATCAGTTTTGGGAGAACTGATATCTTACCAGCATTGAATTTTACAATCCATGAACGTGGGATATCCCTCTTTATTTAGGTTTTTAAAAAAATTATCTCAGAGATTGGTTTAATATTTTAATTTCCAATATTCTATAAACTTACAGTTTGTTTTTCTACATTGACCTTATATTCTACCATCTCACTATATACACTTATTAGTTCCAGTTGCTCTCTATGTAGATAATCATATTTTGTGAAAAAAAAGACAGACTTTATCTGGTTAGGACTTTCCAAAAAACACTGAAAAGCAGTGGTAATTCTGACATCCTTTTCCTGTTCCTGTTTTTAGGAGGAGTAGTATTTTGTTATTAAGAAGGATGTTGGGGAGTGCCTTGGTGGCTCAGTTGGTTAAACGTCCGACTCTTGATCTCAGCTCAGGTCTTGATCTCAGGGTCTTGATTTCAGGGTTGTGAGTTCAAGCCCCACATTGGACTCTACGGGAAATTAAAAACACACATATATATTAGCTCTAGGGCTTTCTTTTTTGTTTTGTTTTATCTAATTTTAATAACTTCTTCCATTTCAAATTGAAGAATTTCCTAGTTTTTAGGGACCATTTTAATGAATTGACTTGTATTTTATGAAATTATTTTCTGATTTTCTATTGATTGAAAAATGTATTTTTTCTAGTAAATTGTATGAATTAATTTTGATTGTTGAACTAGCTTTACTCCTATACTACAATATGAAGCCTTGTGGTTTTTATATAATCCTGGGAAAATGTATTTTCATTAATTATGGGATTCTAGATTGAGATTTTTTTTTTTTGCCTTTCAGTAAAGGTATTGCTTCATTGTGTACATGCACTCACAATTTCTGACAAGAAGTATCCTTTAATTTGTAATTATTTTTTTCATATTTCGTGTCTTTTTTCTCCTGAGGATACCTTCAAGATTTTCTATTTATCATTGATTTTTAGTACTTTTACTATGATTTGCCTATTTATGTTTTTCTTCCTATTTCTCTCTCTTGGAATTCTCTGAGCTTCTTGAATATATAGTTGTTGTTCTTTTTTCCATTAGTTTTTGAAGTTTTCCATGTATTTTAGACTGTTGGAAACTGTCTTGCAGGTTTTGAAAGTTCTATTCAATTTTTTTTCCCATTCTTTTTTTCTCTGCAAGTTTCAGTATGGATAACTTCTATTTACTTATTTTCATTTTCAAGTTTGTCTGCTTCTAAGTCTATCAAGTGAATTTTCAATCTCTTCCTCTCTCAAGAGGAAGAGAGAGAGAGAGGGAGAGCTAGAGGGAGAATGACACTTTCATTGCAATACAAGCTTAAAAGTCCCCCATTTTTCAATTGTATCTATTTTGTATTTTATGTGAGTTTTGGAATGACAAATGGTTTGTTGAAATGTTCTATTCCTCTCTCAACTTCTATAAGACACTATATGCCTATCCTACAAGGGGGGCGGGGAGAAGTCTATTTGCATTCTTGCATCTTCTCTAGCAAGAAATTGCAGTTGCTTGTTACTCATTGCAAGGCTCATGGTAGGAGCCAGGGGAAGGAGGTACTGGGACTTGATAGTTCTCTTCAAGTCTTAGCCTTAAATTGGCTTTGTGGACCAAGCCTCAGGACCAAGTGTTTCTGCATTGTCCTGCCCCTTCCAGGGTGGAAAATTTTCTATCCCTCCTCCAAGGTAGCTGACTGCCTTGATTCAGTAGGTGTTTCAACAAGCAGTTTGCTGCTTCCCTCAAGCAAGAGACCTCTTCTTTAGATCATTGTAGATTCTTGGGATTGAGTAGGTTACTTCCTCCTCCCCCAGTGGCAGATAACTTTTTCTTACTGTCAGTGCTGGTTAGAGGGAGTGGATTTCTGTACTTCTCCCAGTGGTGATTGCCTTTGGCCTGGGAGCAAGGGGTGAGAGGGCTTCTGATCCCTTCCTCAGTGAAAGCCAACCTTTACCTGGGACTTACAGCAGGGACTTTCTATCTCTTGTAGATAGATGACTTAAAAAAAAAAAATTAAAGCAGAATCAGTTGTTTGATATTAGAAGGGTTCTAGCCCTTCTCCCAGTGGCAGATATCTTTTTCTTTTTTCATACCTGTCCCCAAGCAGCAGCTGAGCTCATCTTGTTAAAGAGCTAGTAGTAGACAGGTGCAGACTCCCTTTGGGCATGGAGCTCCCAGGATTCAGATCTCTCATGAGAGCCCACACTAGACTTTTAAGAGTTTGTTAAAATGTGAGTTTATTTCTTCTCACTTACTTTTACACCACCTTTTATTTGTCTCCCATGTTCTGCCAACAATTATACAGTTTTTGTATCCTGTTTTTCCTTAGAGGGGCTTGTCAACCTTGGAAATTTGTTTCGTCTGGATGCCTTGTGTCCTCAGTTTTGTGATTGTTAAAGAAAAAAATTGGTGTTTTAGATCACCTGGTTATTCCTCATTGTTAGCATAGGAGCAGTATTCTCTTAATGCTTCTGTATCCTAAGTGGAAGTAGAACTCCTCATCCAGTTATTTTTTTCCAGTATTGAAATATATTTTTCTTCTTTAGCTGATTACTGGATGAACTCTTTGACTTTCCCTGAGGAGTGATGTAAACATAATATAACAATTTGAACACTAGAATGGGCCTTAAGAAGGTGAGATGTAATACTCTAAGAGAATTGAGGGAACTCAGGGCACTGAAGAAATAGCAGATTCAAACTTCCCACTTTATACTGAGGAAATACAATCCTTGAAAGAAATGGCGAACAAAATCACTATTGTTATTCAATTTCTTTCTTTTTTTCCTCTCTCTCTCTCTCTCTCTCTCTCTCTCTCTGGCTTTCCTCTTTCCTTCCCCACTAGCTGAATCTGTACTTAGTTTAAAGTTAAAAGCTTTCGAAAAAAAAAAAAAAAGAGTTAAAAGAGGGCTACCCCTAAAAAAAATAAATAAAAATAAAGTTAAAAGCTTTTAGATAGTGTTTCCATGCTCTATTTTAGTTTTCCTGTATTTCCAGAGAAGAACATCTATTCCAGACACATTTATCTTCTTTCTTCTTTCATGTTTTTTCTTCTGAATAGAATGCATTTTATTGTTCAGATTTTAACCCTGAATGATTAAGACATCCAAATTTTTAGTAATTGAATTGCTACTAAAACTTACTAATACATTTAGCAATTTTTAAATAAAAATTCAACTTTAATCCACTAAGTGACATGGGATCAATAAAAATAAATTTTAACTAATGCATGCATTTTCATGGCTCGTTTGATGATTCACAATATGCTGAAGCTTGTGTAATGTCTTTGAACACTATGCAAGTAAAGAACAAAACTGCTTTCTGGTGGAATTTTTAAATTAAGAGCACCACCTTGTGGGAATATGTATTTATATGAAATGTGAGACAGAAATAGTAAGGGAATAAACCTCATTTTGACAATACCTATAATCTATACTAAATTATTAGTGTAAAAAGAAAACATCATACTTTTTCCTAAGGAAGATTAAGAGATATCAAGATAGAATTAGAAAATTTTTATTGTGCAATTTACATCAGTTTTTTTCATACTTTATGAATCAGTAAGAATTTTCTGCAATATTACAATTGCTAATGATTCCTTTTAGATAAACATTATTCTAGAACTGATTTTTACCATAAAATAGTAAACATTGTTATAAGGAACTATTAAGATGATCTAATCCAAAAAAGCCTTACTTTAAAAAATAAGGAAATCAAAATTGAGGGAGTGTATTTAGTATGTCCACTAGGTATAACCAATGGTGGGATAGGTATATTCATTGAAACATTGTTGCTGTTTGCATAACTGGTTTTGATCAATTAGCAGAAATTAGAACATGATAATGCTTCATTGACCTCTACTGGGAATAGATTATTTAAGAAAAGTGAATTTTGTTATAGTAAAGCAATGCATAATATATAATATACTATTGTATGCTTAAAATGATTATTTTTCTACAATCTTTCTATGGTGTATTCTTATTTACTTTTTAACATCAAATAATGTATCTATTGTCTCATGGAACTTAATTTGAAAAAAAAAACTTAATATTTTTATGGATTAAAGTATTGCTGGTTCTTTAAAAAGTTCTACATTTGACATTCCTTCATCTCAGCTTACTTTCAAAGATTGGACTAAAATTTGTTGATATTCATGGGATGAGGAGCCCATGACTAAAAAAAAAAAGTTCTCTCCACAAACAAAAAACAAATAGGCTTTTTTATGTCGCAAACTCAAACACTGGTCTTCTGCTTTGGAACTTCAGATTCCCTTACTACTTTTTGATATCAAGTCATCATTCTTCCATGTTGAAATTGCAGAAGAATAAAATATGCTTTTTGTTGCTGTTTTATTTTTCTTTAAACATGGAGTTTTGTTGAGCCAGGTTTTCCCCTGTTGTAAATTGTGTGACTTGGGCAAATATTTCTGGTGAGGTTAAGCAATCTGGCTTTGATTCTTCCAGTTTGTTGGAATCTTCATGAATTCTGATTCTGTTCTTTGTTTCTTATTTCTCTAACTTTGAGTGATAAATAGAATTTATAAATATGTTTTTGAGTCTTCATATACAATAACAACAGTAAACTAGGAGGGGCCAATTATAAAAACTTAAGTCTTGCTTCTGGTACATTTAAGTGACTCTCCATATAGTTATTCGTTCTGCTAAGAAACCGTCTCACCACATCATCCAACTTGTGTGTCCTTATCTTTTCTCCAAGAGCCTTGACTCAGGTGATTATACTCACCAGGATTGTTGGGCTGTAGTAGTATTTATCTCTCTAGTCTTATAGCCAAATATAATTCATATAAATCTATTTGTAACTATTTTCATTTCATAGTTTATTGCATCTAACAAAGCATGAATCTGAAGAACTAGGTTGCATAGATTTATTGAACTATGCATGATTTCCAGAAGTCATTTACAGAAACTTTAGGACAAAAGTCTGAAAATATTTTGGTGCTTTAGGGGACTTTGACATTTATCTTTCAGTTTTTAGAAGTCTTACTTACGGTATATTTACTAGAAACTTATCCTTCAGAGAGATAACGTGACAATAAATTATTTTGGGTAAATTTCAAATAATAATTCTCTTGCTTCTTTTTTTTTTTAATTCTCTTGCTTCTTAAGCCAATCTGAATAGAGTATTGAATGATAGCATATTTTTTATAATGATATTTTAAATAATTTGGATATGTATGTTGCAAGAATTAAATGAGTGTATATAAAATCCTTGGTACAGTTTCTGGCACCCAGAAGTTTCTGAACATGTTTGCAGTTTTTATTAACATTATCATCATCATATCCCCAGGAAAATCTTGTAGCATATAGAAGGATCAGAGGGCCCTAAGTATTGTACAGATGTGAAAACCAAGGCCAGAAAAATAAAATAACCTATATAAAATCTTATATAATTCTGTTTAGAAATTGTTCTATAATGAGAGCTAATCTTCCACCTTTTTCTGCATTTCTTTAACTCAGTTACATAAGCAGTTTTATGTTAGTCTTTTTATAACAGGTATGTGATAAAATGTGTGTGTGTATGTGCGTGTGCGTGTGCGTGTGCGTGTGTGTGTGTGTATTTGAAATAGCAAGCCTGGGGTAACTACAATAATGTAATCAGGAGGTAAAGTATGCCAATAAATTTAATCAGTAAGACATCATTATGAGAAAATAATATGAAACTGTGAAATGCAGTATGTAAGTATAAAAGTGAGGGAATAAATAGTAAGTAGGCTGCTTTGACTAGAGCAGAGTTTCATAAATAAGTAGCCTACATTTTGATGCATACTAGAAACCCTGGCACTTAGTGATTTAAAACAGCAACCATTTATTTAGCCTGTAGTTCTGTGGGATAGCAATTTGGGGTGGGCTGTCCAGGCCAGTTCTGCTGATGTGGGCAATGCTCAAGTGAGCTTGGTTGGGCCTGTTCATATGACTCTAATCAGTTGTCAGATCAAGGATGCTGGCTGGTTCAAGATGGCTCAGCTGGTATAGCTGTCTCATCCTCCTGCTGGGCAGATATGTTTAATAGCTAGCAGGAGCAGAAATCTCAGGAAGGAAGGCAGAAACATGAAAAGTCTCTTGAGGTTTTGATTCCAAACTCACACAACCTCATTTCTGGAGCTTCTGTGGTCCACAGTAAATTACCAACCAGCCCAGATTCAAGGAGTGGGTGACTGCACCCCTTGTTAGCAGATAGATCTGCAAAGAATTGTGGTCACTTTTGTAACCTACTGCAATCAGAATTGGTCGCCATCCATGGAAATGAAAATGGTACATGGTGAAATAATGATCCGTGGGACTTGGAATCAGACAAATAAATGAAGAAGGGAGAAGAGTCAAGTTTAAATTATTGGAACTAAGTGATTTAGTTCATGAGAAGCAACATACTTTATATGGTTAAAGATTTGTAGTAAGGTTCACCTGGATTAAAAGTCCATTCAATTTTACCAATTCCCTTCCTAAAAACTGGCCTTAGGCATCTCATTTAATTTCTTTAAGAGCTCATTTGTTGCTTCATTTGTAAAAAACTGGAAATGATAACAGCTACCTCAGGTGATTGGGAGAATGAAATGAAATCATGCAAGTAAAGTGCATAATTGTATGCTTTATATACTAAGGGTTCAAAAGTGTCATTAATTCATTATTTGCAGAATTCATACTTTACTGGTAGTATTACAATTAGTATCCTGATTACAACAAAACCACATCTCAGGACGAAAACTCAGTTGAAGATAATTCTGTTTGGGACAATATTTGACTGTATTGTCAATGGAAATAGTTGCTGGGGCTCTGAATATTTTAAACTGGAGCTTTAGATGGAAATCAGAGACTGAGATACCCATATAGAGATGATGGTTGAAACCAGGTAATGGAGGAAATATAGAGCAAAAATCTGTGCAAGGAAAAGAACACGCAGCCAAATCTAAATATTTAGGAATTTAGAAGATTAGATTAGGATTAATTCAGCCTGTTTGATCAAACATATAAGGTAATATGGTATTTTTGTTGTTGTTTGCTTTCCTGGCACTAAATTTTTGCTCATTCTGTTTTCAGTCATTACTGTCATCACCAACTGTTAGATCCTATTCTGCAAAGAATTATTCATATATCCCCTGCTTTCCATGCTTAATGATCTCAGCCTGTATTGTAGGCAAATAACAGCTCAAGAAATATTTTAATTGAATAAAAGGAAATGCAAGATTCATAATAGGATTCCAGAATTTTATAACACTTCATATATGATAAACATTAAATTTAAACATATCTAATCATATATTTATATATAATCATGTTCACATTTGAATATCATGCATCATAGCTAAACTTCCCCAAACTCAAATTAAACAAAACAAAATAAAACAAAAAAACCTAATAGTTCTTCCTGATAGTTGAGTATAAATTTGCCAGGTACAAATAATATTTACTAATTATATCTGATATAGGAAAGCATGGAACCATCTGGTTTCTTCAAGCACAACCTTTTATTTTTTTTATTAATGGCTCACCCCAGGGTAGAGCATTGTCCAGATCAACAATTTTCGTCTCCATTGTATATTTAGTATTATAATCTTAGTGTGAACTCTTCTGTGAAATATTGTATCATTTCTCAGTCCTATTCAAGTTAGAATATCTTAGGTTAGAATATGCTATGTGAAGAATGTTCTTGTTTATTAATAAAACGTTTGCCACCTTTGTGTGAAACACATATATTTTAACTTTCTTATGTTAAAATCACAAAAAAAACCAAAATAAGACATTTCAGCATTGGTAGACTATGGTGACTATATAATTTATTTTATTGCTGACTTAAGGAAAACTAATTTATTTCAACTGAGTAGACATTCTTTGTAAATGTGGTTAAGGGGAACGTGTGTGTTTGAGTCATGCTGGAGGTAGGAGGGGATGTGGGAGGTTGTAGTTTATTTTTCTAGGCTGTAGGTGGTATTTGGATATTTTGGGGATATTTCAAGGCTTAGGAGTGAACGTTCTATTGTACTTTCTATTTTCTTTTGTCAGAGATATGCTGAATAGTTGTTTTTGTTGTAGGTGGTATTTGGAAATTTGATCCAGAGGAACATGTTTTAAGAGAAAAAAAGTAGGGGGAAATCAATACCAGTCAAACACTCCTACACTACTCATCTGGTAGTTGTTATTGCTTTTGTAGTTTTGTGTTTTTCATGAAACAGATACTGAATGATGAACAAATTGTTGGCGTTCATATTTGACGCACTAAGGACTTTGACAAATCCCTTAATAACAAGTACTTCCCTCAAAGGAGAGAAGAGAAAACTTGACAAGAAACTAGAGAAGAAATACAGGAAAGAGGTTCCAAAATATATAGAAGTAAGAGAGAAAATTTAAGGCAAAAAGAGGAAAGGCTAGCATTACTGTTTCCATTTTACTGTGTTAAATATGGAGCTCTAAGAAATTCTTGTATAGAGATTCCAATTTTATAAAATTATTATCATCCTGCATAGATCTTAAACAAACATTGCTTCAACATCCATCCCCCGCATTCTACCTCTCTCTCTCCATAAAATCTTGAAACTCGTGATTCCAAGTATAGCTATAAAAATTACTTATCACTGTAAGGATAAATTTATCTGTTACTATATAGATACTTCTATTATTTATTACTTAGGTTTTTCCTGAGCTCTAGGTCCACTTTATAACTTGAGTGTCACATAAGCACCTCAAGTACAAATCCGGTAATTAACCTTAATTTTTTCTTTTGTGTTCTATGTTTTACTAAATGGTTCTACTACCAAATCAGGCACCCCAGTTCAAAAGTTGGATATTGTTCTTTTGGACCACTCTTCCATTACCAATTTTCATCAATTTAATCTTCAAAATACATCTCAAACCAAACATTTCCCTTTCTTGTCACTTGTCACAGCCCTAGTCTAAATCACTGCTGTCTTGCAGTTAGACCTCTTTATTAGATTCCTTATACCCTGCTTCATTCCCTCAAATTATTCTATAAATATACACTGTGTTTTTCCATAATGTATAAATCTGATCACAGTTTAGCTGCAAAGGAATCCCTGAGGAAGTAAGTTGGAGCACAGGAGACTAGTCAAACAGTTAGAATCCTGAAACCGAGCTTTAGAAAATCACGTTGTCACTGATGATGGTAATAAGATCAAGGTATACCCATCAGCATGTGTCAGAGAAGAACTACTGGAGGTGAGGAGACTGAAAAGCTCAGAAAGCACTTTGTTGAATGAATTTCCTATGATTTTTCAAGCCATTAAGAATGGTGATAGGAATAGGTAGGAGGACCTGGACCTCTACCCTCACCTGGAAATAATGAGGCAGCATCTCCCTCGCCTAAGCACTAGACTGGAGGCATGCTGAAACATGGGATTTTTTGTAAAAAAAAAAAAAAATAATAATAATAATGTTTATTATTGAGGGGAGTGGCTGAAAGTGGGAGACACAGAAACTGAAGCAGGCTCCAGACTCTGAGCTGTCAGCACAGAGCCCGACGCTGGGCTCGAACTCATGAACCACAAGATCATGACCTGAGCTGAAGTTGGACGCTTAACCGACTGAGCCACCCAGGCGCCCCTGAAACCTGAGACTTAAATAAGATCCAGGGATCATAACCTAATACCCAGAATGTCCAGGTTTCAACAGATGTTAATCCTGAGATGGCCCAATGGTTAGAATTCTATGACAAGGATTTTAAAGCAACCATCATAAAAATGCTTCAATGAGTAATGTTAAACGTGCTTGAAACAAATAAAAAGTAAAGTCTCAGCTAAAGAATAGAAAGTATCAGTGAAGCATTAGAAAACATAAAGGGAGCCAAATGGAAATTTTAAACCAAAAATTACAGTACCAAAAGTAAAAACACAGTGGCTGGGCTTAACAGTGGAATGAAGGCAGAGGAAAAAAAATCATTTGAACTTGAGGAAAAAAAAAAAGATAGGGATTATCTGTTCTGAAAAACAGAGTAAACAAACTGAAAAATGGTCTCACAGACATGTGGAACTAAAACAAAATCTCTATTCATGTCAATGGAGTCCAAGAAAGAAAGGAGAAAGAAGGTGAGTTGAAAAAAATATTCTAATAAATAATAGCTAAAAAATTATTTTTGAGTAAACCCCAACCAAATAGGGTAATTTCAAACATCTACACCAGAAATTTCTGAAAACAAGGACAAAGAAAAAAAATCTAGAAAGCAACCAGAGAGAAATGACACATTATCTATTAGAGAAAAACAATACGAATGAGAGTAGAATTTCATAAACCTTGGCTATCAGAAGTGATACAGTGTTTTAAGTGCTGAAAGAAAAGAACTGTCAGCACAGAATCTTATCCTTATCTACTGAAAGTATCCTTTAAAAATACAGAGGACAATCAGGACATTCTCAGGTGATTGCAAAATAAGAGAATTTGACATCCACAGACCTACTTAAAAGAATGTCTAAAGGCAGTTCTCTAAACAGAAAGAAAATAGCAGTAGGCCACTTGGAACATCAGGAAAGGAGCAAAAACATGGAAGAGGCAGAGCTACAGACTTTCCTTCTCTTGAATTTTCGAAGTTTGTTTAATGGCTGCAACAAAAATGATTACACTGTCTAATGTGGTTCTCAAAAGCAATTATTATGAGAAGTAATGTATCTGAACATTGTACTGTGCAGCATGTCCCTTCAAGGAAAAATACTCCACTTTCACCACAAGAGGGCGATGCAAAAGCATCTGGGAGAAGGATGGTTTTAACCGCGAAGAATTAATGTAGAAGTCACGAAAATGACTCAGATTCAGGAGGTTATTAACAGCCTTCTCAACTCTGGGGAACAACAAAATCACAATTGGATTGGATCGCTTCATCAGTTCACCTGAAGGCCAGAAATACGCTGTTTACTCTAAAGAATACAAAACGAAAAACTTAAACATTTTTCATCGCACAAAATAAGCCTACAGAAATCGTTCTGGTGTTATGAAAAATGGTGTTAGTGGTTACAGCAGGAACATTCAAAGAAAGAATGGAGACCTCTTGCCTTGTCCACAATTTCAAACCCTCAGCTATGAATTTCATTTTGCAGGCTACAAAAAGATGCCAACCTTCAAACCTACAATTTACACAGAGCAGCCTATGAGAACAAAACCCACTATTGTAAAGGTTAGAGACTTTCTAGAAATGAAAGAACTTTTATTTGGAATCCATATTTGGTGTGGCAGGGCACAAAACCTGAAAAAAAAAAAAAAAGGAAAGAAATGGTAACGTTTTCCTTATATTTCAAGCCATTCCGAAGTGAAAACCAGCTGAACACAGAGCACCCTTAAGTAGATTCTTTTTTACCTCCAAGCTTTGCCAAAGAGCCTGGCAGTGTTTAAAGTACCTGGTCTTCTCATTTTTGGCATCTATTCCTGAGCTCCTACTAAAAATACAAACAGCCTATTACCCCCCTCACCACCTTAACAAAAATCACATTACCCAGAGGAAAATTATAGCTACTTTGATACTCTTCTATCTTGTTTGATGGTTTCTATTTAGTCTCATTATCTTCGTATGTTTAATCGTACGGTTTTTACCTGTGTATATGTTTTTGAACTTTAGTTTATTGAGATTTTTTTCCCTGGCTCATAAAATTCCTCTCCCATAGAATTTCCTATCCGTGCATGGACCATACCCTTCTCTACTAGCAAGCTGCCTTTTAGCTTTTAACAACCACTTTAAAAGCCACTTCTGCCGGGAAGTCTCCCCAGTTTTGTTGTTTTATTGTGTTTTTGTTTGCTTTTGTTTTTTGATGAATGTCTGGTTTTGTTTTGTTTTTTTCTGTCTTGCAACAAAAAAGAAAAGCAGCAGCAGCTACAACAAGCTAACCAGGATTACAGCACTAGATTTCACATCTAAGTTCCTGGGTGATCACCAGAATGACTTAGGTCCCATTATATTAGAGTTGTTGGCACATCTGCTTCTCCACAAGTTTCTCAGCAATGAAAAGTGGTGACAATGAGAAATTTATCACTGAATCTCCAGTAGCTAAGGCAGGACCTAGCACACGACTCCAGTGTCTGGTTTATTAAATATTTCCTAAGAGAAAATAAACTTTTTTTCTTTCGAATTATCCCAAGCCTTTCTACAGGTTATTCTTTTATGTTTTGCGTAAGAAAGAGAAATTGCAGGTGTGCTTTAGGAATATGAGATTGGAAAGTATTTTCTTTCCTTTAGTTCCATTAAGCAGAAGGGCACTATAATAAAAATAGCAACACTCTGTTTTGGCCGTCCGACAGTTCCCACATTCATCACTTACTAGATATGCGAAAATGACCAAATTTTTAAAATCTCTGCAAGACTCAGTTTTCTCGTGAATATCATAACTACCTCGAAAGAGTTGCCATGAATATTAAATGTAAAAAACACAAGTAAATGTAATAGAGTGCTTTGCACAGTGTAAGCATTCATTTTGTTTCCTAGTCAGGCAGAAACTGAGATTCCAGTTAGGTCTCCAGTGCCACTAAAAATGAGAGCTCCAAGAACTTTAATAGAGACCTATCACTTGGCCAGAGCCCACAGAGGCTGGGACAGAAAAGAGCAGAGCATTTCAGAACAACCAAGGGCCATTGAAGCCCTCGGGACACAAGTCTCTGACTGTAAAAAAACGGGAGCATTCACAAACATCCTTGCTTACTTTTCTTTGGCTCAAAGACTAAGAAGGACTGCATTTGCATCTTGCAGGCTTCCTTTCTTATTCCTAGGGGGGCTGAGAATGTAAATTTATGTAATTTCTATCACCAGTTAAAGAAAGCTACTGGTAAAACAAGGGGAATGAGAAATGCAAAGAGAAGAAGAATGAAGTAGCAAAGATATCCAGCCCAATGTAGAGTTTTTCTTCCCATCAAACTATCTTATGTTTGTATTGCCTTGATCTTTTGTTAACTGCCTTTGCATTTCTAACAGGTTTAGTGCAGTATACACCTGATCACTTCCAGAAAGATGATTCGTGTGTATATATATACACACACGCATACATACATACTTGCATACATTTACATATATATTTCTACACATGCATATATATATAGTGGGTTTCATTACATGTTTTTCAAATGATGTAAGGATGACCTTTATTTTTATTTATTTATTTTTTTAACGTTTATTCATTTTTGAGACAGAGAGAGACAGAGCATGAACAGGGGAGGGTCAGAGAGAGAGAGGGAGACACACAATCTGAAACAGGCTCCAGGCTCTGAGCTGTCAGCACAGAGCCCGACGCGGGGCTTGAACTCACGAACTGCGAGATCATGACCTGAGCTGAAGTCGGATGCTTAACTGACTGAGCCACCCAGGATGGGTGACCTTTAAAAGAAATCAGATACTTTTGTCTGGTAGGGTGACAAAGTTTGCATTGCCAAAAATATTGCAGAATGATTTTGGGTGATATTTGTAATTAACTGCAATGAAAACAGGAAAATAGATGACTGCAGTTTACAGAGTCGTTGATTACTTTTATATTCAGAGTATTTTATGGTATACGCATTACTTGAAATTAGAAAATACAAACCAATATGCCACTTTTGTTATTTTCTGTTAACGAATACTTTTGAACGTTGTATTTTGATAAGAAATCTACTTTAATACTATGTAAAAGCACATTACAAAAGATGATTATAACAATACTAGCCGTATATTGTGAAGAAGGATAGTGTTATTTCAGTGAAAAAAATATGTTCACCACACTGGTGCATGGAATACATTATGTAAAGACACATGTATAAAAGATATTTCTAGGAGAATATAAGAGAAATATGTTTTAAAAGACCTATTATTTGTACATGTACTGGTTAATAGTAGTAGAAATGTGTAGAGTAAAAATAGTATGTGTCCCTAAGAATAAACACAAATACACTCAATACATATTTGACTTGTCATAGTTAACATTACTAATATTAAGAACTAACGTGTACTGAGTAGTTTTCTGTGCTCAAGTCACTTAAATTTTTTTAATGTTTATTTTTAATACAGAGAGACTGAGCATGAGCAGGGGAGGGGCAGAGAGAGAGAGGGAGACACAGATCCAAAGCAGACACCAGGCTCTGAGCTGTCAGCACAGAGCCCGACCTGGGCTTGAACCCATGAACCATGAGATCATGACGTGAACTGAAGTCAGACACCCAACCAACTGAGCCACCCAGTCGCCCCAATGTGTCAAGTCTCTTAGGTATTATATGTCATGCCATGGAATCTTGTTACTAACTTGTACAGTAAGTGCTATGATTACTTCAATTTCAGGCATGAAGAAAGTTATTTGGAGATTGTAATTAGAACAGGTGAGAGCCAGAACTGGAAGTCATGTCCATTGGGAATGAAGACTTTGTTCTTGAACACATTTTTACACTGCTTAAATATTTTGGAGTCACTGTAAAACAAAATTAGGATGAAAGCATTTACAGAAACATAAACACTACTACATAGTAGGATTTGTGGCAATTATGTTGTAACTTGGTTGAGATGGTATCTTCTAAATTTAAGATTTAGCAATTCATAACTTTGATCTCCTGTATTCATCACCAGAAAAAATGTTGAGAAAGAAAAACTTAACTTCAAATTTTGCTTTTTGTCTATTTTTGTCAGCAATTTTATAATTCTGTACAATGTTGTCAGTTGTTTTCTTTCATTTAAATACCATCAGACCTTGCGATTAGGTGAGGTAGAGGTGTAGCCAAAGGAACTGGGCTTAGCATCATTTTCACAAGATCAGCTCTTCATTCAATAAGAACTTTATCATGAGGGGTGCCTGGGTGGCTCAGTCGGTTAAAGCGTTCGACTCTTGACTCTTGATTTTGGCTCACGTCATGATCTCGTGATTTGTGGGTTTGAGCCCCAAGTCTGGTTCTACGCTGACAATGTGGAGCATATTTGGGATTCTCTGTTTCCCTCTCTCTCTGCCCCTCCCTTGCTTGTGCTTTCTCTCTCTCTCTCTTTCTCTCTCAAAAATAAATAAACTTAAAAAAAAAACCTTTATTACTGTATTGTGAATTTATCCAGGCTCTTAACTCATCATTTTTTCACCAGACAACACTGACAAATTCAATAGTATAATCCAATTTTATATTCATTACAATAACTAGAAATGTGTTTTAGTGTAAACGTTACTAATAGCATTGAAACCAATGTCTAATTGTATGGATCAGGATCAGGTTAAAAGAAAGTTCTACAGCCCTTCCATAGCAATGTTTATGTAAGAATGGGACAGAGACTAGCAGCAGGAATTTTTTTTTCTTTTAATGAAAGCATTATATAGAAAAGACACAATTATATAGAAAATATTTATTTTTTAATATCATGGCATGTCTGAAATAGCTATAGTTTTAGCTACAGTAGGAACTGGCTTTGATCTCTAATAGCTAAAGTAGAAGTTTTAGTTTTTGAAGTTTTATGATTTTGCTTTGAGCTGTTGGAGGTAGTGATCTGGGAAAGAATGGAGGTAATGGATCAGAAAGTCGTCAGGACTAGAACATCAGGCTTCCAAAAGCAATATGATGATGATACAATCCAAAGAATAATGATAATATGAAAGTATAATAATAAGAGATATTTGTACTTTCTTTGGGTTTCCTAGCACCTGAATCTCTCCTATGCTTTGAGGATTCTTCACCATTTACTTCTTCCCCCACTGCATCTAATTTTATTTAGATTAAACTGAGACATGACATTGTGTAAGCTTAAGGTATATAACATAACAATTTGATATGTATGTATATATGTATACATGTGTATATACACGTGTATATATGCTGTGAAATGATTACCACAATAAGTTTAGTTCATGCTCATCCCTTCACATAGTTACCACATAGTTAACATTTTTTTTTCTTGTAATGAGAATTTTTAAGCTCTACTTTGTTAGCAACTTTCAAATCTGCAGTACGGTATTGTTAACTATAGTTGCTATGTACATTACATGCACAGAATATACTTATCTTTAACTGGAAATTTGTCCCTTTTAACCACCTTCCACCTTCACCCATTCTATTAGCCCTCACCCCCCACCTCTGGCAACCACCAATCATTCTCTGTATCCATAAGCTGGGTTTTTTGTTTTGGTGTATTTTTTTTTTTTTTTCAGATTCCACCTATAAATAAGATCATACAGCATTCTTCTTCCTCTTTCTGGCTTTTTTCACTTAGCATAATGCCCTCAAGTTTCATCCAGGTTGTCAAAAAAGGCAGGATTTCCTTCTTTTGATACTCCTTCCTATATATACCACATTTTTTATCCATTCATCTGTAGATGGGCACCTAGGTTATTTTCATTCATTGACTCTTGTGAATCATGCCAAAATGAACATGAGGGTGGAGCTGTCTCTTCAGGATAGTGATATCACTTCTGCCAGATACCTGGAAGTGCAATTGCTGGGTCGTAGGGTAGTTCTGTTTTTAATTTTTTGAGCAACCGCCATACTGTTTTTTCAGAGTGGCTGTACCAGTTTACATTCAGTGCACAAATGTTCCCTTTTCTCCACATCTTCACCAGCACTTGTTATCTCTTGTCTTTTTGATAATAGCCATCCTAACGGGACTCAATTGATTTCTCATTGTTTTCATTTGCACATCCCTGATGCTCAGTGATGTTGAGTATCTTTTCGTGTGTCCATTGGCCTTTTGAATATTTTCTTTAGAAAAATGTCAGTTTGAGTCCTTTGCCCATTTTTACATTGGATTATTTCAGGTTTCTTTTTGCCATTGAGTTATAAGAGTTTCTTATATTTTTTGGATATTTACCCCTTATTAGATGTATTGATATGCCCAAATTCGAAAGACCCTCAAGAACAAACCACCAGAGTCCAGAGTCAAAGCCAAGCGGCAAGGGTCGTTTATTGCAGGTTCGAACCCAGACCTCCGCGCACTCATTACCGGTGATGCTAAGAGGTCCCAAGCGAGGATCTTACAGCTTCTTTTATAGACAGGCACAAACAAGTTAGGGATTTTTCACGGTTACAGAGCTGTTATTGGTTGACATTTAAATTTGAACACTCAGCAGAACTTGATTGGTTCCTGCCTTTTTTTCAAACCACTCAGCAGAACTTGATTGGTTCCCGCCTTTAGGTCAGACCACAACCGGGCACGCCCTGGCTGGTTCCGGGAACGGCAGGGGGGGGGGGGGGGGGGGGGGGGGGGGGTGGGTCTTTTCTTTGCAGTTGTGCATACACCTGGTAATTTTTCTCTTAGTCTCTCAGTATGATTGGCATTTTTCCCATGGATTTTTCCCATTGCATAGTTTACCTTTTCATTTTGTTAGCTGTTTCTTTTGCTGTGCAGAAGCTTTTTAATTTAATGTAGTTCCACTCATTTATTTTTGCTTTTGTTGCTTGTCTCACTGTGTGTGTCAGAGGGAAGCAGAGCCTCTGTGCCCTATAGAAGCTACAAAAATACTGGCTTTATAGGCTGTCATGTGGTTAGGCATTAGCTGCATTCCCTGGGCCTGGCAAGTCTGATGTACCCAACCAGCATTGTAAATGAGCACTAGTGATCAAGGAGGCATCTGCATTGGGGGACTTATTTGTTTCTTACTGGGACTCTAACAAATTACCACAAAGTTAGTAAGTTAAAACAACACAAATGTATTATCTTTTCTAGAAGTCAGAGGTCTGAAATTGATCTTATTAAGCTAAAATGAAGGTGTCAGCCATGTTGTGTTCTTTCTGGCGGTTCTAAGAACCTGTTTCCTTATCTTTTCCAGTTTCTAGAGTCTCCTGCATTCCATGGGTCAAGGCCCCTTCCTCCATGGCCTTGCCAGTAGCGTATCATGTTCAAATCACCTTCTCACCCTTGCATTCTGCCTCCCTCTTTTAAGGACCTTTGTGGTTACATTTGGGGCCACTGAATGATCCAGGATAATCTTTCCACCTCAAGATCCCTAAGTTAATTAGATCTTTAAAGCCTTTTTGCAATGTAAAGCAACACATTCACAGATTTCAGAGATGTGGATGTGTTTGAAGAGCCATAACTCTACCTGCTACAAAAATCCTTTCTGTGGATCAACGGAAGCAGCAATATTTATCTCCTAGGGGCTTCAGTGATCTAGGTCTTGGTGGGAACATCTGCAGCCCATTGGCATTTAGTGTTCTCTGACAATAGTATGTTCATTTGATGGGTCTTGTGGTTTGGGGTGGTCCCAATTACTCCAGACCCTCTGTTTTTGTTTTTGTTTTTGTTTTTGTTTTTCCAAGCCAGGTACTTCAATTGCTTTTGGTGGTTCTATGAGCTACTGTGTACTTTTTCTATACTTTCCTTGTCTGCTTAAGTTAATTAGATCCCTGTATGAGAGAGAGACCATATAGTTAGTATGGGTGAGATAGATGATATTTGAAGATGGAAAGTCCAGGCAAAACAACAACAGCAACAAGAACCCCCAAAAACAGCAAACAAAAAACAATTAAGTTTCCAGCTTCTAGCTGTTATAAAGGCTAATCACTGATTTGTTGAATAAATGTAGTAGAGATTAAGCAGTTATTTTTAATCTTAAAGGAATTTCATCTAAAAATAAGTGTTTTAGGGGTGCCTGGGTGGCTTAGTTGGTTGAACAGCTGATTTCAGGTCAGGTCATGATCTGGCAGTTGGTGAACTTGAACCCCGCATTGGGCTCTGTGCTGACAGCTCAGAACCTGGGGCCTGCTTCAGATTCTGTCTGATTCCCTCTCTCTCTTCCCTTCCCCTGCTCACACTCTGTCTCTTTGTCTCTCTCAAAAATAAAATAAACATTAAAAACATTTTTAAATATTTTAAATGACTCCTGGATTTTAACTTGCTGTATAGTTAAATCAAACTATCAATGCTCATTCAATGTAATGTACATTGCACTAAAGTAATCGATGCATTATAAAATCAGTCCATCAGTCTCTCTGTCTATATATATATATATATATATATATATATATATATATGTATCTCCTGAGATCTATGTTACATGAACATTCACAAAGCTTGTATGATTTAGTTTGTGTCTGTTTCTCATTGTGGTGGTGACTACAGAGCTGGTTTTACCTTTCTTTTTGGCATATATTCCTTCTGGAAGAGGTAGAAAGGTCAACTAATTCAGTTTACCCAGGGAAACCTGCTTAGCATCTCTCTGCCTGTGTTCCTTTCCCTCCCTTTTATTGTTCTGCGCCACTCCTTGCTATTCCAGCACTGAAAGCAACAGGGACTGTAAATATCATGTGTCACTGTGTCCTTTTGCTCTGAGAAGAACTCTCTTTGAAGTTTACAAATGTGACGACAAGGCAGCATCTTTTTTAGAGGAATTAATAGATATTTTGACTTACGTTCTAGAATTCAGCTAGAAAGACAAAACAAAACAAAACAAGAACATAACTCTTCATTGCTAGTTAGTTCTTGCTAATGCGATGTAGGCCACAGCTAAAAGGGATGTTAAGATCACCTGGCTCGAACTTGTCATGTTACAAATGAAGAAGCTGTGGCTTAGAAAGCTTAAATACCTAGCTCAAGATCAATACATTTTTAGCAGCTTCATTGTCTGATTGTATTATTTCTTAAGCTGTCTTTGAAAATGAAAGTGCTCAGTATATTAAATATGTTAGGTAACCAAGAATAAATCCTTTTCTAATACTAGTACTTTTCTAATAATAATATTAGATTATATCCTAAAATTTCTCTTTCTCTTGAAATTTATGTTACAGATAGCTTTAGAACTTAATTTGATGAAATTAAATCATATTAGTTTTATGGATCAATGAGTGTCCACGGTTTAAAATTAATAACCATAACAAGACTCCATTTACTTATTTATTGTATTTCTTGAATAATTTTATTGCAGCCAGTTTTGAATTTTCAGAAATCAAGATTTGGGGCTCCTGGGTGGCTCGGTTGGTTAAACATCCAACTTCTGCTCAGGTCATGACCTTGCATTTTGTGGGTTCGAACCCCACATAAAATTCTGTGCTGACAGCTCAGAGCCTGGATCCTGCTTACGATTCTGTGTCTCCTTCTCTCTCTGCCTCTCCTCACTTGTGCTCTGTCTCTCTGTCTCTCTCTCTCAAAAATAAACATTAAAAAAATTTTTAAAAAGAAATCAAGATTTTACTTATAACTTACGTTGAAGAATATTCATGGATATTTCATCTTGAAACATTATAAAGTGAATTTTAAGATATAAACCCTCAAATCATTTCCTAGATAGAAAAAAAATACCGTACATGAAAAATTTTCATTTTGTTGTTTGTAGCATCACATATGGCCACAAGAGGGCAATCTGTGAAAATAATTGCAATTGCAAGGACCATAGCATTTAATAAGTGGATGTTAGGTACTTTTGATCATGAATTTAGCATCATTGTCGGGATACATAAAAGGGTTCCATTTTAACTACATAGTATTTAATTTTAAATAAGACAAATTAAGCTCTACATTTTCCTATAGGTTGTAATGTTTATAGCTATGCAATAGATATATCCCATGTGTGACACTGGAATAAGATTACGTTCTTGTAATGACACTTCAGAAAAGCAATTGTAGTAAACTGTCAATACTGTCCTAGGAGAGTGACAGTGATCAAAATAATTCTTATTTGTAAAGTTGTCGTGGATTTTGATGACTCTTGCTTAATCACTGATAAAGGTATTTCTTGCTTTGACGCACATCACATAAGACATAAGGAAAAATAAAAGGATCCCTTATGGATTAAAAGCTTTTTTGATAGGTAGAAGTAGATCAGTTATTAATTTTATCTACATCCCTATGACTCAAGTTAATGTAGCACAAGAATGATAACTCTTCACAGGACCAAAGAGGAAAAAGTGTTTAGAGGATAAAGAACGGTTTAGCATACTGAGCACTTCAAAAATCTCTGCCCACACTAACTTCCCACCCCAACAATCCCCAAAATAATACATGTCATCTAAAATGTACATTCACTTTTGTTCTTAGGAAAATAATGCAATGGAGTCTTCCAGTCAAATTTCTGGAAGCAGGTGTTCTTTATGATAGCATCACCTTCATTCCTGCCAAGAACATAATGTTCAGCGCACAATTCCAGTTTTATTAATTTCATTATTTTGTGCAGTACTCTGCCCATTCTACCAGACATACTGCAGGGTGACTCAAACAGCTCAGAAGAGAATTTCTATTTATATCCAATGTTGTGTTTATTTGTTACATCCCTTAATTTTTTTAAGATTATATGCTTTTCAAATTTAATAAAGATGCAGTAATAACAAATTTATTACAGAATTATATTTTTGGTGGTACTTCAGACTATGTACTATAGATTTAATTTGAGATTTTATAAATTAACTAAGCTACTTAGTAGAAAACATTCCTTTGAAAATATGCAATGGAAAAGGCTTGAAAATAGCTTTTTTTAATGTTTACTTATTTTTGAGACAGAGCATGAGCAGGGAGGGGCACAGAGAGAGGGAGACACAGAATCTGAAGCAGACTGCAGTCTCTGAGCTGTTGGCCCAGAGCCTGATGCCGGGTTTGAACCTATGAACCACGAGATCATGACCTGAGCCGAAGTCAGATGCTTAAACTGACTAAGCCACCCAGGTGCCCTGAAAATAGCTTTTTTTTTTTTTTTTTTTAAACTTACAGAGAATAATTCTTTTACGTTTCTTTAAAGTTCTTTTTGACCTAAGAAGCATCCTCTCACTACCTTTAAGGTTCCTGTATTAGGTATGGTGTAAAATTTACACTTACTAAGTTGCTATAAATGGTAGCACCACGAGTTAATGATCAAACTTAGAAAAGGAGTAACTAAAACTAGTTTTACATGTTCTGCTGCAGGAACTGGACATTTCCGTCAACTAAGTGAGGCTCTGGGATTGGGTTTTTTAATGAAACCTGATAACGATTGCTATTGAGTATGGTTTCTTTCTCTTTCTGTGACTTTTGCATCATATTTCTTTTTGTCACAGACACTGAAGCTATAGTGCAAAAAAATTATGGGATGTAGAAATAGAAGAGAGGGAAAAATAAGGAAATAACAATAATGCGTAGAAAATGCCCACAGAATAATAGAAATAACATATAAATGAAATCAACAAATATTAAGGTGTCTGTAATGTTAGTTATTTTCAAATAATATGTCCAGTTACAGTGTTCTCAAGAAATTTCTCAGGTATGTGTTATTGTAGCTAGTTTACAGCCTGAGAAACCATGATGTTAAAAGTTAAGTATCTTGCCCAGGGACACATAATAGCCATTATGCAAAGTAGCAGAGCCATGATTCAGCTGGTGCCATCTGAGACCAAATCCAGTTTATGTGTGTGTTATTTTGTTATTGTTTGTTTGCTTGTTTTGCTCTTGTGAAAGTTCCTAAAGGAAATCACTAAACTACCAGAATACTAGAGATCACAAAATTTCTTGAATATTCATAATGCCTAATAGAAAGAAGAGTCAGAAGGAGAAAGGATGTAAAGAAAGGGAAAATAGAGTAATAGCAAGAAAGAGGAATATAATTTGCCAGGATTGGAAATGGAGAATTTTGATATGGTATCTGAGAGACACCAAAACATAATACAGAGTAGAAGGCACTTTTCCACACATATGCTCTTACTCCCCTGCATTCTGCCCTAAACCCTGCTTTGCCCATGTGCTGTCAGCTCTCGTGGTCTGTGCGTAAGGTCTGACTCACACAGGCACCACAGGGAATAAGGGGCTCGCTCTCAGATGTTACAGCTATGTTACTCAACTTCAGCCAGATTTCTAAAGATTTTTCGGGCTTCATTTTAGGCCCCTTCCTTCCTTCCTTCCTTCCTTCCTTCCTTCCTTCCTTCCCTCCTTCCTTCCCTCCTTCCTTCCCTCCTTCCTTCCTTCCCACACTGTATTGATGACACCAGTGCTGAGTTTTGACACACAGCTTCCAGATCTTTCCTTTCACATTGAGTTTTCCTGCCTTCTTGGAGTGTTATCCATAGAGAATTCAAATTGTAATAACGAATCTGAACACTGTATCTGAAGTCAAGCATGATTTTTCTCACTAAATTTCATGTTTTGGGATGTAAATGCAGACTTCTAATTCCCCATTCACAGCTTTTTTCCCAGTGCTCAGGACATGTCCATGCAAATTGACTGTAGTATAGACAACCTTGACATATCAGAATTACTGAGACTGATAAGGTTAGGTCCCAACCATGATCTGGTTTAAAGTGTGTAAATGCACAAATTTAGCAGTTAGGCACGAATCTGAGCCCAATTTGTCTGTAGATTATAAAAAATTCTCATAAGCTGAACAGAAGCAATTCTGATATCCCAGAAGCCTCCTGTTCTATATGTAGAGCACGATTATATGTGTGTGTGTATGTGTTTGTGTGTGTATTCATGCAGACATATATTGTGTATATATAATATATATATATTATATATATATAATAATATATATATAATATATATAATATATATATTATATATACACACACATGTCTGTGTGATATGTGTATCGTATCAATATATCATATATATATTGTGTCATGTCTGTGGTATTTTTCCTTAGAAAAATAAAATATGCAGTTTTATTTATTTTAGTGAGAGTAGTGACATGTCCCATACTTCATAAATTTTTATTTAAACAACCATATTTTTTAGCTAAGTAGGTCCTCCTATGACTCAAGACAAGCTTGGTGATGAACATGGATGAATTCTAGTAAATTCTAGTACCACTTCAGAGAATAAAACTGATTAATTTATTATAATCACAGCATTACTTCATAGCATCATTACCTCTATATTTTAACAAACTGCCTCAAATTCATTCTGTATGAAATTTGCCCAATTATTAGCATTTTAACAGACTAAGTTATTCTGAAATGTTTTTTTATAGCATAGTTAATTGCATTGTGGCCTAACCTCCTTCACTTTTGCATTGATATCATATTTAGCATATGAAAGGGTCTTTTTCATTTATATAACCTGTCACTTAGAAGTTGTTACTTCCATTATTAAAATTCTGAGAAAGCCTGGGACTAGTAAAAGACTATGCCATTCATTGCCTTAATTCTGGTTGCTGTCTGGGGTAAAATGTGGAGAGGAAATTCCTTAAGGTATTTTGTCATCACCCTTATCATAGTTAGATATTATATATAACCCTGCGACCTGGGACAAGTGCTAAAGCAGTGTATAAATTATACGATTTGTCCTGGCTAACAAATTAATAATTAAGAAACAGAATATATAATGAGCATGTATCTACTCTATATTTTTCTAGATTTGCCAGTTTGATTATGATTGTCATATGATTATCAACTACCCTAGGAAGACTGTGTTTTGATGTTTAGTGCTTATACATATGAAGATCCATTTTCCAAACCACCTGTCTCTTCTGTTGCGCCTGTTCCTTCCTAGTCACCATTTCACAAGGAATGTTTTCCCTTGCCAAAGATCTATTATTGCAAACCAATTAGTATAAAATATGACAAGTGACTCACTATAAAGGTTTGGTGACATAATGTTCTGATCATGAACATAGTGAACATTGTTTTTTGTGGTGTGTTTTCTTTTTATGCAACTATTTGACTAGTGCCCAAATGTAACTGCCTTGTTTACAGGAGATAAAAGAGTACTAAGTAAAATTTGCCTTTTTTAACCCCAATGTCACAGTCTTACTTTCATCACATCTTAGTTGGAAAATGATGTGGTTAACACTTCTCTATTCAAAATAGACTCCAAACTCAAAAACATGATATCTTTAGCTAACACATAATAATTTCCATTTCCACAAAAGATTTCCTGGTGTCCTGATGTATCTAACTTAAATTTTAATTTTTTGATATCTTTGTATAAGTTCTGTTAATTGCCATGTATACTTGTGTCATGTCTGTGGTTCTTCAAAACCATAATTATTCCAATTATGAATTTTTCTAATTAACCATTCAGTAAATATTGTTTTAGTAACTTCTTAGCATAGAAGATAAAGTTGTGAGTACGGTCTTTAATCTCATAAGACTTACAGAATCAATTTATAGATAAAGCAAGAAAAAATACAGATTTTTCTGTCACATTTTATGATCTAACCATCAGTAACTTAGTACTAAAGGTTAATAAGCCATTATCCATGGTCTTTAAGAGAACTGACAGTGAATTGAAGGAAATGAATATACAAATAATTCTACTGTAAGAGATAAGGTTGTAAGCCTTCTAATAAAACTATAGACAGCAGGATCTGGGACTATCTGAGAAGGAGAAATTATACCACTGTTTGAATATAAGAATGGATAATTATTATATGAACATTTATATATTATATTGAATGAATAATTATAGCATAGTAATTCACACAAGGATTGGTTGCAACTATGATAAACGGAGTTATTTAGGATGCAAGATTTTCCTTTGTTCTATTTTATACACACATGCACAAATGCGCACGCACACACACACACACACACACACAGAGGCTTTTTAAGAATTCAAAGTTAAATATTTATTTCTCTTTTGGGCGACCTGCAAACTGAATTTTAACCACCTATGGTTGGTTTTTTTGTTGTTGTTGTTGTTTGTTTTGCTTCTATACTTTTGTTTTGTTTTGATTTAACCTGCTTTGGCCTACTTCTTATCTGAGTAAAAAAATCTAATGCCACCTAACCATGTTATAAGGCTTTCCTCTTTCCCTAATTACTTCTGATGATTATCAGCATAGGGACAATTAGAAAAATCAGTTCCTGTCTCCTGCAGTTTGTTTTAATTACCAAATGTTGTTATGTTTCTATATTCACCAAAAATGGAGTGTATTGTCTATAATTTGGTAGTAAAAAGTGAATATACATTTTAGGGCCTCCTATCTATGCAAGTCTATAATTCTACTATTCAAAGTAGCTTTTTTAAAGTGAACCTTTTTGGGGTGCCTGGGTGGCTCAGTTGGTTAAGTGGCCAACTTCGGCACAGGTCATGATCTTGCAGTCCGTGAGTTCGAACCCCGTGTCGGGCTCTGTGCTGATAGCTTGGAGCCTAGAGCTTGCTTCTGTTTCCGTGTCTTCCTCTCTCTCTGCCCTTCCCCCATTCTCGCCCTGTCTCTTTCTGCCTTTCAAAAATGAATAAATGTTAAAAAAAATTTAAAAAAAATAAAAATAAAAAAAAATAAAGTGAACCTTTTTACTGACTTCCAGGGAATGGTGTTGTCACTATATCTTGTGTATGTTTCTGGCATTCATTCTATCAACTAATATTCATTGAGTTGTGACTCTGTAAGGCACTCTTCTAAGCAATGAGGTTATAACAATGACCAAAACAAAATTCCCTGCCGTTACATAATTTACATAATTCTAGTAGAAGGAAAAAATGAGTTAGTTTGTTTTTTGGTATCAAATTCGTATAAAGAAAAGGTCCAGATGCATATCTGAATCATTAGGACATTTGTTCTTCTTTTGAATGCCTGGTTTTAGAAACTGTACCCACATACCCATAGGATGCAATTGTGGATATACTGTATATGCAATCTGAAAACAGATTGTAGTGGGAGTCTTACATTGCAAATGTTAGTTACTCTGACATCTTTGCAGATCACTTAACTGCTCACATTTGTAAACATTGTTGGCCTTAGACAGAAAATTAATGTTCCAATTCTGTATAGTAGATGGATGAAGTTAATGGCATATCATTTTAGGTCATTAAAATTGCCTAAGATACTCATTATTTTAATGAGCATTTATAAATACCAGTTTATATTTCTCATGACACTTATTCCTTTTCATCTACTCTTTTAAATTAATGCTGTACATTTTGAGCATCTCTGTTTTCACTGTTTTGAATATCTCCTGAATATCTCACATCTCTAAATAAGCTGGAGTATTCCTCTTGAGGGACCCCACAAGATTGCTTTCCTATTCACACTTCCACTTAGTGCTGGCAGAAAGGCTTATCTCTCATTTGATTAAAATAGATTAATATTGCAACTGTGAGTTCATTATCATGCCTCCTCTTTATTGCAACTTCTGTCTTGGTGGCTGTGGAAGAGCATAGTCACTATGTTGTTTCTCTTTTTTTTAACTTTTTTTTTAAGTTTATTTACTTTGGGGGTGAGGGAGGGACAAAGACATGGAGAGAGAGAATCCCAAGCAGGTTCTGCCCTCCCAGATTAGAGCCCTATGGTGGGAGGGGGTGGACATGGAGGGGAGGGGTGTGCTCAGTCTCAGGAACCACGAACTGAGTTGAAATCAAGAGTCAGACGCTTAACCAAATGAGCCACCCAGGCACCCCTGTTTTAAACTTTTAAATGCATCTTTTTATTCCCTTATTTTAGATTTAATGTGTTCCTGAAATGGATAAACCTCACTAAATGTGTGTATTCTTATTTACATCAAGTTTAATTTTCTTCTACACTATTAACTTTCTCCCTTTCTTTAAATTACAATTTATTTAAAATGATTGATAGATAGCCCTGGTTATCCTCTTTATGCTATCAGTAGTTTTAGAGATTTTGCACATCATAATCTAGGGAGGAAAAACAATACATTGACAACCTGGACATATTTTATGGAGGTCCTTTTCCCCCAAACCTTTCCTGACTGCTGCAAATGCCGATTATTTTCCCCTCTGAACTGATTAAGGTTTTTTTTTTTTTTTTTTTTACATTTATGCTTGTGTTTTTAAGCCATGTTTACCAAGGCCCTAGGACTATGTCAGGATGCCTCAATGAGGTTAGCTTCAGCAGGACTGTGAACAAGCAGGACTCTGATTCTGACTCAAACAAAGAAATTCCACTTTTATATGGCTTACATCTTGGGCTCCCACATATAATTTCACTTAAAATACATTCTGTTTATGGTTACCAGAGCAGAGGTGGAAGGTGGGATGGGTGAAATAGGTGATCGGGAGATTAAAGAGTACACTTATTTTGATGAGCACTGAATAATGTATAGAATTGAATGTATAGAATGAATTACTATATTTGACACCTGAAACTAATATGACACTATGTTAATTATACTGGGATTAAAAGTAAACACTTAATAAAATAAATAAAATATATTCTATTTAGAAAAAAAGAAAATTATCAATCACTGGATTATATCAACATTTTACTCGAAGAATCTATATACCTCTTACTGCTGACATCTAGCACTCCCAGATTATTTCAGGTACTGGCGTTGAGCTCTGTATCAAATTTAGGCACAAGTTGTTCATTATTATATTCCCCTCCTGACCCTCCATTAGAGTCAGAATGGGAATATAATCGTGTGACTGAACATCAACATCATGAACATCATCTAGTTGACCAGGAAAATGCCACTTCCTTTTTCAGTCTACCTGGTTTGCTATCCAAGTTATCGGCTTGGCTAAAGAGGCTGCCTTCTCTAAGTAGAAGCCTTTTGCTTCAGGTAGGAGACTACGAGTGGGATGCTCCACTGGTGAAACACCATCCGCATCCTAGTGTATTGCTTACTGGCCCCTCCTTTTAGCTTCTTTTGCTGGCCCTTCTTCATTTTGCTGGACTCTTAATATTGGGGCACTGGAGGGTTTAGTAATTAGACTTCTCTTTTTTTCCAGTATTTACTCCCCTAAGTCTACACACTGAAGAGTTCCAAATTTATTGTTCTTGCTAAGACTCTCCACTGAAACCCAAGCTCATGTGTCCAACCACCTAGTTAAAATCTCCATGTGAATGTCTAATAGATGTCCATGTTGAAAATCGAGTTGTGGATCTTCCTTCCAAACTTGATCCAACCATAGTCTTCATGTAGGTAGAATTCTTGGAGTTATGCTGGTTTCTTATTTCTCTTATTTCCAAATCTACCTTCAAAATATTTTTAAAGTCCAGCTAGGTCTCAGTCGCCTTTACCACTTCCACCTTTGTCTGAGCCACCATTAGCTTTCACCTGAATAGCGCCCTAGTTCATTTCCCTTGTACCCCTCTAACCTCCCCTCCCCAAGCCTCATTCTTTTTTGTTTTTAAATTTTTATGTATTTTTAAAATTTCATTATAGTTAAGTTTCAGTTTTACAAAATAGTGATTCAACACTTGTGTACATTACTCAGTTATTACCACTTAATCCTCTTGATCTATTTAACCCATGTACACACCCACCGACCCTCTGGCAACCACCAGTTCTTTATATTTAAGAATTTGTTGGTGGTGGTGGTGGTGGTGGTGGTTGGTGGTCTCTTTCTTTTCTTTTGTTTGTTTCTTAAATTCCACATACGAGTGAAATCATATGGTATTTATCTTTCTCTGACTGACTTATTTCATTTAGTACTACACTCTTTATATCCACTCATGTTGTTGCAGGTGGCAAGATTTCATTCTTTTTTATGGTTGAGTAATACTCCATTGTGTGTGTGTGTGTGTGTATACATATATATATATATGTATACACACACACACACATACAAACATATATATCACATTTTCTTTATCCATTCATCTATCAGTGGACACTGGGTTGCTTCAATATCTTGGCTATTGTAAATAATGAAAAGGTTCTCTACATCACTTCCCATCAGAAAAATGCAAATCAAAACCACAGTGAGTTATCATCTCACACCTGTCAGAATGGCTAGAAACACATCCACAAGAAACAACAAGTGTTGGTAAAGCTGCGGAGAAGAAGGAACCCTTATGCACTATAGGTGAGAAGGCAAACGTACAGCAATTGTGTAAAACAGTGTGGAACTTCCTCAAAAAATTTAAAAATAGAATTACCCTATGATCTAGTAATCCCACTACTGGGTATTGTCTATACTTTATTCTTAACCCAGAAGGCAGAATGATTCTTTTAAAACGTTGGTCAACCATTTAATCATGTCTCTCCTCCCCTCAAGGCCTTCCATAGCCTTCAACCCTGCCTCCTGTCTTACTCAGAATAAAAGCCAATGCCCAGTTAATGCCCTATAACATCCACCATAATATGGCTTCTTGTCTCATTGTGATTTTGTCATCTAAAGCTCCCTTGCTCATGTACCCAGCTTGGGACACCACCCTCCCTTTTCTTTATTCACACCCTGAGCATGCTACCACCTTAGCACCTTTGTATTTCTTCTTTGCTTTACCCAATACCCTTTTCCTTTGGATACCTCCATGGCTCATTCTTCACCTCAAGTCTGTTTCTGTTCAAATGTTACTTTTTCCTGGGGGCCTTTTCTAATTACCTTTTAAAAAAATTCAGTTCTCCTATTTACTCCACTGGAAGGTAAGCTCCATGAGGAAAGGACTGTTTTTTCTGTTTTGTTCACAGTAGCATCCTCAACAGTTCAAACAGCTTTATAGAAAGTATGTATACACACACACACACACACACACACACACACACACACACTGATTTCCTAAAGCACATATATATATATATATATGTATATATATACACAAATAAAGTATATATACATATATATACACACACACATGTATTTGTATATATATACACACATACAAATATATATTTTTAAATAAATAAATGACATTTCTTTAAGTTCCTTCCTTTAATATTGAAATATGTAAATAATATTCTTTATCATGGGTGTGATAGATGTTAAGGTGCCCTTACATTTTGTTAAGATATTTCCTTTAATATCTAAATAATATATCTATCTTATCATGGGTATGATAAATGCTAAAGTACCCTTAACATTTCTCTAGATGTAAAGGGGGATTTTAAATTTGCCTGCCATTTGCATCAAACTTGATGCTTCTGATTTATGCTGCAGGCTCAATTCCAATGACCTTAGATACTCTTAGATACTACCAGAATCTGTCCTCTCCTTGAACCTCCTTGACTCATGCATGGAGGCATTTCCATTACCTTCTTTCCCTAAATTGTAACAAATACAGCTTTTTATGGGTAATTTTAAGATAACGAAGGTATTACATCACCGAACAGAAAATAATTTAAAATCAGTAGTAGACATAATAGTTCATAAAGTTTATTGGTCATTCTCTGCCTCAGACTGTCTTTCTGGCTGTCTCTCACGTGAAAGTTTGGATATTTGTTTATATCTTTATATCATTCTAGGTTTTAGTTATAGTCTAGGTATAAAAGTATAAATGTTGGTACATTTTAACTTATAGATTATAAAAACTACTCAGTAGATCTGGTACTGCATCATTTTGGACCCAGAGGACAAATTTGAACCATATAAACCTTTATGTTTCACTAACCCTTAATCTAAGTGTCATTGTCATCAGGACCAAAGCTCCTAAGAATAGAAGGAACATTTACCAATTCAGGTGCTCCTGGTCCTTCACCAGGGAGAAACAGTTAGCTTTACTCTGAATCCAGGGAGGAGACACACACAAAAATATCAAGCTTCTGTGACCATTGCTGAATGGTAATTTAACTCAAAAAGATTAGCAGTGTGATTATATTCACAATTTTTGGATTTTAATTTTTATAATATATGTATAGGGGTTTTTATTAAAGATTACTTTAAAATAATTATCTCCATTTAAACAATTTTATTATTTATTTTTAAATTCTAATATAAATAACTTACAGTGTTATATTAGTTTCAGGTGCACAATATAGTGAATTGCTGTATCCCCAGTGCTTAGTACAAAGCTGAGAACATTATAGGCACTCAGTTTTTAATTGTTGAATTGATGAATCAGTGGTCCAATTTAAAGAAGTTTGTCAGGAAATTTTTTCAATAGAAGTGCCATGGACATCAGAAGCAGAACTTTAAAATATAAAAACTCTTCCCAGTTATTGAGAAATAATAGATTATTGACTAAATTTTAGTCTTCTTGGCCCTACCTCTGATATTTAATAACGATTAGTTGAAGCTAATTATTACCTACGTTCATTTATTCAATGAATATTTATTAACTTTATGCCAAACATTATGGGAATGAATGCAACAGTTAATAAAACAAAAAAAAATACATTCCTTTATAAAATGAATAAATGTCATTTTTCACATATAGTGCAATGGAGAAAATAAAGCTGACTAAGGGAATAAAGTGTTGCAGGGAAAGAGTGGGGACATACTTTTTAGACCGTCTTCAGATAAGAACTTACAGAAGTGCTGACGTTTAGGCATACCCTTAAGTAACTGATGGACGGAACCATCTGACTATTGGGTGGGCTGGGGAGAGAGCCAGGCAAAAGGAGCCGCAGTTGCAAATACCAAGGAGGCAACATCAATATGGAATTTGAAATCACAGCTCACTAATCCCTCTTCCCTTGTTCTAGTGCCTGTTTCTCTTCACTCTTCTACTTCTTTCCATTACACTTATCCCCTCTGACATACAATTTAATTTACTTATTGTATTGGTGGTTTTTGCACTTCTTCCCACTGCAGTGGGAGCTCTACAAAGAAGGGTGTCTATTGTGTTTACCAATATATACTAAATGCCTAGAATAGAATCCACCTCATAGCTGGTACTCATTAGATCTTCATTGTATCAATTGACATTATATTTTGGGAACTGCAAGGAGATCATTTGGCAGTGGACAGTATATAGGGGCGTGGTGGCATGAACTGAGGACAGAATTGTATTTAGGGACTTTGCATTTTCTTCAAAATATGACAGGAAGCTTCTGGAAGGTTGAGAGTAAGAGAATGCAATGGCCTGATTCACATATTTAACAGATCTTACAGGCTGCTGTGTGGAGAACAATCCACATTCTCCAACAGCCCCCAGTTGAGTGTACAAGCACACCAACATGCTAATAACTCACCTTTTGCAGACTTTAGTAAGGGCCACAATTGAAGTGTGGACTAATTGTGTGACATTAAAAAGTTTCTGGATTGATAAGACTTCATAGATGAGGGGGCAGTGAAACTAGATCTTGAAATGAGTAAAAAGAAAATTCCAGGCAACCAAAAACAATTGGGCAAGGGATAAATGAAACACAATTGTTGTTGGGTTGAATAAAGAAATTTGGAAAGTCGGTTTGGATTCTGAGTGCTGAGAGGGTAACAATGACAGTAAGTTTTTTTAAATACATTATCTCTGTTTTTACAATGAGTTGAAACCTATTTTAATCCCCACTTCAAAGAAACCTGATGCACAGGGAAGCTAAGTCAAAGCTTTATTTATCAAGAAAGAAGCATGGAGATTTGAACTTGGATCTGTTTGGTGCTAGATCCCATGTACTGAGTTGGTGATTTAATAATAATACAATCAAAGTTCAAAGAATTATCAAATTCCTTGCATCTAATAAGTTCAATCACATTAATATTTATTTTGTATGACTGGGGATGCTAGAGTGTGTAATGCTGTCCAAGGCATCGTAATCATGTTACTGATTATGGCCCTTTTGATATTAAAGCAATGCATTTATAATAAGAATTTCTGTCTTTGTTATGAAATGTTAATATTTATGTTCCTTTCATTTATTTATGTGTGGTGAATGTCAAGTACAAGGCAGATAAATTGAAGAAATTAATGTATGCCCATAATTTATCGTGATATAATAAACTCTTGATTCTGTATCTGCATGGCCTTCTAATCAACAAGCTGAAAAATTGTGACTTGACCATAGTCATTTAGATGTCTGCATTTCCAACCAGGAGGTTGTGATCCAGGACATAATAATAACTTAATAATTCACTAATACTCACATTCATTTAAAATTAAGTTTTGCTGAGGTCATCCTCTACATGGTGTTTTAACTTTTCATTCCTTACTTAGTTATTGGACAGAAGAAATTACTGATAACACAAAATTGGTCACATGACCTGGGCTTAGAAGAGAGAGGAAACATTAAAAATGGAATTACAAAAGTTTTTTTTAATGTTTTATTTATTTTTGAGAGAGATGGAGAGACAGAGTATGAGCAGGGGAGGGGCAGAGAGAGAAAGAGAGAGAGACAGAATCCGAAGCAGGCTCCAGGCTCTGAGCTGTCAGCACAGAGCCCAAAGCAGGGCTCAAACCCACAAACTGTGAGATCGTGTCCTGAGCCAAAGTCATACGCTTACCCGACTGAGACACCGAGGCGCCCAAAAAATGGAATTGAATGGAGAAAAGGTGAAAAGATAGACTTCTCAAAGAAGAAATATTAGCCAGTGGCTCTTGAGGATAAGCACACACCAGATCAGTGTTTCTCAATCTTGCTCACATTGTAGCGTAAAGAGGAAATCATAAAGTTTTCCATTATACTAATGTAGACAGAGGAGGGTGCTCATGCCTAGTATTGAGTACCTCAGGAGCTCTGGAAGTCCCAGGATTTGACAAATGACTCTGAAGCTGAGAGACTGGTGTTTCAGTACACCTGTAATCTGTTTGCAACACACCGGCTGGGAAGCTCTGTCCTAGTTAGCTCAGAATGATTCATGGTATCACCAAGAAAAGCAGGACATTTTTATCTTGCTTATGTTCGGTTTGACTATAAAAAAAGAATTCCACTACATCAGCTATCCCTTAATCCTGTTTGCACATTGAAAAAAAAAATCTGGGGAGATTTAGAAAAACACCGTTTTGTCATCCTTAAACTAATTACATAAAAAATCACCAGCGTTGAGGCCTAACCATTGGTATTTTTTAAAGCACCATAGAGGATGCTAATGTGCAGAACATTCTACTCCACTAGATGATCACTAGTGTGTTCTATATCTGTAACCATCTAGGATTTTAAGTGATGTTAGGAGATAGTCTATAGCAACCTAAGTTTGGAGAAGCCATTGAATATGTGGATGCTTTGCAGGGACAATTAAGGAAAACCCACAAAAGAGACTGTCTTTCAGAAAAAGTGCAAACCATTGCTAATGATGCCTAAGAAGATCCCCAGAGTTAAAATTGCCTGGAAACCCTCTTGCACTGTTGGTGGGAATGCAAATTGGTGCAGCCGCTCTGGAAAGCAGTGTGGAGGTTCCTCAGAAAATTAAAAATAGACCTACCCTATGACCCAGCAATAGCACTGCTAGGAATTTATCCAAGGGATACAGGAGTACTGATGCATAGGGGCACCTGTACCCCAATGTTTATAGCGGCACTCTCAACAATAGCCAAATTATGGAAAGAGCCTAAATGTCCATCAACTGATGAATGGATAAAGAAATTGTGGTTTATATACACAATGGAATACTACGTGGCAATGAGAAAAAATGAAATATGGCCTTTTGTAGCAACATGGATGGAACTGGAGAGTGTGATGCTAAGTGAAATAAGCCATGCAGAGAAAGACAGATACCATATGGTTTCACTCTTATGTGGATCCTGAGAAACATAACAGAAACCCATGGGGGAGGGGAAGGAAAAAAAAAAAAAA
>NC_064809.1:101964081-101978435 GCF_023721935.1 Panthera uncia | reverse complement strand
ACCAATTTGACAGTAAATTTCATATATTAAAAAAAAAATAAATAAAATAAATAAAAAAAAAATAAAAAAAAAATAAAATTGCCTGGAAGCTTCCTTTTTTCCTTGTGACAAGATTCAAGTGGAAGTATCAGTCTCAGACTTTGAGATGAGAGAAGAAGAGATAAGGATAGGGGCAAATAGATGTGAGATTGTAAGGAAAGGAATTTTAGTATAAAACAATCAACTATTAATCTGCCGCAAATGAGTGAGCAAGCAACAAAGAGAGGCCTTAGCAGACTGGAGAAATGTTTATTATTGACCTGCTGTGAAAGGAATGTAAGGGATGAAGGGCCAGGCAGTACAGAGAGCACTGCTGAGGTTGAGGATTATGAATTTGTCAGTGTTTTGATTATCTGAGGTGCTCCAACAACACACATCAACTCAGGTTGTAGCAGAGAAGCTGGACGAGTGGATTAATACAACTGTTTACTGAATGGGTCAAACAGAAGTATATTAAGAAAATAGAGTGAGGGTTTTGGCAAGAGAATGAAAGATATGATGGACCATAGATTCTTGGTTGGGTATAGAGAGAGTGAAAATGGGAATTAGCAGATAGATTGGGACAGAACTTGGTCAAATGGTATTTATTTTCATGATGTCTAAGAAAAAGTGTAGTGAAAATAAGAGAACACGAGAATGGAAGAAAGGGGAGTCACATTCTGGGGAATACATTCCCCTCTACTCCAGGTGGCTGGACTCCCATTAGAGTAATTCTTCTGGCCCCATTAGAGTAACTTGTATGCCCCCAGGAAGAAATGACTTCCTTAATAGATGAGTTTGATAGAATGAACTGGGCATGTGTGACTCATCCCTTTCCTCCCTTCTGTTCTCAGTCTGTGGATCTGCCTCCTCCAAAGAGCATGCATTCTAAACTGCTTTCTGCCATGCTATAAAAACTCTAGCTTCTAGCAACCCACCCATTCACAGCCAAAGCTTTTAATTGAAGAAGTTAAAATCAACTGATTTGCTTGCATGTCTAAGCTTGTTCTTTAATATAGGTATATTTTATTATTCTCTCTCTTTTACATGACAGTTTTACATGACAGTTTCATACCATTTCCTCACTTCTTCAAACATTCACTACTCCCTCCCCTAAGCTGACTCTCAGCTGATATCTCAGCTTCCTATGTTCCTGAGCAGTTACACAAACCCCCACCACTATAGTTACCAGCAAGGGAAACCACATGCTCTGCCTTCCCACCTGTTATGAAAGATGGTGTTGTCTTCTGTCTAAAGCCAGTGTCTTCTCTCATACGTTCTACCTCCTTTCACCTACTGAAGGACATTTCTCCAGAAATTCACCTTCTTCACCTATGATGAGCCTACATCACAATCTTTCACCTTCTGCTAGACCGTCTCCCTCAGCACAGCTTGTTCTTATTTCTTTCCCTCCTTTCCTTGTCAGCTACTGTCTCATTTCTTTGGTTCCTTGTACAGCAGTGTGCTTTAAAAGTATTGTATAAACACATGGTTTCCATTCCTCTCCTCCCATTTCATTTTAAATTTACATCGATGAGGCTTTTTGCATGTTGTGCATGCCCCTTCCTTTCCAACTCTGGACCAGGACATAGCAGGTGCCGAGATGTTGATGCCCAGGAAGAACCATACTGCCATTTATGAACTCCCTTTCAAGGAGGGAGTGATGGTGGCTAAGAAGGATGTCCACATGCCTAAACACCTTGAGCTGGCAGACAAGAATGTGCCCAGTCTTCACATCATGAAAGTCCTGCAGTCTCTCGAATCATGAGGCTGTGTAAAGGAACAGTTTGCCTGGAAACATTTCTATTGTTAGCTCACCAACGAGGGTATCCAGTATCTCTGTGATTACCTTTACCTGCCCCCTGAGATTGTGTCTACCACTCTGCGCTGCAGAAGTCCTGAGATTGGCAGGCCACAGCCCAGAGTTCTGGAGAGTGATCTGCAAGACTCACACAAAGGGAAGCTGATAGACACCTATAGACCAAGCGCCGTGTCCCCTGGTGCCGACAAGAAAGCTGAGTCCGGGACTGTCTCAGTAACTGAATTCCAGTTTAGAGGTAGATTTGGTCATAGATGTGGTCAGTCACCTCACTAAAGTTGGAGGAGGTTGTTTTGTGTTGAATAAATCTGTAGTCAGAAAAAAAAAAAAAATAGACTTTTCTCCCAACCATCTGCTGAATCCAGTGGCCAGTGCTCAGTCCTTGTTTTAATTGATCTTTCAGCACCATTTGTTACAGATGATCACTCTTGCCTCCCTGCTTCAGTGCTCACCTCTGGACTTCCAGGACACATCCCTCTCTTGGTCGCCCCCACCCCCACCCCCACCTCACTCCGCTGGTTTGTTCCTACTCATTCTCCTTCGCTGGTCTCCCAGGCCTCTTATTTTTGGAGTATACTAGGGCTTGGGTTTGGACCACTTCTCTTGTCTATTTACATTCACTTCCTGATGACTTCATTCCAGTTTTTTGGGTTTCAGTCTGTATGCTAATGTGGTCTCCTGATTTGTGTATTCAACTGCCAATGTGACACCTCTGTTTAGATGACTAATAGAATCTCAAACTCAACATGGACAAAATTGAACAATTGGATTTTTCTCAAACCTGCTTCTTTCACGGCCTTCATCTCATTGGTAGCAATTTCCTCCTTTCAGTGCTCAGGCCAAAAACCTTGTAGTTGTTCTGGATTCCTTTTTTGTCTTTCACAAACCACTTCTGATTCATCAAAAGAACCTGAATACTTCCATAAAATTAAAATAGTTCATCAGATAGCCAATCACCAAAGAATTATTTCATGTGTGAAATCAGTTAGGAATTTATTAATTCCATTTTCATATTGTGTACCGAATTAAAATCAGTACCAGATAAAGAAGTACCAAGATGTAATTTTGATTTATGGTGTGCCTTTGTAATCAGATAGAACTGGTTTCAAATGATGTGACTTTCCCATTTGCCTAAAATGTGATCTTAGACGGTTACATTTCCCTAAGACTCCATTTCCTTATATATAAGTGAGTTATAAATACCTCCTTTTAGAAGGTTTTGTAAAGGACAACTCTGGCATCCCTATAAATAATATCATTCAATAAGTAGCAACTATTGAATTATTGTTCTTGCTCTTAAACAAAATAAGACAGGATAGTGATTGGCTTTGTCTTTCAAATGAAATTCTTGGAAAAAGTCAAATTAAGGAGAAAATAATGTACCCGTTACCATGGCAACTGAGGCAGTAGAGGCAGTAGAGATCTTAAAGAATAAGAAATGATAGTCTAAAGATTGCTTTAGTCTATATTTTCCACAGTTTTGACTAATAATTGCCTTTGTTCCTGTAATCTTGTAATCTTTGTAATCTTAAACATGGGATTATGAGTAGAATGTCCATCCCTATAAATGAATGTTTTTTTAAATGTTCTGTTATTCCAAGATAGCTATGATAACATTATCTGAAAAGCTCTTGTATAGAATTGATCACCATGATTCTTCTTTTCCTCTCATCCTATCAGTTAAACCTGTATCTTCTGAGATGGTATAGACAAACTACTTAACATCAAATGAACTATATGAAGAGCATTAGAACATCTGCTTTGTTTGCTTGGAATATACCTTTCTTCTCTTTAATATGATATTTCTCCCAAAACTCCATGAATGTGTGCATGGAGATGAATTTATGTGTGTGTACGTTTAAGTGGGTGGATACATGTAAGTTTGCAAAGTTTCTTTCTCATTCTATTTCATATTTTTTAAATGTTTATTTATTTTTGAAAGAACAAGCAGAGGAGGGGCAGAGGATCTGAAGCAGGCTCCACTCTGACAGCGGTGAGCCTGATGTGAGGCTTGAACTCATGAACCGGGAGATCATGACCTGAGCTGAAGTTGGAGCTCAAGTGACTGAGCCACCCAGGGGCTCCAATCTGTTTCCTGTTTTTTAAAATCTATTTTTGAAGCTTTTTTTAAAAATCCATTTTCTAAACTACTAGGCAGCATTATTTAATACAAACAATATGAGTTGGTAGTTAGAATATCTGTGATTTGTACATTCTCTCTTTTTGTTTTTCATTTATTCACCAACAACTTGACTATTATGTACCAAGAAGTGTATTCAGCCCAAACTTTGAATGCTATATATACCACATATTAACTATAAGAATCTGGGAATAAGAGTATTTTTTTGAGTTCTCAGGACTAGTCAGCAAGTCAAAATGAGATAATTACTATTAAAATACAACCCATGAAAAGAGAGAAACAAAACATCCAGAGGAAGATGTGTCAAGTATTTCCCAAATATTTATTGGGTGCCTTCTCTATGCCTTGCGTTGTGCTGGTTTTGTTAGTTGTAGACAAGAAGGTCTATATAAGGCCGCTTTTGCACACTAAGGAATCTTATTTCATCTCAGACTTTAGCTGGAAATTATGCTTCTTGATTTAAAAAATAAAATAGGGGCGCCTGGGTGGTGCAGTCGGTTGAGCGTCCGACTTCAGCCAGGTCACGATCTCACGGTCTGTGAGTTCGAGCCCCGCGTCAGGCTCTGGGCTGATGGCTCGGAGCCTGGAGCCTGTTTCTGATTCTGTGTCTCCCTCTCTCTCTGCCCCTCCCCCGTTCATGCTCTGTCTCTCTCTGTCTCAAAAATAAATAAAAAACGTTGGAAAAAAAAAAAAAAGCTTAAAAAATAAATAAAAAATAAATAAATAAAAAAAATAAAAATTCTGTATCAGTTACTGAGAATTCTTTTGCATCCTGATGCGGTAATTATGGTGTATAGTAACAGAGAACATCTATGGAAACTGGACAATAAATAAAGTAAAAAAGATTGATTTATCCAGAGTGGAAATATTGATTACAAATAGCTAAGAATTTAGCCAATTTCTAAGAAAAAGGGAAACTTAATATCAAAACTGTACTATACAATAGTATAGTACATGTAGGGTATATCCATGTTTAAGTTCAATATGTAATATTCTATATGTAGGTCTCATGCCATAGAATAGACCCAGTATTTCTCAACTATTTATGTTTATAAAAGTCAGAACTCAGAAACCCCTTCAGATGTTATAAAAACTTGAACTATGTGGGCGTCTGGTATCCACAGTGGTAGATGAAGAAATAACATCCTGTCATAAAACTGTAATGTGAGATTTGTAAACCAGGCTAATGACATGTATTTTAGAACATGAGAGAAGCTTAACAAAATATAGTAAAATTATTGAGTCATAGAATTATAGAGTTCTAATCAATCAGTATTTTTTTTGTTAAAGGACCGAAACAAAACAAAGCTCAATCCTGAATTTCAGACAGTTTAATATTTTTAATTTAAGCATGAAGATGTTTATGGGCTATTATAATACATGTAAATATTTGTGAAAAATGTCATTCAAGCAAAGAGAAACCAAAGTGCAAAAGAAGAAGGATTATGGAAAGAAGATACCATTTTAAAATTTTCTAATTTGAGTTTGGAAGACAATATATATGTAGGTATGTTTGTGCGTGTATGTATACATATGTGTATGCACATGTGTATAGTCATACATGTGTATAATGCACACACAAAACATACATGCTCATAAATATATACATGCATCTACATACCTGCCTGTATCTAGACATATATAAAAAACTTTATGAGATTATGTGAAAAAAAAAATAACCCAACACACTATCATCAACATGTGAACTGAAAGCATATTTAATATTTTTGTCTTGTTACAAATGGAAGTTTGGAAATTTCAATATGCTTGATTTGTGTTTATTTATTTAGTCCACATAGCTACAAATCTTGAAGGATCACAAAGGGTTCTATATTTATTTACTTGAGACACTCTCAATGAGTAATTAAGTAGCTAAAAAAATCTCTTGAACTTGGAAGAAAGTCTTTGAGGCATTACAAGTTTTGTTTTGTTTTGTTCGTTGTTTTTTAATTTGGATCTTCTAATGTAAGATCTCACTGCTGGAATTGATTATACCTGTTGGTGGAGTGTCTCATTGGCTTACTACAAACACAGTGTTTCCTTTCACTTCATTCACCTGCCCTTCATTTCTGTTCTAACCTGTAAAAGGTGTCTGGCACTTCATTGCTCTTCGATAAAAATTTTTTTAATAAATGCATGAATAAATGAATGAATGAACAAAACCTACCAACTTATACACAAGCAGCTGTGACTCTCAGGAAGGAGACTCTGAGGCAGGGTGTAAAAGTAAACTTACAGTTTTGTCTGTGTACACAGGGTCATCTTTGCTCAATCTTGTAGAAGTCATGATATGAAGAGGAGGATGCAGATATATAGAGATGCATAAATATGACTACACATTTAGTAGATAGATATGATAGATAATCTAGCTGGCAATATGTACTTAACTAGCTTCCACATGCCATCCATATGGATCACTAGGATGTATTGCCCATCTGGACTGCAAATTTCACTCCATCTGGCATGACTTCTAGCTGAACGCTTGGCTAGAGAATTCTTTGTTATCCTATAGTGTTATGGTGTAAATTGTAGTGATATCTCTCTTCCTCGTCCTCGTCTTTCTCTCTCTCTTTCTCTCTCTCTCTCTCATTCCTATTTTTGTCCAGTATGGCATTTTTCCTCCTGAGCATTTATCAGAAACTAACAGCACATGAACAGCCCTTTCAGTGTATTTCTTAATTCCCCAAAGTATTATCACTCTAGCAAATTTTTGAGCTTCTTATTCAATACCTGTAAATGAACAAAAAAAGGTGTATTGAATTGCTTGTCTTGAAGTAGAATATACCGAACAGTTATTTGTTTAAAAAGTTATATTGAAGGGATATAAAAAAAGTGTGAGCTGAATCCTCCTGACAGTATATGGAATAGTAGACTCCAAAGTATTTTTTTGAACTTTTTATCAAATCAAGTTGATAGCATACATTTCATAAGGCTGTAAGAATAATTATTCTCAGAGGCCAAGAGGTGGATTCAATGACTTCTGGGAATCTTCTCTGTAAGTCTATTAAAAACAGTGTCTGGCTTCAGGACTTTTATTTTACCCATTTTTAAGAAAGTGTAATTTAGTTATCCTTTTACTTTCTCATTTTCGAATTCCTTCTGTAAAACTTCAAGTGGTTGAGACAGCTAGAATTAAACTTTTCTGGAGTTTGTATTCTTAATTTCTTTCTTTTGAGAAGAGATATATCTTGAGAGATTTTTGGGCGGTGGTCCGTGGGTAGCAATTAAAATGGATCTTACCAGTACTTGATGTGGTTGGTAGACATGGCCCAGAAACTAATGAGTCCTGGCCTGAGCACAGTAAGTTTTGTTTCACATAGTAATATTGTGCTATATACTTCTACTTTCGAGTTAATACTTAAAATAGTGTTATTATAAATTGAACGCAATCAAACTAAGAATGAAGTTTTTGACAAGCCAAAAAAATCTTGGAAAGCTATTTGGAAAACTTAAGAAAGATGTCAAAATATACTAACCAAAAGTATGAAAATATGTCTCTACATTTTATATATTTTTTGAGATAAGAATGTTCTTACTTTACTTGATTTCATAGAAATGGGGTGTTGACCAGATTAATAAGTCTCTTTATTAATTTCACTTGAGAAAAGTTTATATATGAGAAAACACGTCTAACACAGTTACCTCAGGTGCCCTGAAATGCTTTCAGTCATATTTCCCAAAACATGCCATGTCATCTTATATGTCTTCATGCATTGTTCCTTCTCTTCCTTCAACCTCCTGCCTTTGCCAAGGTCATTTTGATATATCCCTGTGTTAGATACTTTTCAGATGAACTCAGTCTCCTTTACATTAAGTCAGTCATTAGCACTTACTAAACTTCATGTCAGTTGTCTTGTTAGTTAATAACCTCTTAGTAATCGATGTCTCTCCCACCAAATTTAAAATTCCTTAATAAGGACAGAGACTGTATCTCTTATAATCATGATGCTAGGGCCAAGAAATAGTACCAGACTTCTATAACCAAAATGGACAAGGCAAGGTTCTGTATCCTTTCAATTTTCAGATGTGGACACCACTTTCCCTGTTGGCTACCAAGCAGAGAAAGAAAGTTATCTTCAAATAAACATTCAGTACAATTATATACCATCATTATCATAAATAGCCTGCTTAGAAAACAAAAGTTTGGGGAGGAATGTATCTTTTGGCAATTTCTGCAACATTTAGAGTAAAGCACTGTATTTAAAATAATTATATATTTATACTGTTTCTCCTTCCAGCTTACTCAACATTAATTCTTTCTTCCCCTCCCCACACAAAAACTGTGAAAAAGAAAAACCTGTACCTTTCTTGGCCAAAAAGCTTCAGAATTCCTTGCTGAAATAGTTTGTTGGTTGAGGCAAATTCAGCAAATTATGCCAGGGATATGTAATATTATACCATGAATATTTGATTTACTGGCCTTCTAAATAATAATAAGAAATCTAGTGAATCATGTGGTCTGTATTATATCAGAACCAATTTACAGGTAAGCATAAAACACACAGGTTTTATTTGCACCATAATAATCTATTTGGCAAAAAAAAAAAAATAAAAATTCCTTTAAAACTTGGGTTCACAAGAAGCTTCACATTTGTTTTCGAGACATTGTTTCCACTGATAGCTCTTTGAGGAGCAGACTTACCTGGCCCTGCCAACCATAAGAGGAAGTATCTCTGAGTGGGAAAAACTAAAATTTTTTACATACATAGCTAATTACCAAAGCTAGTATGCCTGTATGCTTATTTTATTTAATTTGATAGTCATTTGAATGAATCCCATGTAGCCTAAAAAATCAGAAGGGAAAAAAGAATTTTTAAAAAATATAAGGTAGCTGCTTAAATAATCATGAAAAAGAAAGCACGATTTTTCTATTTAAATTGCAGTGGTAGAGTTATAGTTAAGATAACTAATAGTTTTAGTAACTAGGTAAATCATGCAGGAGGAAAAAAAGCAGTTTTAAAAAATAATCATTTGTGTGCTCAAAGGAAAAAAAGGATGGGAACACATCAAAGGGAAATAGGAGCCGACCTGAAGGACTTCCCCGTAGCCAAATCTGGGATGATTTAAGCATCAAAATAAATTATATTGTATAATAACTCTACGTATAAAATAAATATCTCTGAGTTCATACTGGTAGAAGTAAATAGTTGAAAAAATAATTATAGATGAGGCAAATCTTCCCTACAGAAAAATTCCATTTAATACATATAAACAGTACCCTCCCCCAGGATGTAAAGCTTAATTTTACCACTTTCTATCACCTCTTGGAGAATATACTAGACTTAGTGGCCAAGTTCCAAAGAATAGAGTATGGAAAGGAAAACATAGTAACTTTACAGTAGAGAAACCTGGCAAACAACACCTTACCAAGTGATGGTTAATATCACTAGTGATAGGTGGATATCACATACTCCCATGATGTTGTGATGAGGTCACTTCATTAATATATGATGAGAAGGACACTTTACCTCTGTGGTATTCTTCCCTAAAACCCATAGCCCAATGCTAATCATTAGGGAAACATCAAATAAAGTTAATAAAAGCATCAAAGCAGGGTAGCCTGTGGGATACTTGGCCTGTAAATCTTAAGTCTTCCAAAGATTATCAAGATCATGAAAAACAAGGAAAAGCTGAGAAGGTGTCACAGGCCAGAGGAAACTCAGGAGACACGGAAACAAACTGAATGTGAAACCCTGGATTGGAACCAAGAACACAAAAGAGACATTAGTAGAATGACTAATGAAACCATAGTAAAGTCTGGAGTTTATTTAATAATAATGTACCAATATCAGTTACTCAGTTTTGACAAATGTATCAGAGTAATACAAGATGTTAACAGAGAAATCTGTTGAGGGATATATGGGAACTCTCTGTACTATCTCTGTAACTCTTCCATAAATGTAAAATTATTCTCAAATTAAACATTTGTTTAAAAATTATCTTCTGGGGAGCCTGGGTGGCTCAGTCGGTTGAGCGGCCGACTTCGGCTCAGGTCACGATCTCGCGGTCCGTGGGTTTGAGCCCCGCGTCGGGCTCTGGGCTGATGGCTCGGAGCCTGGAGCCTGCTTCGGATTCTGTGTTTCCCTCTCTCTGACCCTCCCCCGTTCATGCTCTGTCTCTCCCTGTCTCAAAAATAAATAAAACGTTAAAAAAAAGTTTAAAAAAAATAAAAATAAAAAATAAAAATTATCTTCTGGTTTATTTAGCAGTTTGCCGAGCAAACATTTACCTACTTGCAGAATTTACCAGAATGTGGGGTCCTATCTAAAGAATTGAGAATCATTTTTCTGCTTCCTCCTCATTGGTATAAATTTGAATCATAGTTGGCAAATAAAAGCTACAAATGAATAAAAAGTTAAGTTTTGAGAGCCCATCACCATCATAGTTTGATCGTCTTCAGGTTCAAAGCAGGTGGTTCCTGGTTGTTAATTATATGTAACTATGCCGTCTTAGATACATTCACAAAGTCACCACTTTGGGCTCATTCTCATCTCTGTTCTCCTGAAGTCTCCACCTTTGAACCATGAGTAAATGGAGCATTTATTTTTACCTCTAAAAAGTGTAAAGTCATCTGAATATGATCTTTCATACAGACTGAATAGTCTGTGTTAAAAGCCATAAAAAATGAACACGCTTTGCAGCACAGCCTATATGTTTACAGTTAATGTTTTTGGATATCGACTTAAAAATCTTCATGTATCTAAAAGATAATTTTCTTTTTTTCTATATATGAGAGTTAAAGTTTTGGTTTTTTAAAAACAAGTGCATTGTCCTTTTTTAGTTAACTTTGAAACTTAATGATTTTTGAGTTAAAATGGGAGAAGTAGAGTAATGATTATGCTCATATTGTGATGTGCGTTAAGAGTTCAGAAAAGTAGAAATATTTAGTGCATTTTATTTGATAATACTCCTAGTATTATATAGCTTTCCTGAATTGTATGTCTTGAGCTTTAATGTTCTAGCCAACTATAATATGCTTTGATCTCTAAACTTAAAAATATTCTTCCCTTTCAAAGAAAAGGATTTGTACAAAAGTCTAAAATCTCATTGAAAAGGCTGGGAGTAACAAAGAGATCTGGAAACATACAGAAATAAGAGTGATGGAACAATAATTTGTTGCTAAATACGGCTTTAAACAGCATACGAAACATGCTTCAGGTTAGTCAGAAGAGGTCCTCTGTATTACACTGTGCGCGCTTCCCTGAAATGAAACTGTATGTTATTGGTTAACCAGGATATTTAGCATAATCACTCTGCTAGACTGTGGTGGAGGGAGGTGATTATCACTGAGAACAGATGGGCAGGTCCACAGCACTGCCAGATTCTGCACAAGCTCCATTTATTGTTGGTTCTTGCTTTTTCCCTTCTGTGTTTTAATTTTTTAAAAAACATTGTACGTTCTAAAGAACTAGCTGCACAAAAGGTCGGTGGCTGATAACCTTTCAGCTTAGATTTCAAACGTAGGAGAAAGATTCAAAATGCTATCACTGTGTATCTATGAAGGATGGGGCAGATTTCATTTTACCCTCTAGCCTCCCTCAATGCATGCACGGATTTATCTGTACGCTAAGCTCTCTGCTCTGCATCTGTAGCTCCTTGTGGATTATATTGTCTCTGTGATCAGAAATGATTTTCTCGGATATGAACACCGTTTCTGGCTCCCCTAAAGTGCATCCTCCTAATGGGACCCGGTTTTACACTTTTCAAGTAAGTGTGTTTTAAATGGCTTCACTACTTAGGAAGTTAATGTATAGTCAAACTTTTAATAAAAGGAAATATAATCAAAGGAAAACTGCAAAGTGTGCAAGTGTTAAAGAGGATGTAAGAAATGGATAATGTGCATGTCAGTTTAATCTGTTTTTTAAATATGGAAATAGGATGGCATTAGAATTCTCTGTGAATTCAAGCAAAATAATAACGAACACTTAATTTTCTCCGGGATTTTAAAACTTGCTACTGTGTCATCCTTGAGGGTTTATGAGATGAGTCTCCTGATACTGTTATTTATGGCTATAATATGGTAAATATTAGAGTTACTTCTCTTCTATATCACAGAGAGAATAGAAGTAAGAGACATATTATGGAACTTTGAAAACTATGTCCTCTGGGCTTAGAAAAATGTTTTCTATTTCATACACATAGCTCAACAGAATTTGTTAGTTAATTTTGTTACACGTGCAATATACAGGCAATCAATAATATAGGAAGCTTACATATCATGTTTAGTATGCGTTACAATTTGAGATCAAGTAGAAACTCATTAAGATGGAAGCTTTTCTGTGTTATCAAGAAGTCAGAATGATTTATAATATAAATATAAGTGTGAGTAACAAAGCTGTTACCTACTAAATGTATTTCAGTTGCCTGTGAATAAATCAGTCATCAGTCTGGAAATGGATAAGCCTAAACTACATCAGATTCTTCCTCATTTTTATCCTCAAACTGCATCTTTTAGTACTAAGGTTTACTTTGTAATTCAGTCATTTCATCATTACATGAAAAAAGAAAATGAACCTCTTCCCTCCATATATTTTACTTTATGGGAATATAAACAGCCTGGCATTTAATTATTTTAGCTCTACAGTTACAGTGTTCTGAAAAATATATATATAAAGACCTAGAGATTAATATGGGAGAGAGTCAGAATTCTTTTAAAAGAGGGCTCTGAATAAATGCACATCTGATTTGTTAATGTCTTTTGCCTTTGCAAACTATGAGCAGTAAATATAATTACTCCATCTCTCTCCCCGTTTTTATACTTCTATTTTTAATCCTGTTGCCTCTCCTGCTTTACACTGATGTCTACTGATAGTGCAAGTCTGTGCTGTTACAGAATATATTCACTTCCCAGTGGCGATCTGCTTATTGTGGCAGTGACTCAAAATGCAAGTGCCCTGGGGCTGTTCTGCAGAATTATTACTTTTTTTTTTCTTCTCCGTACACTGAGATATAAACACTCTTTACAATATCCTGTAGCTGGCTCTTTGGGGCAGCTTTTGACATTAGGTATTCTACTTCAGTCTTTTAAAGTTTAAGGGTCAGTAAATTCCATATGCTCAGTCATGATACAAGCTTTTTACAATTCCTTCGGTAAAGATCTTGCTGACACCTTTCTTGGCAGATGATTTTCTTTGAAAACACACTGGAATGATTTTTAAACACTCATTTTGTTGTTGTTGATGTTATAACGATTCATGTACAAACTCTAGGAATTTGGACAAAATAGAAATGTTGACAAATAATGAACTCTATTTCACATTTTTAATTCATAAAGTGACATTTGATCCTGACATTTATGGTAACAGGCAATGTGCGCTTAACTTTTTGTTGCTATTCGTTTTTGTTTTTGGCAGAAGAAAAGGAAGAAAAAAAAGATCATTTTTTAAAGCATAAAGGTAAAGATTGATAAAAGCTGACTCTTTTTATTTTCAAAGGGCAGAATTAAACATGATTAGTTTTCTTCGTTATATGTATCAACCTATTTTAAGGCAATGTATTTTCTTTGGTTGAAATATTGTTATAAGAGATGAGATGCTGGAGAAGTAACAGACCATTTCTGGGGAAAAACATGAAAATAGTTAAATTTTCAAAAGTGGTTCTCATTATGGAATGGCATGCATAAGTGTGTTTCAGAAACGATTCTGCATCAAGGAGTTGAGATTTTAATGCTTACTTTCTTAAAATTATTTTAGCATAAGAGTTAGCATATGCAAAACATTTAAGATAGCTTAGCATGAATAATATTCAGTTTGAGTTCCATCTTCTCATTAAATGTTCAAACTGTTCTGTCATATTTGCTGAAACTGTACATTACCAAATTTTAAGAGTAAGATTTAAAATGTATTTGACCTGAACAGTTCAAAGGTAAAAAGCCAACAAATAAGCTAAAGGATATTAAGACTTTCTTTTTCATTATATTTTAATTTAGTCAAATATATTCATACTTCTACATACACATGCAAATACTGTTTTTGTATAGACTATCTAACACTTAATTTAAATTAATTTCCTTATGTGTGAGATCTCAGTTCTATATTACTGTGAATATACGCGTATCTGTTTTTTTGTTTTTTTGTTTTTAATTCAGAGGTGCTTTGATCCTGGATGATGCCAGAACTCAATTTGCACTATATATTTAGTGAATTGTTTATCCCCCAAAATCAAGTTCTGGAGTGTGGTTGCTTAGAATGCCTTTTGGTTGACAAAAATTAAGATTAAATGCTACCATAAGAAAAAATTGATTATAATGTTTGTGTGTATTAGAACTGCCAATTTATGGAGCTGAAATGTGTATAAGTGGGAAATCTTATTTAAAACAAATTTGAATGGATATATATATATGTATATATATATGTGTGTGTGTGTATATATATTGTA
>NC_064809.1:101815972-101963981 GCF_023721935.1 Panthera uncia | reverse complement strand
TAACAATTATGTCCCAACGTGATTTCACATTTAGCTGTAGTGTTGCAAATAAAACAGTCTATATGCTTTATTAAATCTCTAGATCGGCTAATCATGACTTAAAGTGTGAATCCTCCCAGAGGTATTGGGGTCCAGCATACTACCCCTCATTTTCTAGAGATAAACTGTCTTCACCTAGTGGTTTTCAGACTGTAACCACGCAGCCCTGAGACTTCATGAAAGTTTGTTAGTAGATGCCATAAACAGTAGGGAAGAAGAATACACTCTGAGGCTCTTAATGTTTCCCTATTCTGTATTTACCAGTTTTACTCATTGGAGCTCTATGCAAGTTTTATGAACAGCAATAATAACAAACAGCATGGTGTTATCAAAAACAGAACAAAATAAAGGTTATGTTATGTACTACTTCCTCACATTAAAGGAATTTATTTCTGATGAGAGCAACTTTGTCTATTTAATCTGCAAGGAAGTTATTTCTGTTTAGAATACCTTTTTTTACCATTTAATCCTAGCATTAATAACATCAACTGCCAGGACTGTGTATAAGAGTGACTGACTCTGTTGCCCCCTGGGACCCACAGAAAACAAAATATGGCCACACAGTAATCACCATTTTTATGTTTGAAATAAATACTTCATGTATCCTCCATCCTTAAAGGATAAAGTTCATCTCTCCAGCTTGGCATGAAAAGCTCTTCATGGTCTGGTGCACACGCAACATACTGCTAATTTACTTGGCTTTGCTCTCCCAGAATACTGTCTGTATACTTCTGCTGCCCGCCTCTTCCATGAACCTGCCCACTGGGATTTTTTTTGTTTTGTTTTGTTTTTCTTTTTACTTGAAGACTCATCTCAGATGCCACCTCTCCCGTGAAGCTTTTACTCATTTACCTCATTTCTGCAGGCTGTATTAAGTGGCTTCCTTCCCCTTGCTCCTTTGCCTGTGCGTACAATCATTGGAACACTTATCACGCTTTGTCTTAATCCCCAAGAACATTTTATCAATCTGTGTCCCTAGCACATGGATACTGTCAGTATCTCTGTTTTACAAGCTGGGGGCATATATTAGAAAGGTAAATGATAAAAATATGAAAACTTAAAACAATCAGCAACAAATTCTTTTTTTAATGATATAGGCAGCAGGTGAAGCATTACTGTTAAAATATCTAAAGTGTATGTAAAGGTAAATTTAATAGTAAACTTTTGTGTACTGCTGTTCTTCAAAGTTCTTCAAAGTAGGTAATGGTTACATGAGTAATCAAGGAAAAATGTTAATTTTATTATTTTTAAGATGCATTTTTATGGCAGCTAGACAAAATCTCCTTGAGATTTTCTTCTTTCTATCTCTTTACCATTCCTTATTACTCAGGGTTTTTTTATATTTCATCAAGAGAGATTTAAAATTTCATTAGTATATAGATTTCCCATTCAGCAGATAGGATTAGCACCCAAAATAAACAGAATACTAAAAAGTAAGCTACTAATTTCAATTGCATGAAGAATTTTACTCAAAAGATTTACTGGTTTTTAGTGTGGCACACCATATCTTTGTTATTAAATGAGGTTGAGATAATTCTGGCTTTTTAGCAAAGAGCCAGATTTTTTTTTTTTTTTAACATCTATTCTTTTGGTACTACCTAGGAGTCCACTGTTATTTTTCTATTATTTGGAGCACATTGTAACTTCTTATTGTTGATGATTTTGAAATGCATTGAAAGTATCTAGTAGAACACTTGGCACATGCTATGTGTTAAAAAAAAAACAACAACAAAAAACTGGGGCAGCTGGATGGCTCAATCAGTTAACCGTCCGACTTCAGCTCAGGTCTTGATCTCATGATTTGTGAGTTTGAGCCCCGCATCGGGCTCTGTGCTGACAGCTGAGTGCCTGGAGCCTGTTTCGGATTCTGTCTCCCTTTCTTTCTGCCCCTCCCCAACTCACGCTCTGTTTCTCCAAAATAAATAAACATTAAAAATTTTTTAAAATAAATAAATTAATTAATTAAAAAGAAATAAATAAATTAGCCCTATAGAGATAAGAAAGGCCCCATGGCTCCAGGGTTACATAGCAATACAGGCAGAGATCCCCAGCTAAATGAGAGAATTGCGTTTTTTCTCTATCATCCACTTGTATGCAGTCATGATTACGAGTGGCAGAGATACATAAGAGGTGGAACAGATGGACTAGCATATTCAGAGGCACTTACTGGTGTGTGGGAAAGGCAGAGTTTAGTATAACAGGAACATAAACTGGAGATAAGAAATGGTTAAAAGTGAAGTGTGCAAACTCAAAAATTAAACATAAATTTGAATGTCATCCTCAGGGATCTTGGACTTGAGATTTAAGGATTTTCAGTGAGGATTGACAAGCTTGGAGTTGCTGTTTAGTTAGAATTTTGAACTGTGCCTTGGCTTGATGATAGGACTAGAGCAGAGAGAACAATTCAGTAGCTTTCAAAAAAATTCAGATGACTCTATGATTTCTCTGCGCTACAGATGAAAACAAACACTAAACTGATACTCAGAAAAACTGATGCACACAAAAGGATTTCAAATAGTTGTTAACAGTGTAGAGTAAATAATGTAGTTTCTGTCTGAAATCAAAGTTATGGGAACCCAAAAGTCCATGCTCTTTCCCTTATAGTCTGCTGCCTGTAGTGTTGATATTTAAATATATTAGCAAAAGTATTCCAAGCTGCATAATTTCCAACCTCAGTGATCTATCTATTTATAAACATATAGAAATCTGCTCTACCACTAAAAACATTGTACTACAGTCTCATTGTGTGTGTGTGTGTGTGTGTGTGTGTGTGTGTGTTTAACTTAAGGTTTTCATTTAGTTACCCCTCCTCATTTTATCTTTACTGACACGACATTCTCCTATTGGAAAGGCATTTTTATAGTAACCAAACTATATCCTATACTATATCCTATTACTATATCAGTAAACTTCTTTCCTGAAATTGTACTGAATGACAAAAAGAGAAATTGGGAGGGAAAGCTCTCCTAAATACATGCCTGTATTAATTAAATAATACTCTGGACATCAGTGAGACCAACCAAGGGAATCAATGAGTAGCCCTTGGAGCTTCCTGTAGGAAATCATAATTCTTTAACCTGCAGAGGTTTCTGCTTATTGAAAATCTCGTGGACTATATGTTCTGTGAGCACCGTGTCCTTCTTTTCACTGTTAAATCACTAACACCAAGCAGAGTGCTTGGCACACAGCCATGATTAGCAAATAATGTTGAATTGATTAGCAAGTTGAAAGGAAGAATGTCTTGTCCTGCATCATGTAGGCATTACTGATAGCCTGATATAGAATGACCTTCCCCTAGGAACACATAAATGGTTCTAAGATTCCCAGTCTGATGTCCACAAATATATTTCACTTATACCTAGCTAAAATAGCTTCATTTTTCAGGTAGTGTCTGGAGGGGAGGGTAATTGGAAGTAGGGAAATGATTGAAGATGCTTCTGAGATAATCATTTCATGCACCAAGCACAGTGCCAGGTGGTTAGTAAGGGCTCCATAACCAGCAGCAACAGTATCAGAAGCAGCAGAGATGGGGTCTGTGGACCACACTGGAGGTGGCAAGGATGAGCCAAAAGAAATTAAGCATGAGGGAAAAGCTATTAAGAGATACATTCTAAAGAATTTAACTTACTGAATATAGGACACAAAAGAGGACAAGGCAAGATTACCCCCAAAGTTTCTAATGAGGGAAAGAAGGATATGGAGGAGGAACAGCTTTGAAAAACAATATATTTAGTTCAGTTTTGGACAGATTGAGTAGACCAGTTGGAAACACAATTGTGCCTCTCAGGAGAGAGGTCTGAGTAGTAGATGTAAATGTGGGAGGCATCTGCTTACAGAGTAGAGAACACGATGGAAATGGACGAAATGACTTTGGCAATGAATGAGGTGAAGGGGGCAGATGGGACATGAAATCCTTGGACATATCGACCTACTCAGAAGTATCATTATGGGTATATATACTTGGTTTATTTCATAAACATATTTGGAAACCTTTTCTTTATCACTCCTCCTTGAATATCACCCCTGAACCTAATTTAAAAAAAAAAGAAAGTAAGAAAAAGAAAGAGAAATGAAAGCAAATTAGCCCTATAGAGATAAGAAAGACCCCGTGGCTCCAGGGTTGCATAGCAATTCAGGCAGAGGTCTCCAGCTAAATGAGAGACTCTTGAGGTTTTTCTCTGTCAAGTTAGATGTTCCTGCCTCTTTATGTGTGTGTTTGCTTTATTTTGTGAATGCGTTTTGGAAGCTAAAATTCTCTTTCAATCCCCTACTTGAATGTCATTCCTGAACCTTAATTCTTACACTTGCGTAAAGTAATTGACGTATATCTGTTATACCGCTTATGATACTGTGTGTAGTTTTTCACTTAGCTCTCTCTAAGACTAGTCTGTGAACTCCTGGAGAGAATAAAATGTATTTTACTTAGCTACTTACAGTTGTTCATTGACACTTAGCCTAATGTCTGTTAAACAGAGGTTGTCTGTATTTTTTGAATGAATGAAATATTTCATGTTTAAGTTGGAGACCGCCTAAAATTAATTCTTCTCTATTAATTCATGAAATCATTAAACACACCTTGTTGAGTATCTCCATTATGCCATACTTTTACAATGGTGAGCAAAACACCTGGTTTCTGCACTTAAAAATCTTAGAGTTTCCTCAAGGAAAGTTATCCAAAAAGTCACGGTAGAACATTATTTGGTTCTCTGGAGTAGACAACCAAAATGCTTTGACTTTAAAGGTACATATAAAGATAGTTTTATCATAACTTGGAAATTTAAATTAAATAATTCTGTGTCCAAATCCACTTTTAATTCTAGTTCATGGTTAACTTTTCTACTGTTACCATATTGGTAACAATAAAATTCCATAATAGTTAAGATTATGTCCTTTGGAATTAAACACAGGATTGAAAACCAAGTTCCGCCATTTATGGGAGTGTGGCTATGAGCAAGAAGAATCATTTCTGTATTTTTGCTTCCCTTAACTATTTATTGTAAAAGAGTAAGTCATGAGGTCATCATTAATGCTAAGTAAATTATTTATGAAATTGTGTAAAGTATTTCCTTCTAATAAACATGGCCCTCAATCAAGATTAGCTATTGTTGTTTTTAATGATTAATGAACTTTCCAACTAAAAGCATAATTTATTTTACAAGTTATATTTTTCCTTTTGGTTTGTTTTAAATTTAGAAAAAACTAATGCTAAGAGAGCAGATTTTACCACTTTACTTCATGTACAGGAGCTTATTAAAATATATTTAATTAACTTTTCAAGATCTTAATTTTATATAAAATAGTTTTGTGCCTATAGAATGTATACTTTTGGAGCATTGATACTACATATCCTTTTGAAAATGTACTTGGATTCCTTTTTACAAATGCATTCTTTATTATCACTTATTATCATCTAAAGTTTTGCACACATGCAAATGCAAATTTAAAATCACCGGTTTGTGAAATTGGCTAATGTAGTATAAAATTCAAAATATCTAAAAATTCTTAGAGAGTATCTCACTTTGTATGTTGGGTGCTCCATACACTATGTAAAGATCTAAAGTAGTTTATGCTACTGGGAGCCAGCAAAACTAAATCTTATTATTGGCAGCAGAAGCATCTGAGAATTGCTGAGCATCTCACAAATAATGAGGCATTTTAACAGTACTAAAAGGTGTGTAATGTGTTTAAAGAATTTCACAAAATGATGTGTTCAATCACAAAGCAGAGCTGGCAAAGTTAAATGGAAAGCTGAACGATGTCATTAAGAAGAAATTATTGTAACCTAGTTCCTGTTGCTTAAATATTCACAATTTCAATTATGTTGGTGGAAAAAAAAATACAGAAGATTCATAGAAAACAGCATTACACTTAGTTTTTCTCTACCAGGTACATTCAGTGCAAAAGTGACAGCTCTGAACTACAGTGTCATTTTACACTGTTACATAGTATACTGTTTCCTTTTATTTGTTTTTCTTATTTAGCATAGCATTAATCTGTTTTCTAAAATGATCCATCTTTGAAGTTATGATAGGCCTATAGAAAGCCACGTGTGTATTTTGATTCATGTTAAAAGAGGAAACCTTGTTTGAAATCCTAAAATATATATTATTATAAAATATTATACATTATATTTGAAGAATTATATATTATCATTGTTAAGCTACATTATTTGTTTAATAGCATTTTGTTTAGACATTAAAATAGTTAATGCATAAAGAACCAAATCATTCGGGGCGCCTGGGTGGCTCAGTTGGTTGAGTGTCCAATTTTGGCTCAGGGCATGATCTCACGGTTTGTGAGTTAGAGCCCCGCGTCAGGCGCTGTGCTGACAGCTCGGAGCCTCGGAGCCTGGAGCCTACTTCGGATTCTGTGTCTCCCTCTCTCTCTGCCCCTCCCTGCTTGTGCTCTGTCTCTTTCTGTTTCTCAAAAATGAATAAATGTAAAATAAAATTTAAAAAAAAGAACCAAATCATTCAACACACCTTGTTGAGTATCCCCATTATGCCAGACTTTTACAATGGTGAGCAAAACACCTGGTTTCTGCACTTAAAAATCTTAGAGTGTCTTCAAGGAAAGTTATCCAAAAGTCATGGTAGAACAGTATTTGGTTCTCAGAGTAGACAGACAAAAATAACAGAAGTTATAATTAAGGAATAATTTATTTTTGTATAGATTTTAAAATACAGTTTAAGTTCTGTTGAAGTGCTCCCTCTGGGAGTCAACATGCACAAATATAAAACAGGTGTAAGTACAGAATTCTTTTTATTAATATTATTATTGAAGTATCAAATATTTGAAAGAAATACTTTGTTTCTCAAGAATATAATTACTTCCCAGGGCATCTGGGTGGCTGAGTTGGTTAAGCGTCCAACTCCGGCTCAGGTCATGATCTCTCAGTGCAGGGTTCGAGCCCCATGTTGGGCTTTGTGCTGACAGCTCAGAGCCTGGAGCCTGCTTCTGATTCTGTGTCTCCCTCTCTCTCTGCCCCTCCCCCATGCACTCTCTTTTTCTCTCTCTCTCCCCCCCCCCTCAAAAATTAATAAACATTAAAAAAAATTTTTTTAAAGAATATAATTACTTCCTGTTGCCAGTGCATATTCTTTCTGAGAATTGACATTGGAATTTCGGATATTATGTTATTGACTACAGTTTATTTTATCCTTCCTCTCTTGTGGATCAGTGTTAAAGATCCTTAGAATTGTTATAGCGATTCTCAAGCTTCGGAATACGTAACTATCCAAAATGCAGCTACCAAGTGCCACCCCCAGAGATGATTCAGAAAATCTGCTAAGGGCCAAAGAATTTTCATTTTAAATAGAATTCCAAGTGATGTCTGTTCAGAAATGTCACAAATTGGGAAACAGTGGACAGGAGGTGGAGAATTTTTTAGCACTGTGAGAGTTACTTTCTGTTTGAAGTACAGCTGATGAATAGGTGGGATACCCATAAGGCCTTGCTCTAGTTTTCAATACAGTTGACCCTCAAACAATGTAGGAGTTGGGGCGCTGACACCCTGAACAATAGAAAATTTCTGTATAGCTTTTAATTCCCCCAAAACTTAACTACTAATAGCTTACGGTTGACCAGAAGACTTACCAATAAGTTAATTGGCATATGTTTTATGTGTTGTATATATCATATACTCTATTCGTACAATAAAGTAAGCTAGAGAAAATAAAATGTTATTCGGAAAATCACAAGGAAGAGGAAATACATTTATATTACCGTACTGAAAAAATCTGAATCAGTGCAGTTCAAACCCATGTTGTTAGAGGGACAACTATAATTATTCTGTTTTAGAAAGACATGCTTTTGATTTGTTGTGATGAAGTCATTTAGTTATTGCTTTTCATGTTTCAATTTTTAACTCCAATTGATGTATGGATTTTGAGGATTCCAAACTACTGCCAAGAGAACCTGATTAAATCAAGGACGAGTGCTCAAGAGTGGTGAACTTTAGCTTATCTTTCCTTTAGGGCCTGTGTTGGTCACAGAATTTCCAAATTCAGACGTCATATATTGCCATGTCAAGAAAAATATTCGTTTGTTTTTAATTATTTATTTATCTGTCACCTAGAAACTGTGTAGGATTAAACAAAATCTTTGAATTATTCACTGGTTATAATATAAAAAATAACCAGTTCCTTTTTAAAAATCCTGAGTTTAGGGGCGCCTGGGTGGCTCAGTCAGTTAAGCAACCGACCGGCTCAGGTCATGATCTTGCGGTTTGTGAGTTCGAGCCCCGCGTCGGGCGCTGTGCTGACAGCTCAGAGCCTGGAGCCTGCTTGTGATTCTGTGTCTCCCTCTCTCTGCCCCTTCCCCGCTCATGCTCTGTCTCTCTCTGTCTCTCAAAGATGATTAAACGTTAAATTTTTTTTCTTTAAATCATGAGTTTAAAATAGAACTTGATTAAAATAATAAGTGTCATTAGAAGAGGGGTGTTAGGTGGTTGCTCTACCCGGCCTACACGATTCTCAGTTATCAAGAATAATCCTTCCTTGTGTGTTTAGCCATTATCTTTATGCCTTCACCTAAATCTCAATTTTAAGGCTTACAGAATGGCACTTAATTTTCATAAAATATCTGCCCTTATACCAGGTTATATCTGCAACTTCAAAATCATGGGTTCATAAGAAAATTGTGATTTTAAAACCCTCACGAAGAAAGTTAACTGTTTAGTTGTAAATTCACTAATTCTTTGTCTCCAGAATTTTTTTTAAGTGTGTTTACTTATTTTGAGAAGACAGACGGCACAAGTGGGAGAGGGGCAGAGAGACAGGAAGAGAGAATCACAAGCAGGATGGGTGCTGCCAGCGCAAGGCCTGATGTGAGGCTCCAACCTACGAAGCCATGAGATCATGACTGAGCCAAAACCAAGAGTCAGATGCTCACCAACTGAGCCACCCAGGTGCCCCTCCAGATTTTTTTTTTAATTTAGCTTCAATGAGAAGAAAGTTGACAATATTACTCTAATTTTGTAAAATAACAGCTATTAAATATATTTTACCTATTATAGAAAAAATTGTTTTAAAATACCAGAATTATCAGTGTTGACTAATGTCTCCATCTCATGCACTTTGTGCTGTATTTAAGAGGGACAGTGGTCACTATGCAGACATTTTTAATCTAGCAGGGTCAGCCCAGAGCAGATAATATTTTCTGAGAATCATGTATGGTTGAAGGAGTGTTAAGATTTGGAATCAGATCAACATATATCCTGCCTTACTGCCTATGTGACTTTGGGCCAATTATTGAATTACTCTGAATTTTAGTCTTCTCACTTTAAAATGAAAATAATTAAACCTGTCTCCCTAGAATTTTAGGAAGCTAAGAAATGATGCAAAGGAATTTTATGAATATTAGCAATGAGTATACTGCTAAGTACATGGTAGGCCCTTTTATAATAAAAATGATGATGATAGTGATAATACTAATATTAGTAATACCTGATTTGTCTTCTGACTTCCTGATAACCTCCAATGATTCTCACCACCTGCTACTCATGCCTTTGTGTAGAACTCTCCTTCATTAAACTAGAACTGACGCTGTGTGAATAATACAGGGTTCAAGTGACAGTGTGTGCCTTCTGAAATGAGATCATGAGGCATTGCAGCCTGTACTTTGTGCCCTTGGAATTGCTCACAAGCCAGTTGCCATGCTGTGGGGGTGCTCAGCAGCCCTGTCAGAATAGCCCCACATGGAGAGCCGCTGCCCCCGCCCGCCAATTGCCAGCATTAACTTCCCAATCATGTGAATGAACCATTTTGGAAGTGGATCCTCTAGTAGTTAAGACTTCAGATGACTGTTGCCCCAACCAACCTCTGACTGCAGCCTCAGAAGAGGCCCCGGGTCTAACTATCCAACTGAGCCATTCCCAAATTCCTGACGACTCATAAAAACAATGATAGATGATAAATAATCGCTGCTTTTCAGCTACTAAATTTTAGAATTTGTTGTGCAACAATAGGTAACTAACACAATAACAAAGGTCAAAAGACAATGTTGTCATCTCTAAGCAAGTTGATGGTAATGTATTCTGTCCAGATATATTTCATTATCTCTAATAGAGCCTTCCTAGCCAAACTGACTTGCTCTTTCTCCACCTAATTTATCTTTGCTCCCCACTTTACTTCTCAGTGCATCTACTTCATGAATATATAAATCTTACAGCATCAATATCTTTCACATTAAAGTTATTTTATGTACTTTTCTTCCTGAAAGTCTTTTCTAAGATATTTACACAGTACCCTTAGAAGTTGCTTGTTAGCAGGTAACTTAACTTCTTTTATTCTTTTAAAAGAACATATGTATGTATGCTCTCTGGTATTTTCCAATGGCTTTTTCTTAGTAGAAAAAGCAGGTGATTGAAGGTTATGTCTACTTGCTAATACTGTGCATAGGAAAGGAGTCTTTTTTTTAAATTTTTTACTTTTTTTAATGTTTATTTATTTTTGAGAGAGAGAGACATAGTAAGAACAGGGAAGGGGTAGAGAGAAAGGGAGACATAGAATCCGAAGCAGGCTCCAGGCTCTGAGCCGTCAGCACAGAGCCCGACACGGGGCTCGAAACCATGAGCTGCAAGATCATGACATGAGCTGAATGACATCTGACGCTTTACCAACTGAGCCATGCAGGTAGTCCAGGAGCCTTTTTTTTTTAAATTGAAGTATAGTTGACAAATATTACGTTAGTAATATTGTACAATGTAGTTGACATAGTGTACAATAGGTGTACAGCATAGTGATTTGATAACTGTACATTGTTATGCTCACCACAAGTTAACTAACATCTTTCAGCATAAAATGCTATTACAGTACCATTGACTATATTCTTTGTGCTGTGCCTTTTTTAAAAAAAAAATTATTTATTTTGAGAGAGAGAGAGAGAGAGAGTGTGTGTGGGGGGGAGGGGAGGGGCAGAAAGAGACAGAATCCCAAGCAGGCCCCGCAAAGCCAGCGGAGCCCCTTGTGGGTCTCAAACTCAAACCATGAGGTCATGACCTGAGCTGAAACCAAGAATCAGTGTTTAACCGACTGAACCACCCAGGCACCCCATCTATGCTGTCCCTCTCATCCCCGTGACTTATTCATTCCAAAACTGCAAGCCTGTAACTTCCACTGTGTTCACCCATTTTGCTGAATACCCTTTTCCCTCCACCCTCCTCTCCTCTGGCAACCATCAGTTTGTTCTCTGCATTTATGGGTCTGCTTTTGTTTGTTTGCTAATTAGGACAGGAGCCTTTTATATGGGAAATAACCAATCCAAAGAGAAAATTTAGAAGAAAAAAAAAGTAAAAGAAGTAACTCCTTATGTGTTTTTTTTATTTTTTATATTTTAAGACCAAATACACTAATGCTTAACTTCCTTAGGTAAAATACCATTATGTATTGAAAGAATTTGAATCCCTATTGAGTAAATCTATAGATCAGAATAGCCTATTTAGTAATGCATTTTATTATCCTGACCAACAAAATTCAAAATAACAATTCTCATATTTGACTTATGATAATGTTTATGTGAAATTCTAGTATCTTCAGCTGTATTTCAAAACTATTCCTGCCAAGTCTGGATTTAAAAAAAAAAAAAAACAAATGACTGCTCTAAAAGTATTTTAAATAGTTTTGGATAAATTGCCAATACCCTCTCGTCAAAAAATAAATGGGCAGGGGATATTTCCAGAGAATATGTATCAGATGAAAGCATAGCAGTAAAATGGACTTTAGGACATGTTTTCAAAGGAATATTTTCTAAAATGTGAGATTGATCACCTAAGAATTTTCAAAATCTTTACTTTAGCAAAAGTACTTCAAACAGCTTTTATAAAATATGTATGTATGTATATGTGTGTTTGTGTGTATATATATGTATACATACACAATATGTATATATGTGGCATACACATGTGTGTGTATATGTCTATGCACACACACACTTGTGACATTTATATGATATTGACAGGAGAGATTTATTTACTTGTGTCTTTGATACTGTTGGAAGCTTACACAAACTCATTGTAAACCTATGATTATTAATAAACAAAACTATGCACCAGCCTCAAGAAAAATAGTAAAATATGGAAACTAGACCTTATCTAAGGGGTTAGTAAAGGCTGTTATATTAGATAGGATTAGTTAGGATTAGTTTGAATTGCATATTTTAAAAATCTCAAGGGGTGCCTGGGTGGCTCAGTCGTTAAACATCTAACTTCGGCTCAGGTTATGATCTCACAGTTTGTGAATTCGAGTCCCCACATCGGATGAGTTCAAGTCTCACCTTGGGTGAGCACGAGCCCTGTTCTAGGTGAGCCCTGCTTCTGTCTGTCTCTGTCTCTCTCTGTGTCTCTCTTCTCACCCACTTGTGCCCTCTTTCTCTAGGGAAAAAAAAAATCTCAAAACAGCACTGCTAAAACAAGAGATAAGTTCTTTCTTTTCCCACATAAAAGACTACTGGACACCAGTGGTCCACATCCCACTGCAAGGGATGCCGGCACAACCATGTGGATTGTGCCTTTGCCTGGAAAGCCCTTCATTCTCCTCCTCCTGTCACCATCTGTCACCACTATTCACCTTCAAACCTCAGATCTAAAGTCATCTTGCCTCCAAATATCAATTTCTTTCTTCTTTATTACAAGACTCCTGTACTTGCCTCCAAATATCAATTTCTTTCTTCTTTATTACAAGACTCCTAATTCTTTTTTTTTTTTTATTTTTTTTTATTTTTGGGACAGAGAGAGACAGAGCATGAACGGGGGAGGGGCAGAGAGAGAGGGAGACACAGAATCGGAAACAGGCTCCAAGCTCCGAGCCATCAGCCCAGAGCCTGACGCGGGGCTCGAACTCACGGACGGCGAGATCGTGACCTGGCTGAAGTCGGACGCTTAACCGACTGCGCCACCCAGGCGCCCCAAGACTCCTAATTCTTAATTAGGCACATTTCACATAGCCGCACCATCCTCTTCTACAGCTAGGTATGGCTGTATGACTAAGTTTTCACCCACTAATGTTTGGGAACAGGTTGTGCAAAACTTCTAGAAAGCTCTTTAAAGGAGATGGAAGGCACTATTCCCCACTTTACTCCTTCTTGCTGATTTGAATGCAAACTGATTGCTGGAGCTCAAGCAGCCATCTTCGACGATGAGGCAGAAGCACATACTTAAATTGGCAGAAACCAAAAAAGGAGTATAGGCTTCTGGCTACTTGGACTTCCTATAAATAGCCTTGGACCACATATATCCAGTAGGTTTTTTTCCATGAGGGAGCAGTAAACTTCTCTCTTGTTTCTGTCACTTTTATTTTGTGATTTTTATATGCAACTGAACATTAGCCTAACTTATATAACAGTCTTTGTTTACGCATTAGGTAAGGTCAGATTTCTCTATTTTCATAGGTTTATAGCACCATATTCTTTTCTTTCATACTAGTTATGTCACTATATAATTATACATTTCTATAAATTGGCTTTCTTTCTTTTTCAGTGTAGACTCCAGACAGCAGGGCCCAGTATACTTGTGCTTACTTTTATTCACTGAAGCCTGTCATAGTGCTGATCACAAAGTCAATATTCCATAGATATCTGCTCAATAAAGAATGATCACAGGGTTAATATGTATGAGCTGAGGTTGATAAGCTTAAGTGGGACTTTAAATTTCTATGAAATACGGTGAATAATGATTATGTTTCAGGCCCACATTTGCACTGGTTGTATGGCCAGTGGTTGTAATGGATTTGTAACTATCTACTTTGTCATAAGAATTAATTGGTGGGGGCGCCTGGATGGCTCAGTTGGTTAAGCGCCTGACTTCAGCTTAGGTCATGATCTCACAATCTGTGAGTTCAAGTCCTGCATCGGGCTCTGTGCTGACAGCTCAGAGCCTGGAGCCTGCTTCAGACATGTGTCTTCCTCTGTCTCTGCCTCTCCCCTGCTCATGCTCTGTCTCTCTCTCTCACTCTCAGAAATAAATAAACATTAAAAAAAAATTTTTAAAGAATTAATTGGTGAAAGGAGCGGTATGAGAAATACTGTCTATTTTGGTGGATGAAATTCACTGATGTCATCATATTGTGATGAATTGTTTCCAGCTGTCTTAATTACATTTGTCTTTACTTTTAGGAATTATTTCCATTGTGGAGATGGGGGTATTAAAAAGTAATTATTGGGGCACCTGGGTAGCTCAGTTGGTTGGGCATCTGACCCTTGATTTCAGCGCAGGTCATGATCCCAGAGTCGTGGGACTGAGCCCGGCATTTGGCTCCACACTGAGTGTGGAGCCTGCTTAAGATTCTCCCTCTCCCTCTTCCTCTCCCTCTCCCTCTCCCCTACTTGTGCTCTATTTTTCAAAAAATAAAAGTAATTATTAAGTGTATGGTCATAAATTACATCAAGTGTGTATGTCACAGATAAAAATTTACCAATTTTAAAATCAGTGATCTCAAAAATAGTGCATTTTTAAATTTAAATTTAGAGGGCATCCTTTGGAAATTATTACTCTTCAACCTCCTATAAGCTTTGAAAAAATTTTAATAACTATATAACTAACTATAACTATATATATGTTTTTTGCTTCATAATAGAATAATCTGCCAGTTTTCAGAACCAAAGGAAACATCAGTTTACTTAACATTCAAATTACTTTTAATAAAATTACCTGAAAGTAGGAGAAGATATCAAAATCTTTTTGTTTGCATGTCATCTAACCTCAGGTAACACAAAGCCTTACCATAGCAAACAATTAATCTTGGGAAACGTGAGAGCAGTGTAAACTATAAAAGAATCAATCAAATTAGGACTGTGTTTCTATAAAGGAACATGTGACTCATTGAATGCAAGCCCTCTCAGGAGAGCGGAGGTTTATTTTTTTAAGAAAAACAAAAAGTCTGTAAGGACACCATGGTGCCTGCAGGTAGAAATGCAGATGCACATATTTTGTTCATGGGCACTGGAAAGTCAAAGGGTATTCTAGGGATCATATTACTATAGAGGCAATTGACGGGTTGTGCAATGTGTTATCACTGCATTCGTTTAGTGTTAATGGAAGGATGCGAACTTTTGTGCCTGGGAAGCTGAACACAGTGACATAGGAGTAAGAATCACCTGCTCTAATTCTGACTGTTTTCTATTTAGTAGGATTTTTGTAAGCTCTTTTTGTTTTTAAATACAAGGAATTTCAAAATCCTGATGGGGCTTCTGAAACATTGAGAAAAAAGTCAAGAATGGTTTATTTAGCGTTAATCTTAGATATATTAAAACTCTTTAAAAAATGATCATCCATCACTATTACACAGAATATTATGTTATCTAGAATTCTCCATTAATTCCCTAATTAAAACAAAAATATATTAGCAAGCAATCCATCAACAGATGGTAAGGCGTGGCATGGAACCTTCTGGCTGCACAGAAGTAGATGATAAAAGAGGAAATGTGAGTTATTTTTCCTGGGTGTCTACAGAAAATGGATATGCAGCCCATGATCACTATTTTTGTATTGTGATATTAGAAATTGTAACATTAAATGTGCAATTGAATACCATCTGTCTAGTTGCAAGCCAAAATCATGATCACAGATCTGACATATTAAGTAAAGCTCTAATGAGAGAATGAAAGTCAGAGGTACAATTCCTACTGAGAATGTTTATAGCCTGGAACGGTATACAGATGGATTCTTTTCCTTTTGTTATGATATTAGAGTGCTTTTAAGGCAGCATTATTGACCGCTTTGAGATCTTGGGGTCAACCAAAGCATCTTTAACACCCGTAATAGATATTCCAAAAATAATATAATATAGTTAAGGGTGATGTTTAATTGCTATTCTGCAGGAGCGTTTTAAATAGCGGTTTTGGAGCTCCTAGTAGCATCAGGGATTGAAGCCCTGCTGCTCTTTTTTGTGTTCCTTCAGGGGGTTATACGTTCTTAGCTGCAAAGAAAGATTTGTGATTGGACTGTCAGACCACACACAGGATCAGAATCACCAGATGAAAGCTCTGAAATCAGAGGCAGAGAGAGGAACGCAGGGTTCAAGTTTATCAGAAAGGACCTAGAAATAGCGATCACGTGGAGAACCTAAGTATTGACTCTGCCTTTTCTCCTTTCAGGGTGCAGTCTCACTAATGTCTAATGTGGTTCAAGAATCTGAATGGCTGTCTGTAAATACCTGTTAGATGGACATGCATGGATTGTTAGCATTCCAGAATGGTGACATAACACACGCATTGTCAGTAGCAAAGAATTGGCTATTTTCACACTACTACAGAGAATGTGGTAGCAGTTGTGTACCTACCCTTTAGGAGATCAGTGGATAAGGAGAAGACAGGCCAAGATATGCTACTGCTTTATGTGGCACCCCCTCTTTTCTTAAGGTTGGTGACCGTCACCATATTGATTAGGAACTTGTTACACATATCTCTGTGCTGTTCCTTCCCACCAATCTGCAGCACAATCTAAAAATCTGATAGTCATATATGACATTTGGAGCATGACATTTCATTTAAACTTATTATTAGCTTAATTAATTAATTAATCAATCTCATTGCCTTCTCATGATACCAACTAAACAATATTAGTTCTTGTTACATATTGCATTGGTAATTTTAAATATAGGTTATGAATTTTTATTAATTTTTCTTTACATATTTTCTTTACATATGATATGTTAGTAATTCACACTGTTTAACAACAAAAAATAGACATTTCTAGAAAAACAGCCTTAGCGAGCATCATGTTTTTTTATATGGTCATAATTATTATAACTCTAAGAAAACTCTTATTTTGTTCTATTTTGTAAATTAACCTAGAGTAAAATTGACTTTTTTTGGTATAAATTTCTATGAATTATAACGCATATATAGATTGCATGCAACCACTGCCACAACCCAAACATAGGACAGTTCTGTCACACCAAAAATTCCCTCCTGCTATCATTGTGTCATCACACTATCCCCTGCCCACTATCCCCTGGCAATTTGATCCGTTCTCCATCACTATAATTTTACTTTTATCTTTTCAAGTGTCATGTAAATGGAATCATATATAATCTAACCTCAGGACACTACCTGCTATCACTCAACCTAATACCTTTGGAGAGACATCTAAGTTGTTGTATGTATTAATACCATGAATGCTTTTAAAAGCTTCTTATACACAGTTCCAAATAAATGTTTCTTTCTCCTGTGTAAATATACCATGGACCAAATTACAAATTTGGTATTTTTTACTAGGAACAGCAAATCTTAAACTACAAGGCCCCCCAAAAGTAATTTGATCTCTATTACAATAATGTGGGGTAAAGATTTTATATTAAAAAAAACACACACACACATTTGCTAGAGGTTTTATCAAGAGAGCATTTTTAAATTACATTTAAATTACATTTAAAAATACTGTTTTTTAAGGGTGCCTGGGTGGCTCAGTTGGTTCAGCATCTGACTTCGGCTCAGGTCATGATCTCACAGTTTGTGGATTCGAGCCCCACTTTGGGCTCTGTGCTGACAGCTCAGAGACGAGTCTGCTTTGGATTCTGTGTGTGTGTGTCTCTCTCTCTGCACCTCCCCTGCTCGTGCTCTGTCTCTCTCTTTAAAAATAAAGAAAAATAACTTTTTTATTGATCTTTCCAAACATTTTATCTTCAAGAATTAAAGACATACCTTGAGTGTGTTTAATGGGAAAAGTTGTATTTGAACAATCATTTATATTAATGATCATTTAATCATTGACTGCAACCACAGTGATCAGAGATACATATTAATAGCTCTGTAACCTTGGGCAGTTGACTTAACCACTTCTAACCTTTTAAAAAATCAATAAAAGGAATAATGACAGTGCCCATTACATAGATTTTGTGTCATTAAATAAAATCACATATATGAAGCTCTTTGCACAGTTCTTTTATTCATTAAGGGCTCGTGGAACGTTTTGATGTTATTATTTAATTTTTCTTTAATTCCACAATAAAAATGTTCCAAACTTGTTTAATATTCTACTATTATGTTTATTATTTGGTGTTAAATTAAAAATATAGGACACAATGTTCCATGTACAGTATGATCCTTTTGTTATAAATGCTTTTGAGCGAATGAACTTTAAAAATTCTGGAAATATATTTTGAAAGTTATTACAACCATTTTTCTTTTCCTGATTTTACATATTATAAAATATGTCTCTCTCAAAAATAATAAACATTGAAAAGAAATAAAAAAATAAAAGCATGATTCAAGATGAATGCACATTGATTAAATTAAAATAGTTGAAACATTGGTTTGTTTTTTAGCAATATCATTATGAAGAAAAGCAGAAAAATACCTAATGTAGTTTTACTTTAAACAGGTTTTCTATTTTGGCCATATACACGTATTTTATTATTTTAAATAGATAACAATAAGTTTATATCCTTATTTAACGAAGGATAATGTTTTGAAAAAAGATAAACTGCTTTGTTTTAATTTCTCCATTAAGCCGAAATTTCATTTGTAGCTTCTGAACTCTGACCTTGAGTAGTGATGTAAAGAATGGGTAAAGCCTGATCCTCTCTATAAGAGAAGAAATGACAGGAAGGAGGGACAAATATTGGTCAGGTTAAAGATCTAAAGATATATTAGATAAAAGAGAGGCATATAAAGAAGAAGGAGGATTTGACCATATTGGATTCCCACTCTTTATTCTGAGATGAGACTCCCTCAACTAGGGGTATAAGGGAATGTGGTTTCCTGGACATGCCTGTTTTCCCTGTAGGATGAAAAGGCCCGTGGGTTCTCAGATCAAATCTCCCTGAGAGGACATGATGGAGGCAATTGGTTTGAGTATTTGTGGGTTTGCAGTTGGACCAGCCTTGGGAAAAAGCAGTTTGACCCTGCAGTAAAAGTGGGAGGTGGACGACCCGTACAAGGAGAATCAATGGAGCATGGGGCTTAGGTAAGTATAAGCTGACTGGCAACAGTGACCAGGCTCCATCAGAGATCCCAAGTAACATTAACCAGAGATAGTTTGTGATTATAAGGGAGATGGACAAGGGATGGAGGAGGTAAAGGACAGCATCTTTTGTGGCCCCTGACCCTTACTCCTTTTTTGTGAGTTTGTATAGGTTCCATCATCCTGAGCTGTCATCTCAGATTATAGCCAGGGCACAAGATATGGAAGTCTTGGGGAATCATAGCTTTATTTAAAGGGACTGTTCAGGGGTACGGGGTGGCTCAGTCAGTTAAGTGTCTGACTCTTGATCTTGGCTCAGGTCATGATCTCACAGTTCATGAATTTGAGCCGCATGTTGAGAGGCAGCTTTGTCCATCAGCATGGAGCCTGCTTGGGATTATCTTTCTCTCCCCCTCTCTCTGCCCCTCCCCTGCTTGCTCTCTCTCTCTCTCTCTCTCTCTCTCTCTCTCAATAAATAAATAAATAAATAAATAAATAGACTGTTCACATTATCAGACTAGATTAAGTTCATTTTTTATCTACTACTTAGTGTGTGTAGCTTCTTGAAGAAGCTTAGATCAGTTACATATTAAGCAGATATACAGGTCACTCTTTACCTTCAAACATAGTGTTAGTACATTTATGGCATGGTCACTGCACTATGGTTCTGATACTAACTACCCAGAGTTAGCATAGGCTTCACATGTTGAGGGATGCAATTTAGACATCAGTTGCAAGCTCTGGGCTTCCCAAGCCACTCACACTTCTGACCAACCGGCTATAAATTTGAGGACCCCCACTAACCCTCTCAAGTTCAATAATTCACTAGAACAACTCAAAGAATCGAGGAATATGCTATATTTACAATTAAAGTTTCATTATAAAGATTACAAATTAAGGGGCGCCTGGGTGGCTTGGTCAGTTGAGCGTCCGACTTGGGCTCAGGTCATGATCTCACAGTCCATGGGTTCGAGTCCCACGTCGGGCTCTGTGCTGACAGCTCAGGGCCTGGAGCCTGCTTCGGATTCTGTGTCTCCCTCTCTGCCCCTCCCCTGCACATGCTCTGTCTCTCTGTCTCAAAAATAAATAAATAAACATTAAAAAGATTACAAATTACAACTTGCTAAATGTAGAGACACAGGATGAGATCTGGGAGGGACCCACATTTAAAGCTTCCATGTTCTTAGAATGTATCATCCTCCTGGCGTATTTTAATCACTAATAAGGAAGCTCATCAGTCTTCAGGTATTCAGTTACGGTTAATTGAATCATTGGCCAAATGATTGAATTCCATCTCCTGTCCCCTCCTCTCATTGGAGATCATGAAGTCATGCTAATACCACATGGCTGAAAGCCTCATTACTCCAATCACATGGTTGATCTTTCTGGATTGCCCAGACCCTATCCTGAAACTATCTGAGGGACTACCATGAGTCACTTTATGAACATAAAGTCAGGTGTGGTTTAAGGGACCCATCATAAGTAATAAAGACAACTCACCACCAGGGACTTTCCAAGAGTTTAGAATTTTCCTCCTAGAAACCTGGGACAAAGACCAGACATATTCTTTATTATGCAACAGTTTGTGTATTTTAGAAATTGTATCACTAGGTATTTTGTTGTTGGAGCATTTTAACAAAATTCAGATTTCTGAAATAAGCTTTAATACCATCAAAACATTTCTTATATATGTATATAGTTGAATATTGATATACATATATACACACCATATATGTATTTATATTGATCAGTATATATACAGGTATGTCTCATATATATGAAAAAGAGTATATAAAGTAGAATGGCATCACTTACATATATATCTTATATAAATTTAATTATTCATGTACTGCAACATCAAAAGAAGGAACGGAGAGACAGCCATTTAAGAATTACAGAAGATTACATACAATGAGCGTATTCTCTCCTAGTGAATGCGAGATCAGAAACCTGAACAATTTCTGAAGTTGCTTCTGTGCTCATGATGTGAACGCCTCATGATGCTGAATCAGTCTGTTTTTAAAGATATTTCTCATACATTAAAAAGTACACATTGTACTTTAAAAAAAACAAAGTCCTTATGGTAGGATAGGTCATCCATCTGGTGCTTTTCCCCTGTAGGAGTGATATACTCTTAAGTTGGGAGGAAAATCTCTCAGAGTGGACTGAGTGGGGCATAGTATGTTAGTTTCTTGTGTGATGTCTCCCTGAGGAATTGTTTAGAGTGGTTTTGAGTAAGTTGATTTTTCCTTATGGGCTGACTTCCAAAACCAAACCCACCCCACAGAGAAGATGCAATTTTCCTGTAAATATGTACATTTTGAGAACATCAGCTTCAGGTCTGCCGTTGGCAACTAATTTTTTTCAAAAGGAATAGTTGTGGATTTGTGCTAAAATGAAGTGATCAGATGACAGATAAAGGAAATATTTCTTGCATTATCTTTGAGATATTTAGAGACACATCTTGTAATTTTTTTATAAGATATGAAGGACATTTCTAGGAATCTTATTTTTTTGTTCTTGTTTCTTAGAGCAACATAGTCTCAGCTGTGTTAAGTACCATCCATTTGAGGGTACCTGGGAGTTTAATACTGCATTTAGGAGTTGATCCATCATTTTATAATTGGAATAAATGATGGGGTGGGAAAAGCATGTAATACTCATATACACATTAACATATTTTTCTCTGGACTATTATAAATGTTTTCCAGAAAGGGGTGTGTGCACTTCACTGTGTAGTCTTACTTTTGTGCTCAGTTTTTCTGGTTGGTGAAAGATCATTTGGAACAGAGCCTCGTGGGTTCTAATCCTGTTGTGCCCTGTGTGTGACTTAGAACAAGTGTCTTCCAGAGTCAGTTCCGTCTTTATAAAACAATGAGTTTGGACCAGATGGTTTCTGAGATCCCTTCAGTTTTAAAAGACTTTCTCAGTTCAACTACACCACCTTTGAAGTGCCATTTGATTAATAATTATTTTTATAAGTATTTAATGAAGATGAATGTTTTCTATCTATAACGTTAATCAGAACTAATACAATCACTTAGACTAGTTTTTCATACTTAATCTGTTTTGCAGAATAAGTAATGGTTTATGTCATTCACACAGAATTTTTTAGAAGCTATTTTTGTTTGTTTCTTTCCATTAAAATGAACAGATTTATATATATATTTTAACTTTATATACTTGAATGGGAACAGTGATTTGTATTGAAGTATTTTAAAATGAGACCTCTTCCGTGATACAATTTTACAATGTAAATATCTCTTTTATAGCATTTATCATATTTTATAACAGTTATTTGTGTATTTTTCCTTTAAAAGTTCATATATTATTTATTTAGGTTTATACTTTGGCACCTACCATGATGCCTGTCAAATGATACTGATTAAATATCTGTTAAATGAACCAATTAGTGAATAATGACTGAACACTGTGTCATTATTGAAGTCAAGAAAGGAGATAGTTTTAAAGGAGGGAGTCATAAATTGTGTCAAATGCTAGACACATTATTAGATGTGGACTAAAAGGACCATGGATTTAATCCATTAAAAATGAAACTGGAGTGCAATGAACAAATTAAAACCAAATGGAAGCAGTGAAGTTATACCCTTTAAGAAGCATAGTTATAAAAAGGAGAAATCTAAGGCAGAAGAATAAAGGTTGTACATATATTAAAGGCATCATTTTTAAACCTTTGAATATATTACTAGTATATAATGTTTGAAGGTCATGCTGAAGGATCCGATGGAGATATTGGGAGAGCAGGGTACCTAGGGTAAGTGGTGGAGTGACAGACACATCAGAGGAGGGAGAAGACAAAAGTAATGACATGTAAAAATGTATACTTTTAGAAAGGAATAGATGGTTGAGTTCTTTGGAAAAGATAATTTAAAAGGAAACTACATGTGGAGTACCTGGGTGGGTCAGTCAGTTGAGCATTTGACTCTTGGTTTAGGCTCAGGTCACGATCTCAGGGTTTCGTGGGTTCAAGTGCTACATCGGGCTCTGTGCTGGCAGCGTGGAACCTGCTTGGGATCCTCTCTCTCTCCCTCCCTTTCTCTGCCCCTCCTCCAATCATGTTGTCTCTGTCTCTCTCAAAATAAATAAATAAACTTAAAAAAAAGAAAATACATGTAAAAGAGGGCAAAATTAAGAAATTTATTCCTAAATAACACTAAAAGCGGAGGCTGTCACTTCTCTGTGTAGACAGTGTTCATTGTGTTCATTGTTCATATGTCCATTGTCATGCATAATGACTTACAAGAATGTCTCTTCTTACCTAATAACCTGAAGAGGTCTTAATACTACCATATTGGAATTCTCCAGAGCCAGTGGTTAATGCGTAGTCAACATACACTCTCTTAAAAAATAGCTATATGCTCTTGAAATATTCCTCAGTGAGCCTTATTCAGCTATCACCTTTAATCCTAACTACACAGAAGTTTTTAATGTTTTCTCTGAATAGTTATCTGTATAATAAAAAAACAAATTATTGTTTGGCAAGAAAATAATGCACTATCATTCTCCAGATTATTTTTATTTTATATGCTGGCTTAATCATTTGTCACATGTTACTTTCATGGAGAATACCTATGCAATTAACCCTTGGTTTATATTAATACACCTTATTCTTCTTAGTAACTTACCACTTTTAGAGTCATTCAGTTCTTCTGTTCTACTGGGTCTTCAGAATTTTCTCTTTATGTCCCCTAAGTTATATTTATTTTTCTGCAGTGCTTGCTAACAGACAACAGCTATAAAACTAAGTCTGAAAAACATGCAGTCCCATCCTCTACTTAAGAGATAAGAACACTTTAGAATTAAAGAAGTTGTGTCAATATTAACTTATTAAAGGATTTTTATCGTTCATGCTATCTCTGTTTTCTGTCACTAGCAAAAAATGTGAACATAGAATATTTGTTACAGTTAAAAGAAAGCCTAGCCAGATGGCTGGGCACAAAAGGCTGTTACTGGACATTGGATAATATTGCCCCCACTTTGGTGGAATGAACTGGCTCTGTCCGTATTGTTGTTTATCACAAGTCTCAGATTATAAACCTCAAGTAGAAGCACCCAACTGTCTGAATGTATTGGTGCTCCAGTTGTTAAGGATCAAGGTAAGCATCTGACCTTTTTGCAACGAAATGCAGATATTTTCTTCCTGGAGACCCACCCATCCCTCCATCTAACACTCTCTCACCTAACTCAGGTTGGGTTGGCTACTTTAGGTCAAATAGTGACCACCTGATCTAAACTTGCCAATAAGATCTTGCTAGGGAATTTTAGGAGAAACAGGAAAAGAGGAAGCTTTGTGCTTGTACACATAAAGTTTGGAAGCAGTATGAAGTCCCAGGTTTTTTCAAAATTAGGGAGCCTATGGTAGAAAAAGGAGAACTTAAGAGGAGTAACAGAGAAAAGAACCAATATGATTATGACAAGGGTACAGATAAGAAGAGTGAGTCTATGGACATTCAAGTATGCTTTCTTAATTCCTGAGACCCAGTTCTTTTCCCATCCCTGAATTTTGTGAGACATCTATTATAATAATTTGCCCTTCTTACTTAAGTAAATTCAAGTTGTCTGTTAACTCTGGTTCTGTAAATACATTCCTTATTTGTAGGTCAGTTAAAATGAGATAAAATATGGTGAGATTTGATGTGAGATAGTGAAATATTTATATAGTGTTTGACATTTATAAACTTTTAAAATTATGAAATAAATTCTGTAATAAATAATGCCACATAGTTTAGTATAATATAAAAATCCTATTAAAAAGGAGAGAAAACAGAAACTGTACCCTCAGAAAAGCCTGTTATGGTTTGCTTTGAAGGATTAGTTCTTTGACGTGTAACTTACAAACAATAGGTTATTTCTATGTCAACAAATTACTTGCTTACCTGAGTACATTTCTTCTGAAAATACTTTCAGCTTTATGTGTCTATGTTCAAAGTACAAAGGATCTAAAATTATCCCATAGTTAATGCAAACTGGTGTAGCCACTCTGAAAAACAGTTTGGAGTTTCCTCAAAAAGTTAAAAATAGAACTGTCCTACAATCAAACAATTGGACCACCAGATATTTACCCAAGGAATACAAAATATGAATTCAAAAGGATATATGCACCCCCATGTTTATGGCAGCACTATCAACTATAGCCAAATTATGTAAAGAGCCCAAGTATCCTTCAACTGATGAGTGGTTGAAGAAGAAGAAGTGTGTGTGTGTGTGTGTGTGTGTGTGTGTGTGTGTGTGTGTGTGTGTATGGAATATTACACAGCCATAAAAAAGAATGAGATCTTGCCATTTGCAATGATGTGGGTTGAGTTAGAGAGTATTATGCTAAGTGAAATAAGTCACTCAGAGAAAGACAAACAGCATATGATTTCACTCATATGTGGAATTTAAGAAATGTAACAATGGGGGCACCTAGGTGGCTCAGTCAGTTAAGGGTCTAACTTCAGCTCAGGTCACGATCTTGTGGTTCATGAGTTTGGGCCCCAAGTTGGCTCTGTCCTGACAGCTCAGAGCCTTGACCCTGCTTTGGATTCTGTGTCTCCCTCTCTCTCTGCCCTTTCCCTGCTTGCACTCTGTCTCTCTCTCTCTTAAAAATAAATATTTCCTAAAAAAATTAATTGCCCCTACCCTTCCTAGACTAAAACCCCACAAAGGCTCCTAATTTTGCTCCAAGAAGACTGCCCATTCTTCCTAACAGAGTTTTAAAAGCCCTAGAGGTTGGCTCCCGGGATGTTTTTGGCATCATTTCTTGCTGTTGTCTATTTTATACATTATGCTTAGTTAGTTGCCCTCCACATTAAAGCCTATTTCTTATTGTGTGCTTTGCTGAATTTATTCCACCTTTACCAGGTAACTCTATTTAACCTTTAAGCTTCTTCAGATTTCACGTCTTTATTTATTAATCCAACAGTGTTTTTATTGAGTAGCTACTAATTAAATGGTGAGAAAGAGCAGAAACAGTGCAGCTGTCTTAGAGCTTCCTGTCTAAAAGAGAGTAAATATTTATCAAATACTCAAGGAAATATAAATATAAAAATTAGTAAGACCTATAAAGTAAAGGGATGAAGTTCAGAAAAAACTTCCCTGAGGAAGTCCAGAACTAGAAAGAAGACTTGGACTGAACTAGTTCAAAGGAAGGACAGGGAGTATGATGGTATTGAATGAGCCCGTGGACAAGAGGTTTTCTACCATAGCAATAGGTTCAATTAGGTATTTTCTTGGTGCCCCTGTATGCCTGTATGCACATCCTGGGACTTATCTCATTAATTTGTTATTTCTACTTGCTTCACCAAAGAGATTGTAGAATTTCTGGAGCATGAACTGTGTCTAATTTATTCTTGCTTATTCTATCATAGTCGCCTGTCACAAAGAAGACACCCCAAACCACTTTATGAATTATTAGCTTATATCCTAATTGAAATGTTATGCTTCAAACTAGTGAGATTAAATTAGTTCCAGTATCATAAGAGAAAAGTGGGACATAAGAGCATATTGTATGTTCATGCATTTTGCTCTTTGGCATCTCATATAATATATAGTCTGTGTCTGTCGTTTCTCCTGTGTCAGCCACATTAGAAATATGTGCTATCATTTTAAATGAATCATAGGAATAATTTTGGCATGTTATTATACTTTTTTTTTTTTAAATCTTTTTTTTTTTTTTAATTTTTTTTTTTTTAACGTTTATTTATTTTTGAGACAGAGAGAGACAGAGCATGAACGGGGGAGGGGCAGAGAGAGAGGGAGACGCAGAATCGGAAGCAGGCTCCAGGCTCCGAGCCATCAGCCCGGAGCCCGACGCGGGGCTCGAACTCACGGACCGCGAGATCGTGACCTGGCTGAAGTCGGACGCTTAACCGACTGCGCCACCCAGGCGCCCCATGCATGTTATTATACTTTTAAATTTATTAGTGAATTAAGTAAACTATAGCAGTAAAATAGCTAAGGTATATACAGAAATAAGCAGTTAGCTTTTCATTGAGAATAAAAGCTCGTTTATTATAATTTGTGCAGAATGTCTTTTGCATAAGATGTGGTTTATCTGATGCCTATTCTTCCCTCATCAGAAGTCTCAATAAATTAAATGTATCAGCTGTTTTGAGGTAGATGTATTTTGTTAAGTTTTTTGAATTTTCTAAATTTAAGCTTCAAAATCGTTCCCATAATAGTCAGATCTGAGGCCCTAGCACTGAAACTTAAACTTAGGTCTCTGCAACCTCTTTCTCCTATTCCGTGCTTTCTCTTGCTTTAACAAGTATAAGGTTACATGATGCTGGGAAATAGTACAGGCAAACTGTTGAGACATTGAAGCTACATTAAAATGTTTAGGGCTATATACTTAAGATCTGAAAAAGTCTTCTATGAGAGAGAGCCCACTTTCTGCCTGACAAAGTGTAGACCCTTAATGGACATTTGTGGACATTTATTAAATAAGTCAATCCAGTTTTTATTTAACAAAAACTAAGACATCCTGATAAATCTAGTTCTTTTCAAAACACTTACGATCCTCTGTTAGTATTTTATAAGAACAAGTAAATGGTGAGAACACTTCAATGCTACAACAATTGTTATATGATTACATATTGCTTTTCACATACAATTCAATGTCCAGCGCTAAAGGATTTTTTTCTCTTTTCCTGGCTGTCTGTCTCTCTCCGTCTCTCTCTCTGTCTCTCATGCACACACACGCACACAGTATTTTGTCTTAAAAACCAAAAAACCAAAAAACAAAAACAAGATGCCAGTACTTTTGACAATGTTTTAAACATTTTAACCATGCTAACTCTGGTAGCTGTGCTGTTTCACCCACATTTTATCTTTCTTGCATCCCAGTGACTGGTACCTGTCTTCCCCAAGACCCAGGTACAGGCCGCTAAAAACACAAAAGCAGGTCAGTTAAAAATAAGAAAGAGGGTTCACAGCTTTTCTGCCTCTGTCACTGTGAGGCATAATAACATGCGTTATATTTTCAATGGAGGAGGCCACATAGATCAACCATAAATTAGCATTTGAACTTTTTTATTCAGGCCAAATGAGTCTACTGAAGTAGGGTGATAATTAATTTGAGCAGATGTATGTCAATATCCGTCTAAGGGGAAAATGAGCCAGAAGACTGCCAAATAACTTAGCGTCACAGAACAAACACTGGATAAGAAAAACAAATGAAATGTAAAAATCATTTAATAAGTATCACTATTTTGCAATTTTAGAGGCTTACAACATCCCACCTAAGTATAAAGATGTTTTTCTTTTGATGTTTTTGTGAACTTTTAGATACAATAGCACTTGATCCCATTCTCTTTTTAAAAATGTTTTTTTAGGGGTGCCTGGGTGGCTCAGTTGGTTAAGTGTCCGACTTTGGCTCAGGTCATGATCTCCCGGTTTGTGAGTTTGAGTCCCGCGTCGGGCTCTGTGCTGACAGCTCAGAGCCTGGAACCTGTTTCAGATTCTGTGTCTCTGCGTCTCTCGGCCCCTCCCCCGCTCATGCTCTGTGTCTCTGTCTCAAGAATAAATGTTAAATTTTCTCAATGTTTTTTTATTTATTTTGAGAGAGAGAGAAAGAATGTGTGAGCACAAGAGAGAGAGGGGGAAGGTCAGAGAGATAGAGCGAGAGAGAGAATCCTAAGCAGCCTCTGCGCTGTCTGTGCAGAGCCCCATGCGGGCTTGATGTTGCAACTGTGAGATCATGACCTGCACTTAAATCAGGAGTCAGATGCTTAACCGACTGAGCCACCCAGGTGCCCCAAACCCATTCTTCGGTCTAGAATTACTGAGCCCTAAGAAAAAAGTCTTGTAATGGTGTCTTGGGTATAATTTTTAATATATTTATAAAGTTCACTTAGGTTGAAGTCATAATTTTCATTGTGCAACAAAAACCACTAATTTAACTTTCAGATAAAAAGATATTTTCCTTCCAAGTGAATAAAACTTAGGAGAACCTATAACACGCAAGTCCATGGGATTTCAATCTTATATCATCTTTTCTTGTCCTCTAGTTTCCTTACCACTTAACATACAAACATACATACATCCACTGCTTCCACACACTTTTTTTTTTTTTAATGGGAACATGGCTCTTTAACACTTATTTTGAAATGTAATTAGCCATTATTACCTGAATTTTGTGCCAGTTGGAGCTTCCTAAAGCAATCTTGACTCTTTTAAAGAAATGAAGGATGGCATTTTCTTTGTTTTAAAATTGTTTCAATTATTGCATGAAGTACATTATTCACAAAGGTTCAACTTTTTTTTTTTAATTTTTGGAACTATTTTGGATTTAAGAAAAGAATATAAATTGTTCAAATAGCCCGAATTGTAATTCATAAACTTAGAAAACAAATTTCATGCTTTTTCTGGTGCAGAAAGGACTGTATTGCAGCCTTTTGAACACACTACATACTCCTCTAGATATGGTACCAATACTACTGTATGGTATAAAATCAAACATGCATGTCTTCATAATGTAACAGCATGAGCTTCCTCAGGCCACTGCAGCCAGAGGGTAGATTGGTGGAGAGTAACCCATTTTTCACTAGTGCTTCCCTTACTTGCCGTTGCAGGCCTTTAGTTAACACAGAGCTGTCCACAACTTCAGGTATTTTCCAGGTCTCCAGAAATGCCTGAGGAGTCCTCTTAAACAAACCCTTGAGTAATGCACATCAGTTGTCCTGGCTCTTTGGACTGTCCTGGCCTCATTGTCATACACTACTCTGTAGCTCTGTGATGTAAGATGGTCTTGTCTCCACTTTCACAGATAGGTTGGCCATCCTGTGTTTCAGGCAGATATGTGAGAATGCTTTCTCTGGGTAGTGCAGTTACCAGCGGTTTATTTGTATGTTGCTTATCTTGATTTCCTAATTATTCTCAGTGGACTCATACCAAATTAAAATTTACATGCAAATATATTTGCATTAAGGTAAGTAAATATAGTAGATCATAGTAACTATGCATCACTCCTCCATTTGTTTTAAATATTGGTTTCAGGTCCAAGCTTCCCAAATGGAGAAGCATAGAGAACATTTGGAAAACCATGACTATGATTCTATATTTTAATTTAATAATGAGAAGGATCAGATATCATAACAATAATATTTCTTACAAACAAGGCAGAGTTAATCATCTACATATTCTTTGAGAAATGAGCCACAATCCAGGGATCCCAAGAAGCTATAATTTGATAAAACCTGGTAGAATCTTAACCATTAAGGTGATTTGTGTATAAAAGGGATATCTTCAATATAACATAATGTCTCAAAATACTATCCCTACTATAATGCCATTTTCTCAGGCAAGACCACCTTGAGAGAACCCTATAGTTTTGCCATCCTGTGGCTCTGATATAAGAATTTCTTTAGTTTACCAAAATACATACATTTCTTATCAGCAAGAGTAAGTTAGCTTCTATAACTTCGTTCTCCATTCTATAATGTTCACTCTTGATATGTGTACATAGCTTTAAAATTTATAACATTCTGTTATGGATGCTTCAAAAATACACTGTGGATTTTATATTAAAATATTGTTTATCTGCATGTTATGTCAAATAGCAGCAATTAAATGCACAATATAATTTTTATAAGACTGACATTTTCAAATATAGCTAAATATGATGTCAAATAATTAGATAAATATATTTCCTTACTCTTTAAATGATCTTTAAAATAGACCATTTATTTCATTATTCAAAATAAATTAAAATATTGTATTATTACACTTCTACATATTAATGACTTACAAACTTGAATTATAACGTATTCATATAATAATTCTTTTTTCAATTAAGGAAGGACTATGTTAATGGCTGTCATGAAATTTGACCCAAGTACAATTCCATAGTCCTGTCTTTCAGATTTTAAAGAATTAGACTGAAAATTTCTATGTCACGTTTTTTGGCTAATAAGGAAAAATTGGGTCTACATTATATTTTGTTTCTATTAGCTATGTAGATTTCTTAAAAACACACATGAAACATTTTAACTTTTTAAAAAAGTTTTTATTTAAATTCCAGTTAGTTAACATACAGTGTAATATCAGTTTGAGGTGTACAACATAGTGATGCAATACTTCCATACAACTCCGGTGCTCATCACAACAAGTAAACTTCTTCATCTCCAACACCTGTTTAACCCATCCCCCCACCCATCTCCCTCTGGTAACCATCAATTTGTTCTCCATAGTTAGGCGTCTGTTTCTTGGTTTGCCTCCCTCAACATATTTTTTAAGACTGTCACTAAAATGTTTCATCTCTGATGAAGTAAAAGAAAATATCATATTACACACCCACCAAATTGTGTGGACCAAAAAATGAAATTAGAAGGAAATTTTGGTGTAATTTTAAAATTATGACCTAGGCTACCGACTCCCAAGTACATGACTTGTAACTGGAAACTCACAGTCCTTCAAGAAGCTTGTTGATTCCCTTTCCTATGGTAATGCACTTGGCTCTTGAGAGACATAGTATCTAGTCAGATCTCAGCGTGTGAGCTTAGTGCAGTAATAATTTGTTCATAGGAATTAGGCCATAGCTTTCCTATAGACAGCTTTCCTGGGTCTCAGATGATATTAGAGAAATAATTTATAGCCAGAGATTTTCTAGGTACATTTTTGCACAGGCATTAATTATTTCAGACCATTAATACTTTTAAGTAAATTACCCATTTAGTGAGCTAAATGCTATTTAATTTGAGAAAGCTCAGTTATGATCTGAAAGTATTTAACTCTGAGTAATGACCTAGACTTAGTGTATTTTCAAGAATTAGCTTAAATAATAGAAAAAGGAAATTATTACAGCTATTCATCTATGCAAAGACTAACTTTAATGATAGCTGGTGGGAATTGCTGAAAAGGGTGCTATCCAGAACAGTTGGTAACCTTTATCATAAGATTTTGAATAAGAAAACATTAAGTGTAACAATTATATAATTTTTTAAGGTTGATCGATTTTAAAGATCCTGCTCTAGTAAGCAGAAGGGAAAATAGGCAAGAATTCTAACTACAGTGATGACATTGTGTGTCTGCAGCAGAAAGGATTTTAAGTATTCATTTAAGATTTGGGGATTTGGGGGCGCTTGGGTGCCACAGTTGGTTGAGTGTCCGATTTTGGCTCAGGTCATGATCTCGCAGTTCATGAGTTTGAACCCCGTGTTAGGCTCTGTGCTGACAGCTCAGAGCCAGGAGCCTGCTTCCAATTCTGTGTCTCCCTCTCTGTCTGCCCCTCCTCTGCTCGTTCTCTCTCTCTTTCTCTTTCTCTCTCTCTCTTCCTCTCTCTCTCTCTCTCTCCCACTCAAAAATAAACATTAAAAAAAGATTTGTGGATTTTGAGAGTTCATCTGGGGCAAGAAATTATGTTGATTTAGGAATATCATGATGAATGAAAGTAGATCTGAACCCTCCACTCATGGAAATTTAGTCCAGTTGGCCAACAAAATGAATCAAGTAATCTAAGTAATATACAGCTATAGATAAGGAAAGATACACAGTTGTGTACAAGCATGTTAGAATGACTTTTCTTCAACTTGGGAAGAGGATAGAAAAGGCTTCCATAGATGAGTATAATTATATTGCTCTTGATCATAAATCCGGTATCTCATCAATTCTCTAGCAGTCTTTGTAACCACAATTTATTGGTAAATTGATTTGGTTTTACAATGACATATCTAAACGTGAATAGGGATGGGAACTATATCAATTAGAATAACCAAAATTGCAAGAATGATTGGTAGGATTGAATTGGTTAGATAGTCTTAACTTCATTTTGTGAAAAAGACCGCCATTGTGTGTATGTGTGTGTATGTGTGTGCGTGCATGCGCATGTGTAAGTTTTGCATAGACCTGATAAACCACTTCTTATTTAATCCCTTCTTTTTCTTATAACATCAATATAAGTATAAAAGATTGTTTTCAGCATTTTAAGAAATTAAGAGCTGCTAGTGTAAATTTATATTGAATCCAAAAATTAGATAATCTGCCATATTCTTTCTACTAAATAAAAAATACAAATAAGTCGAGAAGTGCAAGATGTACCATGTTTATGTACACCCTACATGTTAGCTTCTCTTATATCTATCATGAATTTCAGTAATAAGGACCCCAACAATGAAGTTTCATTCTGTATGTGGAATTTCTCTAAGTTTCTCTAAAGTTGTTGTCACTGATAAGATTTTGCTTGATGTCTTACCAGCCACAGAAGTTAGTGTAGGGGGTGGGTAAATTGAACCAAAACAACCTAACAATGCACTCATCAAAAGCTGGCTTACATTTCTCCACTTCTGTTCCCACTTCATTGCCTACCTAATCTCACCTTCAGCAACAAGCTTTCAGTCATAGGATCACCTATTAAGTCCAATCAACAAATTTACATTTAGTTTGTAAAAGAAGAGTTCAGAATTTTGCATGTTTTAATGTGCATGGAAAATTGTACGAAATATTCCATAAGTGATCATCAAATCAAAGTCAATCAAGTTTAACAGGGAACTAGTTTAAAATGTTAGAATCTCAATGAACCCATTCTATTATTCATGATAAGATGTGTTATTCATTTGATAGCCATAGACTCTTATTTATTCATTGGGTTAATTTTGATAAAATAACCACCACACATTTATCAATGAATAATTATTGAACTATCATCATTTCAAAGTATTTGGCCTAATTAGTAAGTTTTCATTATGATGAATAAGTAATGATAATCAAAAAGTGTGTCAATATAATGTACATTATATAGAGTATTTGGAAATAGTTGGCAAGTGACCTTCAAATACCCAGTCCAGTGATTTTCATATATCGTGGCTAGTCATGGATTAGTGGTATCAGGATCATCAGAGGTGCTTTTGAACATAAAGATTTCATGGTTCTAATAAGAGTTTCCAAAACCTTTTTACTCAGTTTATTTGGGGTTAAAGACCCCCGGGGTCTCTATTACTAAAAACTATTTGGATTTTCCTGACAAGCAGCAAGATACCAGAGTCACTGATTTTTTGTCCTATTATATTTAATGAGGGCCATATTTGAACACCCAGAAGTATAACTGTAACATGTGCATCTCCAATTTTGAAGCTTTTTTGTTCTTTTTTTTTAAATTTTATTTTTAAGTAATCTCTACATCCAATGTGGGACTTGAATTTACAACCCTAAGATCAAGAGTCACATGCTCTACCAATTGAGCCAGCCATGCACCCCTAATCTTTAAACGTTTGATCTGCAGACATGAGTTGTGATTCTGGATATTTTCTTAAGAAAGATTAAAATGTTATTATTTATTTTGAAAAATATCTCAATTCTGTCAATTTACTGAATAATTAAATTGTGCTGTAGTCTTATTCTTGTCCTTTGTAAAATTAATTGTAATGTTTTGTGTTTTTGCCATTCAAAATATCAGTAAAAAGATTAAATAACAGAAATCAGTGACTATATAACTGTATATTTTCTCCTAATGAAAGTCTGTCATTGTCTGAAAATTATGCCTAGTAAGATACGTAGATTGACAATTCAAAGGATCTCAGATGAATGCTTTTTCCTTTTGGGAAAAAATAGGAAAAGAATTAATGCCAGTGTTATCCCTTAGTTACAGTTATCATATTTAATGAGATTTCTTTCAACAAATAATATATATGGTGATGATTTTATCCACATTATTATATGTTGTATGTTACACAACGTATACTCTAAATCGAAATTGTAGTTTAAATATTTTCTAGTTTTAAATCATGGAATAGATTTTTAAATCAATATTATCTTAAGTGCATTTTCCACAACTGTAATACAGGATATTAGAAAGTTTATTTTTGAATATTGTCAAGTACGTTAGATAACACTATGGATATATAAAGTAGGGAGAGGGAGACAGAGAGTTTTCAGATCTTCTAATCTATATAGTGAATGCCTAAGAGGCAAACATAGAATGTAGCACTTGCAGAATCACATGACCACAAAGGTCTGTGTTTTTAAAGTATTTAGAAGAATACTCTTTGGGAAATGCTCTTCTAAAGACAATGAACTTTCTTAAGATTTGCTCACAAACCACACCATGCAATCCTATTCCCCAAAGAATGGCTACCTTTAAATAAAGGGGAAGAGTCTTCTTTTTTTAGAATATCCACCCAACGTTATCACTGATAATTTGAAATGAACTCACATGGTACCGAATGAGAAAAACCCTAGCATACATTTCAAACAGCCTTCAATTATTGTGCTGAAAAAAAGTGCATATCTTTTTAGTTCAGAAGACATTTCTATTTCAAATACAAAAATAACTTCCACTTGACCTATTGCCCTTTCACTTGGACATAATCATTTTCTTCTATAAGACTGTCTCACACCACAGACAAAACTCTCCTTTGCCACTTTTGAGAATATGAGCACTAAGAAATCAATTCTTTTTCAAATATTTGCCCAGGTATTTCTGAAACAATTTGTTCTCGATATGAGAAAGACAAAGTAGGCTTTCTATTGGATTTTGGACTATTAAATGTAAATCTATTGGGTTTTGGACTATTAAATGTAAATCTTAGCTTATGTGGAGGCCATATTTTCCTCCATCCAATTTTATTTGTCAAATCTAAAATTTCCTACCTGAGAAAATTGGAAGAAACCATTATACAGAGAGAGAAAAGAAGGAAAGAAAATTCAGAGGAGAAGAAAAGTAGAAAGAGATCTGGGACATTGGGTTCCTAGCTCCAGTTGTCCCAGACACCCAGACACACACATCTCAATCTTTCAGTTCTAAGAGAAACCCCACTGTTCTGCAAATATGCCGCATGTTGCCTTAATAAAATTTAATTTGCTGTAATTTTTGACCATTTGAATAACCCAAATTGTATCTCCCATCCAACTGATCATGTCCTACAAAATTTTTTCTCCTATACAGATCTTGACACCATTTGTGTCCCACCTTCCTCCCACTGTTACCATTTTATTTCAGGCTCAATATTTTTATTTCAATTAGTGAAGCACTCTTTTACCTGGTCTCTTGATTCTAATGTTAGACTCTTTCAATTTAAGTTCAAATATCTAACCTGCAAATTATATGAGATCAATTCCTAGCAAAAAAATTTATATGGATCATTTTTTTGTTTTGTTTTATCACTCCCGTTAATATAAAACCAAAATCTTACAATGTCAAGAAGACCATTCTTAATCTGATTCCCAGCTTCTTATCCAGCTCTGTCTCTTGCCACCTACCCCTTCATCACCATCAAAACACTCTTAGTACACAAAAACTTAAAAACACAGTGGCTTAAAACAACCATTTATCATGATTTCTCATGATCTAAGAGTTGACTAAATGATGCTTGCTGGAGTCTGTAATGCAGTTGCAGTTGGAAAGCAGTTGGGGGATGGAGTCAGGTGAAGTCCCAGCTGGGGATGTTCAATAGGGTATTCAGTATTCAATATTCAATATTCAATAGGATATTGGCTACATCCAGATCTCAATGTGGTCGTACAGAAAAGAGCATTTTGAGTAATAGAGGAACTGAATTAATTAATCAGATTATTTTTTTACTAAAACAGTTACAGTGTATGTTCTTATTCTTTTGGAGAAAAGTTTTAAAGGGATACAACTGAGGGGCGCCTGGGTGGCTCAGTCGGTTAAGCATCTGACTTCAGCTCAGGTCATGATCTCGCCATCCGTGAGTTCGAGCCCCACGTCAGGCTCTGTGCTGATGGTTCAGTGCCTGGAGCCTGTTTCAGATTCTGTGTCTCCCTCTCTCTCTGACCTTCCCCCCGTTTATGCTCTGTCTCTGTCTGTCTCAAAAATAAATAAACGTTAAAAAAAAATTAAAAAAAAAGGGATACAACTGAGACTATAATTAAGGCTATGGCAAGGAATACATTAATCCACTTATTTGAAAAGATGTTTATGTGTACAATTTTAAAACATTTTTAAAATAAGAATTTCACAGAGTTACTCTATAAATTTTATAATACAAAAATAAGTTAAACATATAAGTGAAATCGTATGGTATTTGTCTTTCTCTATTTGACTTATTTCAGTTAGCATAAAACTCACAAGGGTCCATCCATTTTGTCACAAATGGTAAGATTTTATTTTGTTTTATGGCTGAGTAATATTCTACTGCATATATTTATACCATATCTTCTTTAGCCATTCATCTATTGATGGCTACTTGGGTCGCTTCCATATCTTGGATATTGTAAAAAACAAAACAAGTGAACAAACAAACAAAAGTCAGAAACAGGCTCATAAGTGTAGAGAACAAACACAGGGGAGGTGGGTAGGGGCATTGGTGAAATAGATGAAGGAGACTAAGAGGTTAAACTTCCAGTTATAAAATAAGTCACAGAGATGAAAAGTACAGCATGGGGAATATAGTCAATGTATCATAATAATGTGGTGTGGTGACAAATGGTGGCTACACTTGTTGTGGTGGACATTGAGTACTGTATAGAATTGTTGAATCACTTTGTTGTACACCTGAAACTAATACAGAATTGTCTGTCAACTGTACTTTAATAATAAAAAAATTAAGTAACTATAAAAACATAGTCTCTAAAAAGAGACTACTTCCTTATAACAAAACATCTTCCTATGAATATCATAGTATTGTAATGTAACAAAGTTAACTAAATATCGTATAATAACACAGCACCCAATAACGAGGAACATTGTTGATATTCCATTTGGGATATGAGTAAACCTGGAATTTCATTTGTCATTCATCTGTTCATTCAGTTACCCCATAGTCTTTTATTCAGCATCTGCCATATGCTAAGTCTTATTGTTTTGACCTTGGTTTGTTGACATTGCCACCAAATTCTGAGTGTAAATTTGTAGCCCGATCATTTCTCCACTCAATATAATCTGTGTTCTCCCTAACCATGACAATTAAATTGCTTTTGCCATGTTTTCTGTCCTGTTTGCCAAATTCAATGAATATTTTTCAATTTATGTCTTATTTGATCTCACTGCATTATTTATTACTGTTGATAACCCCTTCTTAAATTCTCTCACTGGGATTGTAAGAGTTCAGTCATCTGTTCTTCTGATTTCCTTCTCAAACATCTTCCTAGCTCAGATTCTTCTTTCCCTTAGCCGTTAAATATTAATTTTCCCTAGGGTTCAGTCCTCAGTCCACTGGTCTTTTCACTTATATGTTCTTTCTCAATATTTTTATTCACATAGTTGCCTTCATTCTCTCTTTTATACTAATAGCATAGCAAAGACATCTTGACTTTATTTCTACTCCCAGATGTCCCATGTGCATGTGAAGATCAGCTTAACTCAAATGCCAAATTAAAAACCATCATTAAACTCTCTAACACTGTTCTGTGGAGTTTCCTCAACCAGAATCCTGAGTCCATTGAAACCAAAGTCTTAACAGGAAACTTGTGCCTGCTCAAAATCCTCTAAGTACTGTTTACTTCCACTGCCTGCTTTACGACCTTCACAACATATCACTTTAATCCCCTGCCTTCTGGCTAATTGCATTGCATCATTCTGTGTGTATCCTGTAAAAGATATCTTATTATTATTTTTCCAAATAAAAATCTTCCATGCTTTTACAAATGCTATTCCCCTGGGTCTGGAGTGCCTTAACTTTCCTAGTGCCTAGCAAATTCTTATGCATCTGGGAAGACTTAACTCAGATCAGATGTTTCCTTCTACGTGAATTTTGCCTTAGGCCATGAGCTCTGTAATCTCTGGATTTTCCCTACTTCTTAAACATCTCATACAGCTCCATTATAGTTCTTAGTGCATTGCCTGTCATCTTTTTCACCTATCTTCCTGACTAGACTGAATTCTGAAAAGGGGAACAGTTTTGTTATTTAGCCTGTATCTCCTGTGTCTAGTGCTAATTAATTGGTCGATTTATTTGAGATTAAAGATTAAAAAAATTAGACTAAATTATTTTTTTACCACAAAGATCACAAATTTTTGTCAGGAAGGAAACTGTTTTGGAATATACCTTAATGAACTTGGTTTCTTGTTAAGATAAATGGTTTGGACTGATTTAGGAAAAAACAGAGACAAATAAATTGCTTTACATAATAAGTTAATTGGGCTCTGCAAATGTGGAGAGAAAATAATAGGGACCCCAACAGGAAATTGGTCAGCTGGACAGCAAGTTTTTCAGTGATGTGGAGAAATAGCGTCTCAGAATACATTTTAGAGTAAAAAAGCTTTATGCTCAGGTTATTATTTATCTTGATGCTACTATGCTGTACTATTATCTATTCTGAGATTACTGTATTAGACAATATCTATTGAACATGCAAATGCCTTATGTGAATGATGTTTTGAGAATATTTAGGGAAAGGGGCCATATTCAAGAATTCAGTAAGATTAAGCACTTTGGGGTGATGAGATTGTTGTGCGAATGAACACTTCTGTATTTAAAAAAAATATCAAGGGTGGGGGTGTATTGGACTTCCCATAGGACATAATGTGGATTTAGCAATCAGTATTATTTAAATTTCAAAATGAAGGAGACCTCCGGTGACATTGAGGTCATATTTTAATAGAAGCTAAAATTTCTATCAGTTCCTGTAGTGTTTCTAGTATGTATGCACCAGTAGGTATCTTAAAAATAGATTTCTTTCTTAGAATACGCATTAACTTTCCACTTGTCAATTCAAATATTATTTTCAATTTTAATGGTAGTCTGTAGTATATTCCAATAAAACATGTAACTCTTACTCAACATCGTTAAAGGACAAACATTTCTAGAAAGACAGATATAAAGCTAGAACTATATATAAATAAAGGCAATAATAATATATGTGCCAGTGCTCTTTCCAGGAAGGCATGTGTTTCTAAAGGATATAGTTGGGTTAGGACAGATGGGACAGTATGATTCTCTACTTGTGTGGAGGCAAGCTATGGCTCAAAGACATGATTTCTACTATTTATTTCTCTTGTGGGGAATTAAGCCTCCTCATATTTTTGCTAGTAAAAAGTTTACTGACTAAAGCTTTGAAATAACACATGTATTTCCTTTGCAAATTTGGTATTATAGCTCCATAATAAGCACCTGTAGTGTCTTTGTGTAAAATCATAGTATCTATTGTAACATTAGTTTAATGATTACCCTCATAATTCCTAACTGTGGCTACAGGTGTCATGAATTAACGTTGTCATTGTTTAAAGGAAAGTAAATATTCTAATTATCTTCTTACTTTTTTTTTTAAATAAGAATAGTCCTTTGCCAGAAAAACACAGTAGAGTTTTGTTTCATTTCCTTATTACATTTTTCCTAGGTAGTTGCTATTGTTATAATTAGAGATCAGTTATTATTTTTTTTCTACTCAAAATAATAGTTATATGGAATTCACAGAGATTGTCAAAGAACCATATAGAAAATCATTGTGGAATTGAGCTCAAATGCACAGTTTTCTTTGTTTTTTTCTCTAATTCTCTGTTGCCTCTTCACATAAATTTATCACTGATCCATTTACAAGTTAATCAACAAGTTAATAGTTACCATAAAGTGAAGAGTATAGAATTTTGTTTCAGATTGAGACTCAAAGGTAGACTGTGGGTTGATACCTAGATTCAATTTCATTCAAGATGTGTAATTGATCAATAAGATGTTTTGGTAATAAAGTAGGAATACAAACAAAACTTATACAATACAACTTAGGTTTGTAGTTAATTTAAAGTGAGCATAATTCCATAAAGTGAGCACAGTTTCTATAAAAGATAAATGCAGATTGTCATGGACTAGTAATTTTGCTGCCAACACCAGAATCTAGGTGCTGGAAAATATTATTTCCTTTTCTCTTCCAGCACACCCATCCCCAGCATCTGCCACACTTCTCATTGCCAGGCTTAGGACATGATTAGGAATTGAGAAGTCACAACCTGCTAACTCTTTCCATACTGGAGAAGAAAGCAAACAGAATCAGGAGCTTCCTGGACCAGTGGTGCTCAAGCCTCCCAGACCCTACAACCCTGACTTATAATAAACCCAATACTTTCTAATGCATTGCTCTTTTTTGCTTCCTAAAGTGACATTCATGCAAATATAATTCATCTAAATATGTAATTTTTTAAAAGTCAACATAATACCATAACTGAAGTGTAAAAGAAATTTAATGCATAGCAAATAGCATGTATTTTAATATATAAATGTTCAGGCATGTCCAGATATAATGAATTTGTTATTGTTTATTTGTATGTTCGATCTCTGTGAATATGGCAGAAATATGCTCTATTGGTGACTTGACTCACTGGTAGTGGAGCTTTCCAAAATGTTTTCAAATAAAATCGAGTCTGGTCAATTTTCCCTTTGCTACTGAGGTGCCATTTCTTCTTGGCTTTCCCAGCTGACAGAACAATTAATTATATGCATATGCTAATTCATATGTATATGTACATACAGATAGGGTAGATAGATCGATATTAGATAGATAGATCTGTGTTAGTTGCCTGTGACTGTTGTAACAAATTGCATAAAAAGTGAAACAGAAATACATTCTGTCACAGTCTAGAAGCTAGAGTCCAAAATTGAGGTGTCAGCAGAACCACACTCCCTCCCAAGGCTCTAGGGGAGAATTCATTTCTTGTCTCTTCCAGCTTTTGGTGGTGGTAGGCATTCCTTGGCTTTTGGCCACACCAGGCCACTCTCTGCTTCTGTGATCTCATTGCCTCCTCCTCTTCTGTCTCAAAACTCCCTCTCTTGTAAGGATACATGTGAAGCCATCTGTTTAGTTAATTGTTCAATTCCATCATACATCTATAGTGGTGTTAAATTGTTAACTGATAGCCTGGAGCAAGTCATCTGAAGAAAAAGTTTCTTTTTATCTCACAAGCCTGATCCCAGATATCTGAAACACTCAACTAGAAGTCTTTTGTTTATTGATCATTATAAAGACATAGCCTGGGGCACCTGAGTAGTTCAGTTGGTTAAGCATCCAGCTCTTAATTTCAGCTCAGGTCATGATCTCATGGTTCGTGAGTTTGAGCCCCACATTGGGCTCTGTGCTGACAATGTAGAGCCTGCTTGGGATTCTCTCTCTCTCTCCCCATTTCTCTCTGCCCCTACCCCACTTGTACACACACACACACACACACACACACACACACACACTCTCTCTCTCTCTCTCTCTCTCTCTCTTTCAAAATAAATAAACTTAAACAAAATAAAGACATAGTCCATCTGATTAATATAAAAAGGGAACTATTTGTTGATCAATGACAGTTTTTATACAAGTTGATTTTCTTACAGAGAAAATAAAGCCCTTTCCACATTGTTGTAGATACTATAAAGATCACAGGGACACACCAAAATGAATTTACTTTGTTGTATATCTCTTCTTGGAGTTCACGATTTTCCTTTAGCACTGGATTTCCCACCACAAAAGACAGCCTCTCTCATGGGAACTTCTTATAGAAACATTAGTTTTTACACAAAATTATCTTGTATTAGTATGGACAGTTGTTAAGGAGGGGCTCATGGACAGGGTTGTTAGATTTGACTATGCCATGGACAATTTCCTACAGCTGAATTCATTTGAATAGCACTCATTAAAAAAGAAAATTCCTGCCAATGAATTGTTTGTAATGCAAGGGGAAAAAAAAGTGGAAATAACCTGATTCTCTCTAAGAGAATAAACTGTTCTTATAATAAAAATGATTTAGCAATTAAAACCAATGAACTACAGCTACATATATCCATACTGATAAATTTTGAAAACCTAATGATAAGTTATAAACCAAATTATTTATGCAAATGTTCAAACACTGAATGATACTATATTTTTTATGAATACACATATATGTGTATAATATGCAGGAATCTGTAAGGGAGTAATATAGTTCCATTTCAAGATATTGCATATCCCTGGAGAAAGAGATAAAAAAGGACTAGATGAGGAGATACAGTCTTTCATTGTATCTGTGACATGTGATTTTTTTTCTAAAGAAAGATCTAAAGCTAATGTGGAAACATGAAAGATCTCTAAAATCTTGATACATACGGGTTATATGTCATATTATTTCTGTACTTTTCAATATGCTATTTTTATTGAAATGTACCAAAATACCTAAAAATTCTAAAAAAATAATATATGACTATCATACAATTATTTGAGTATTAAATTTTTATTTTGAATACCCCTTTTTATCAATAATACAAAAGGGTATATCGAGATATATATATATATATATAGTTTTTCTCTTAAAAATATTTTAAAGCCCTAGTTGAATAGCTATATTTATTTAAAATGAAATAGTTGATAAATTCCCCATCCCAAAGTTCCATCTTTTAATGAGAGAGAATTTTTTCCATCTATCTTAATAGCAACTTAATCTTTACTTAGTTCTTGATTTGACAAAATATTGAGATCAATCTCAGCCTTCATGGTGAGTTTGCAGGGAAGTTTTTCTACTTGTATACATATTTATTGTTGAACATGAAGAGGTTCTAAGAGATTAAATCACTTTCCCCAAGTTAGATGTTGGGCTAATATCAAACACAGTTCTTTCAGTTCTTAACTGTTAACTCTTAAGACAAATCTTTCTACCATCCTTAAATATTAAAGAAAATTTCAAAAGATCTGTTGTGTATTTACTTACTGATTTATGTGTTTATTCCCTTGCTATTTGTGATTTTATCTGGTTTATTTGCTTTGGTGAAGGTAGGAGTGGGAGTTGGTGAGAAGTATAGAATCTGCCTGAAATAGGCAATTAATATAAACATTCTCTGTCTCTCTGTGTGTCTCTCTTTTTCTATCCCTCCTCCCCACTGAGGGAATTCATTTGGGTAAACAAGCTCTCTTTCAGAATGCTAATTATCCCTAGATGGGTAAAAAACCTTAGTTACATTTTCATTGCTTTAATTAGATTTAATGGAAAGGAATTGAAGTTAATGAAATCAACTGGGGAGATTAAATTTGCTTAAAGCAATCATGCCTAAAAAGAAATGGAAAATGAGAAAATAAGAAATATGAAAGTATGTAAAAGCAATAATCTAAGTGTAGTAACATCTTAGGGTCTGCGCTCTCTGAGTGATTGGTCAATACTGTATCTAGTCGAGTGTGTGGTTCTTCACACAGGCTCCATGACAGATTTTTATTAACATTTAAGGGAATCCTTGCAAGTTCCTCCATTTTAACCCAAATCCAACTACCTCCAAGGCAGTGGTTCTTAAACTGAAGCATGCATCACAATCATCTGGAAGAGTTACTAAAAACATGAATTGTTGGTACCACCCTGAAGCTTCTTACTCCTTAAGGCATGAGTAAGGCCAAAGAATTGCATTTCTAACCCTTTTCCTGTGATGCTGTTGATGCTAGTTGGGGGAAAATCATACCTTTTGCTCCTACTTCACTGATTCTACCTTCTCAATTTCCTTTGCTGATGTTTCTCCTTCCCAGACCTCCTGCTACTGGACTACCACTGAGCCCGGTCCTTGGCTACTTGATGATCTTATCAGGTGTCATCCAGTCTCAGGGGTTTTAATACCATTTGTAAGCCAAACACTCTCAAATGTATATATTTCCTTCCCGCATTCATCTCCTGAACTTCAGACACAGATATCCAAATGCCTACCCAACATCTCCATTTCTAGTTCTAATAGACATCTCAAGTCTGACATGTACAAAACTAGAAATCTTGAACTTTGCTCCCAAACTGCTCCCTCACAGACATGCCCATTTCAGTTAATGACTAGTCAGTTCTTCTAATGGATTGGTGTAAAAATCTTTAAATCATCCTTAATCTTCCTCTTTTACATAATACAATATATCCAGAAATCTGACCAGATCTTAACCATTTATATTGCTACTACCCTGCTCTGAGCAAACCTCTCTTCTGGATTATTATAGGACTAAGTATATATCCTAAACCTTGCTTTTACCCTCGTCTCTTTACAGTCTATCCTCATAACAGATGTCAGAGCGAAGTTAAAACTGTCAGTTCTTGTGGTTTTTCTGCTCAGAACCCTGCAAAGACTCCCTATCTCCTTCCAGATAAAACCCCAAATTCTTAAAAGGACAACACAAAATTCGTGCTCTGGCTTCACCTCATTCGATATTCTCATTCACTCCACTCAGGCTATACTAGCCCCCATCCTCTTCTACACAAAATGTCAGGGCTTTATACTTTAAGAACTTTACATTTGCTGTTCATGCCAAGATGATTCTATGCCTGAAATCTACATGCTCACCTCCTTCAAGACTTTGTTCAAATAGCATCTTCTTAATGAGACTGATGGGAATTGCCCAATTTAAATTTAAACTCCTGTTCCCTCTCCTTCTCTGCAGCATTTTCCGTCTCTCTGTATCTTCTCTCCTATTTTTCCTGCAGCACTTATCATCTTCTTTCTAATTATATAAAATATATGTTGTAGTAAATATATATATTTATTGGATTTTTATATTTACCTCCATCCCCACCAGAATATAAACTCTGTAATGTTTTGTACATGGATGTATCCAAACATCTAGAATAGTGACTGGCACTCAATAAGAGTATGTTTCAGAAAGGAATTAATTAATCATCAAGATCCACAACTTCATCTTCTTTGCCTTTGTTATTGTTACGGCAATAGGAACATTTTCTACTTGTTGTGAACATGCAGTGACTGTGCTGTGGTATTTATCCTACTTTATCTTTTTCTAATATTGAAATCCAACTTTTGAGGTTATCTGTCATTATACTTATTTTAGAAACGGGGAAACAGGCTTATTGGGATATAGTAACTTCCAACACCAGCAGCTAGTGGGGACGGCGACATTTGATTTAATAAGATATGATCCAGGGGTTGTAAGCTGTACCACAAGGCTGTGATGCCTGGCATTCACTTGTTGGGATTTGTGCTCATGTCAAATTATGAAAATGGGTGATGTGAGTCTCAGTTTAAAATGTGGGTCCGCTCTTAGCATACTATCCATATCAAATGTTTCACCATACAAGATGTGGGAAAGGTACTGATCTGGGGAAGATTCTGTAAGGAAGTGTCACACCTTGAGATCCTTCATAGCATTCAGCTCTCTTCTCCCTCAGAGCTCAAGTGTCTTGTTCAGACTGAACATCTGCATAGGCCAGGCACTGCGCCAGGCCCTGGAAGACATTGGTGAGATAAAGAACTCATTCACAGGCTAACAGGAAGAAGGGATTCTTAAAATACTTTGTGATCTGCACTCTACTAGAGGTGTGTTAATGGTAGAATAAATGGTCTATCAAGAGCATGTACATTTGCCAGGAGGTGTAGAAAGGCATCTCAGGGACCTGGGTTAGAGGAGTAAATTATTTACCAAACGTTGGTGGAGAGCAGTAGAGGGAATCTAAATATCCATTGTATGGGCAAAGGCACAGAAGTGAGAAAGAGCTGATGTCTTCTTGGATGCCTTTGGTTCTAGTTCAGGCCACACTGTATTTTTCTTTCTTTCCCTTACCTCTTTTCCTTCCTTTGTTTCTCCCTTTTTCCTTATTAGTTAGGGAGTAAGGGGTTTGGGGGCAGTGTCTGGATTGCCAGTGGGGAAGATTTGTGGGGAAAAAAAAAATGATGTTTTTTAACATGTTTAAATGTTTAAATGTTGGCTTTAATCTACTACATAATTGTCCCAGCAGAGAACTTTTTTTCTAAACTTATATCACATTAATTTTTTTTTTTTTTTTTTTTTTTTTTTTTTTTTTTTTTTTTTTTTTTGCCTGGTTTCCCTATCAGTGTTTCAGGTTGAATCTTTTGTGTCATCTATAAAATAACATGTGTATTTAGGTGCTTTATTGGAAGATACTTTTTTTTGTTTATTTATTTTTGAGAGAGAGAGAGTAGGGGAGGGGCAGAGAGAGAGGGGCAGCTGCCAGCACAGAGCCCAGCACGGGGCTTGAACTCACAGACCTGAAGATCATGACCTGATCCAAAGTTGGATGCTTAACCAACTGAGCTACCCAGGAGCACCAGAAGATACTTTGTTTTAATTCATTTTCCTTCCGCTTCCTACTTAGGTTTTTAGGGCCCTGTAGTATAAACAGTATGTGCTTGATAAATTAATATTTACTGATGTAAAATCATAAGCTTGTATGGCACTGGCAGGGAATCATTCATGGGTTTTCAAAAATGTTTAATTGTTACACTGAATCTATATTATATAATATATATTAGTAATTTGATAATCTACAGTAGCTAATTTGCCATTCGTAATTTTTATTATTCCTTAAGAGAAATTAAATAATTTTATTCTGCTCAATAAAAAATTTTGGAACTTTGAGAGACAGTTTCTCTTTTTGATTTTCTGTAGTAATATCATTGGGGGGAAAACAAGTGATCTTTAGCTGGTGTCTTAAATAAGGTGGTTGATAGTTTTTAGTATGGTACTTGAGTAGTTTGGAAAGTATAATTAAAAGCTTTATTTGTAAAGCACAATAAAAGTCATATAAATTACAGTTTATATATAATATTAAATATTCATGAGTATGTTAGAGTAAAATGTGGAAATTTTACTCTGAGCTAGTGAGGATTACTGTTTTGATAGTTCAGAACAGATGATACATTTATCTTGTTTCATGTTTATCTTAAGCCAATCTCATATGGTAGTAAATAATAGTTGTCAACTTTGTTGTGATTTTTGGTGAATATTAACTGCTTTGATAATTGATTCTTATAGTGTATTCTGTGCAGGTAGAGATGCTGACTGTATTTACTACACTCATGTTTTCACTGCAGACTTAGCTGTGATGATGAGTGAAAATGTATTTGAGGAACAAATTTGAAAATCAGACATAAGCAATATCTTACTAGATATATCTCCTGAAGCAAGGGAAACAAAAGCAAAAAATAAACTATTGGGACTACATCAAAATGAAAAGCTGCATAGTAAAGAAAACAATCAACAAAACTAAAAGGCAACCTATGGAATGGAAGAAGATATTTGCAAATGACATATCTGATAAAGGATTAGTATCTAAAATATATAGAGGACTGCCTGGGTGGCTGAGTCAGTTAAGCATCAGACTTCAGCTCAGGTCATGATCTCACAGTTCATGGGTTCAAGCCCCATGTTGGGCTGTGTACTGATAGCTCAGAGCCTGGAGCCTGCTTCAGATTCTGTGTCTCCCTCTCTGTCCCTCCCCTGCTCTCTCTCTCGCTCTCTCTCTCTCAAAAATGAATAAACATTAAAAAAATTATTTAAAAAACCCTTCTTAAAAAAAAGAACTTATAAAATTCAACACCCCAAACCCAAATAATTCAATTATAAAAATGGGCAGAAGACATGAATAGATATTTTTCCAATGACTTAAGTTTGAAACTCAAAGTTCAGTAACGAGTTCTTAGTCTTTGAGGTCCTGTTACAGACTTTTCTAAAAGTATTCCAAAAGATGAAAAGTAACAAGAAAACAATTTAATTTCCAAGAAGAGAAAATGTATTGGCAGTGTTTCAAAACACAGACCCCCTTCATTGTCTCCATTCTTCAACTTATAAAAAGTCCAGCAAGGGAGTGATAAATGAAAGACAGATATGATGTTATTATGCAAAGTCACTGGGATAGGACAGTGGCTCAAAGCAAGGAAATTTGAAGTTAGAAACCATTTTGACTGAAGAGGATAAGGGGCACCTGAGTGGCTTAGTCGGTTAAGCATCCAGCTCTTGATTTCGGCTCAGGTCATAATCTCACAGTTTCGTGGGTTCAAGCCCCGCGTTGGGCTCTGTGCATGCTCCAGAGCATGGAGCCTGCTTGGCATTCTCTCTCTGCCCCTCCCCCAGTTGCTCTGTCTCTCTCAAAATAAATAAATGCATTTAAAATAACTGCATTTATTTTATATAAATAAATAAATGCATTTAAAATAAAATAAATGCATTTAAAATAAAAAAAGATCTTTGCCATACCATTGATAAGTTCTAATATTTCACACATTTATCATGTTAGGACTATTTCTAATTAAGAGCAATTTTTGCACCCAATTTTATTCCCATCCTGAAACTTTACAAATTTTAAAAGTTCATAAGTAGTGGAAAATCACTATGGACAGTCTTCAACCGAATGTAATCTACCAGAACTTATTTGCCATAGATCTTGAGGTCTGTTCAGTTGTATTTTTTTTTAACTCACCTGGGCCTAAACAATAGGATAAAAAGAATATTGAAGACATACATTTAAAGAATATATATATTTTCTATACATATATATGATATACCCTAGAATCACAAATGATCTTTAGAGAAAATTAGTACCTTTACACAGTATCCTTTTGTATTAAAATATTGCAGTATTATTTACAACAGTACCATACCTAAATACTTACAAGCATTTTGAACATTTTAACCAGTGCCCTTTTCATCATGGTTACACACTGCACTCTATTACTTTCTTTTTTTTCAGCCAGGTGACATTGGATATGAAACTGAACCCTCCTTTACTCAGAAAGCTAAGTACCCCTTCACAGCATTTCACACCAATGTTACAATGCGAAATTGGAATGTCAGCTAAATTTTGGCCAAAAACCAGATATGTGAGAAACATACTATTAATAGAAAACTCTTAAGTGATATTTGATAAATGGAGACTGATTCTGGTTGAGATAAAGGGGCTCTTGCTTCCATTGGTGAGAAGCTACTTTAGTTAATAGGTTGAGAGAAAGAGGCAAATAACAATTTAAAAACATTTCTAGGTACTCTTCTGAAGAGAAAGAGGTTATGGAATGGGGGGAAACAAACAATAGGCATAGTTCTTGCCTTGATAATAAAAATGAGGATCAAGATAGATTCCATCATAATATCAAGAACTTGCTAATAATTAACACCTAAAATTCTGAAAGTACAACAGACTATCCAAAACAGATACGCTTCTAGTACCTAGGTATTCATAAAGAGGCTAAATAACTTAATAAGTAAAAGAAATTCCTAACTACATAGTATCTTATTTATTGATTGATTTATTGCATTTCCTACCCAGTGTTGCCTTGGTTGCAAGCAACATATACGTACATGCAAACGTATGTATCAAGATCAAGAACAGGGAGTATTGATTATAAAGGTTTGAAGACCCTCACAAAATCCAAGCACGGGAGGGAAAGACTACTTGACTTCATGAGAACTGGCAGGTCTTTAGGAGCTGAGTTGCTGTGACAGTCCCTCAAAGACTACATGATTCTTATCTCATTTTCCTTTTTTACGTCTGTTCTGCCCTCCTTTATGAATTGGCTTAGTCATAAGTTTGCAGAAATTTGCAAACATCCACTCCAGAACCTAAGGGCACATAATCCCCCAGCTGTAAAGTAAATAGCTCACTAGTAACAATCTCTACATCTCTCATCTGATTGCATTAGCACATCTCTGGCTTAAAGCCAGACTACCAAAATCCTAAATTTCATCTAGCAAATGTCATGGCTGCTTTTATTTCAACTTATTTTATTTTATTTTATTTTATTTTATTTTATTTTATTTTATTTTATTTTATTTTATTCTCAAGTTAGTTAGCATACAGTGTAGTCTTACCCTCCTTGATGCCTGTCACCCATTTAACCCTGTCCCCCACCCACCTCCACCCCCACCCCCATCACCATCAACCCTCAGTTTGTTCTCTGTATTTAAGGGTCTCTTCTGACTATCGCCAAAGGTTGTGGTTGGGGGTACAGGATTGTATTAAAGACAATGCTGATCATTTAGGAAACCAAGCAGCTCAGTTATCAGGAAATGTGTCCATTACATTTATTTTCCTAATTAATATCTGCTTAATGAATTCTCAATTATTTCCAGAACTGATTTCTTAAACGTGAGAGTTGATCTCTGAGTTTCTTTCTTAGTTTCAGACTCTGTTCTAATTACTTCTAACCAATTTTGTTTATTATAGCCCTTAAATTCAATCTTTTTGTCTCTAGTCTCAATCCATTTCAGTGTACCCACCTGTGTTCTTCTCCTTTTTAAAGAAAAAAAAAAGTCTTTACAACCTCCCAGTACCCTTGGGAAAAAGTCTTTCCTTCACATATCCTACTGTGTTCTGGGGACTCTAGGCCTTCTTCCTTTCTGTCTCATGTCTTGCCATATCATCACATACCAATCTGTCCATCGTCCTGATCACTTGCTGCTTGCCAACTAGTATTATCTTCTTCCTTATCATTAGTCCTTTTTTTTTTTTTTTTTAATGCAGTTGGTTAAAACTGATCCATTCCTAGCCCAGGGAACTCTTCATTATTTAAAATTCTATCCAAACATTAATTTACCCTGAAAGTCTCTGATCCTTTGATGTGGTCCTTTGCTTCCCTTTTCTAAGATTTCATGGTACACTCTACTTACACTATCATCGTATTTCTTTAATGTTGTTATTTGATTATGTGTCTCTTCTGCAATACTATGATTTTCTGAAGGTCAGGGGAATTATCTTTCACCTGTGAATATGCACTGCCTAGTCAAGTTCCAGGTACATTGTAACTAACTGATCAATAGGCATGTTTTAATGAATAGAGATTATACTGCTTATGCCAGTTTGATCTGCTGATGTGGCATCCATTCCCTGAATATAAGAAAACTGAAAAACTTAAGAAAGGTGAATGATATGTTAGGAAAATAATTCAAGTTATTTCCTTGAAATGATTTTTGTATCTTTGACCAAAAAAAATTATGACTTTTTGTACCTTATTTTTCTCACCCATAAAATGAAGAATGAGGAATAAATGATCTCTAATAAGTCCTTAGCACTAATATTATAGAAAAATATTGACATTTTAGTGTTAGTAACATCAGTTTTTTCATCACAAATATTCCTAGGATAAGTCAAAATTATCTGTTGATACTTACACTCTAGGCTTACCACCTAATTGATATAAATGAATTTGTAGTATATTAATACAAAACAAGGAAGCAGATAAACAGGTACAAATTTCAAATGTGTTTCTCCTGCCCTGACATCCACCGAATCCTAATGTGTACATCCAGCTACCAAGTTCACATCTCCACTGGGATATCTCATAAATGTCTCAAAAGAGACATCTTGATTTTCCACCTTTAAAACTTGTTTCTTTTCAGTCTCAATAAATAATGCCACCATCTTTTCAGATTCTCAACCCAAAATTCTAGGATTCATTCTTAATCTCTCTCTTTTTCTTATATGTCTCCCCCATCCACAAATTCCCAATGGACATCAGCAAATTTTATCAGCTTTACATGATTTCATGCATCCAAACATCCTAATTTCCTTTTGGCATGAAGCATTGTCAGATCTTAACTGAAATATAACAGTAGTCTTTTAGCTGGCCACTGTGCTTCCATTTTTCTTTCCCTACATAGCTACCAAAGCGATCACTGAAAAATGCATATCCGATCCGAGGAAAAAAAAATCCCTCAAATCCTCACCTCTAGCCTTCATAGCCTAAAGCGCTACACTCAAACCTGCCCAAGTGCTTTGACTAGATATTTGAATCAGCCTTAAATGTCACCTCCTTCAATTCTTGTTTCTCTCATCATCCTATGATCCACTTGCCTTTAATCTATATTATCCCTTTAATATATATTTTGCACATCCATGTTTGTTTGTTTCCTTAATTTTGCTCTTCATTCCTACCTTTTGCATACATCCATAACGTCTGTTTTAATACATAGAAAATACTTATTTGATGATGACTATAGTTTTAAGAATTAATATTCAGGAATACAGGAATATAAAGTGGTTTAAAGTTATAAGTTCTAAACTTAATTCTCTCATATAAAGCTTTAAATGTTAAATTGTGAATCATATTTTTCTACTCAAAATTTTAGGAGATTTTAACTTTTACAAGGCTTTTGTTAAATCCATACTTTACCATTTATAAACTTAATTAATACATTTTTTTTTTATGTTCTGGTCTGCATCATGTAGTTAATAAATTTGATTTCCCTTTTAATGACTTTAATCGTTTGACAGATAACATCATTTCAAATTGCTAAAGTTACTGTCAAACCTTAATTATAATATATTCAAGTTTAATTTCCCTTAAATATTTCAATACTGCAAACTTAATAAGAATTTTAGTTCTAAATCAAATGACACAGAACAAGAAATAGTCTTGCTCCCAAAATATTCTTAGTGTCTAGAACAGGAATATAAAGCATATGTTCTCCCTGGAGGTTATTCCTTCATGTTGGACTCTTGCATTGGGTTTTAGTTCTCCCATTTGATTTTCTCCCATCTTTTTTCTCTCCCTTCCCTCTAAACTTCTGTTTTGTTTTGTTTTTTTAATACACGAGTCTAGAATTATGCAATACAAAATTAAAAAGTGAATAGCATTAGATTGAAAATAGAAGAAAAATACAAAGCAAAAAATATGATATTCCCAGTGGCTCAGTTGGTTAAGCATCTGACTCTTGGTTTGGCTCAAGTCATGATCTCACTGTTTAGTGACTTTGAGCCCTGCAACGGGCTCTGTGCTGACTGTGCAGAGCTTGCTTGGGATTCTCTCTCTCCCTCTCTATCCTCCCCTCCTCCACTCACGCTGTCTCTATCTCTTTCAAAAATAAATAAACTTAAAAAAATATGATACTGCCTTATCACTTGATGCTGGAAAGGTAAGTGAAATATTAGCATTAGGCTCAGATGTCTTTTTTTTTTTTTGGTAGAAAATATATGATTACCTCATTTTGTATTTTGGACTTAATTTTTTTCAATTTTTTAAAAAATTCTAATTAGTTAACATGTAGTGTAATATTGGTTTCAGGAGTAGAATTTAGTGATTCAACAAATACATATAACACCCAGTGCTCATCCCAACAAGAGCCCTCCTTAATACCCATCACCCATTCAGCTCATCTACCACCCACCTCCCCTCCAGCAATCCTGTTTGTTCTCTATAGTTAAGAGTCTCTTATGGTTTGCCTCCCTCTTTTTTTTTCTTCCTTCCCCTGTGTTCATCTGTTTTGTTTCCCAAATTGCATATATGAGTGAAATCATATGGTATTTGTCTTTTTCTGACAAACACTCTAGCTCCATCCATGTCACTATAAATGGCAAAATTTCATTCTTTCTGATGGCTGAGTAATATTCTATTGTGTGTGTGTGTGTGTGTGTGTGTGTGTGTATAATTTCTTCTTTATTCAGTCATCAGTCATTGAACATTTGGGCTGTTTCCATAATTTGGCTATTGTTGATAACTCTACTATAAACATCAGGGTGCCTGTGTGCCTCAAATAAATATTTTTGTATCCTTTGAGTAAATACCCAGTAGTGCTATTGCTAGGTCGAGGGTAGTTCTCTATTTTTCACTTTTTGAGGAGCCTCCATACTGTTTTCCAGAGTGGCTGTGCCAATTTACATTTCCACCAACAGTGTAAGACGGTTCCCCTTTCTCTGCATCCTCTCCAACATCTGTTGTTTCTTGTGCTATTAATTTTAGCCGTTCTGACAGGTGTGAGGTGGTATCTCATTGTGCTTCTGATTTGTATTTTTCTGATGATGAGTGATATGGGGCATCTTTTCATGTATCTATTAGTCATCTGGGTGTTTTATTTGGAAAACTGTCTATTCATATCTTCTGCCCATTTTAAAACTGGATAATTTGTTTTTTGGGTGTTGAGTTTGATAAGTTCTTTATAGATTTCGGATACAAACCCTCAGATAGGTCATTTGCAAATATCTTCTCTCATTCCTTAGGTTGCCTCTCAGTTTTGTTGATTGTTTCCTTTGCTGTGCAGAAACTTTTTATTTTGATGCAGACCCAATGGTTTATTTTTGCTTTTGTTTCCCTTGCCTCTGGAGACATGTCTAGTAAGAAGTCACTGCGGCCCATATCAAACCGGTTGCTGCCTGTGTTCTCTTCTAGGATTTTGATGGTTTCCCGTCTCCTGTTTAATACAGAGAAGTGTTTACTTTGTTGGTATTTGTTTGTTTAATGTGATTCACTAAAATAATGATTCTCATTTTAGCTGTCAGTTGGATCTTTTCTTCTTTTGACACGTTGGCTTTGATAATGTATTTCTTTCCTAGTTCCAGATGAACTCTTTTTAGCATTGAGAAGAAAATGAATTTCATTAATGAGGTATCAATTAGGATATTTGATTTTTTGCATTTCTTCTTCTAAAATTGGAACGCTAGCTGCAATGCTTTAATTTTAGAAAAATAATCCAGGGGCGCCTGGGTGGCGCAGTCGGTTAAGCGTCCGACTTCAGCCAGGTCACGATCTCACGGTCCGTGAGTTCAAGCCCCGCGTCAGGCTCTGGGCTGATGGCTCGGAGCCTGGAGCCTGTTTCCGATTCTGTGTCTCCCTCTCTCTCTGCCCCTCCCCCGTTCATGCTATGTCTCTCTCTGTCCCAAAAATAAATTAAAAAAACGTTGAAAAAAAAAATTAAAAAAAAAAAAAAGAAAAAAGAAAAAGAAAAATAATCCAAAGTTAGAATATGATATATCCCACTGGTAGTGAAAAATATCACAATGTTTCTTTTCATAGTAGTTATCATAAAATATATATTTTAATACTCATTGGTTTACTTGTAATTGTAGAGTGCACCATGGCTGTTCCATATATAAAATATAATTTTCTGTTGTGTGGGTGAGCACTGCAGTCCCATGATTCTGAGAAAAATAAAGCTTGGCTTTAGCACATTTCCTCTGCTGCTGATTATAGAGGTAATTATTCTGATGTTGCTGTGGAAATACTTTTAATAACACTTTTTGTAGATTGTGTTGCTGGTGTAAATTTCTGTTTATTTACTTTCTTAATTACAAATTGGTGAACTTAAACACTTTGTGGGCATAGACAGTTATAAATTATTATTGTTTAGGTCTGAACACAAAAGTACTCAGTAATTTTAATGGAATGCGAATTTCTACCCATTGTCAAGAACTTCTTTTATTTCACCTCAGACCTAGAAGTTATGTTTTCCTATTTTCGTTTACATTCAGCTTTTTTCAAAACAAGTGCTGCCTCTAGAACATATGTTTATATGGATATTTTCTCCAGTTGAAAGCTGATCCTTTATATCTAATTCTATTCTAGAAGGTGGAGTCCTAGTCTTTTTGTTGAGTCTCTGAATTCTTGTTACCTATATCACGATCTGATTCTTGATCTCTTTTAATCAACCTGTCTGCTTTAAGACTGTATGTACCCTGACATCCTGTGGCTACTGATGGTGGCTGCGCTAATTTTTGCTCACTTGATAAATGGTGCTTCTTCATTCATTCAACAAATATTATTGGGTGTCTACTTTTCTAGGAACTGGGATAACCTAATGAATAAAATAGAGACCCTCCTTTGTGAACATTACAATTTAGTGGGAATGAATGGTGGTGATGATAAATATAATAAATATAATATATAATAAATAAATAAAATGTAATAATATATCAGACGATCACTAAGCACTAAAGAGAAATGTAAAGTATAGGACCCTGGAGGTATTAGGGAAGGCTTATCTAAGATTACATTTGCACAACTCATGTAAGAAGGTGAGAAAGGGACAATGCAGATATACGAGAGGGTATGGGGGTGGTCACTGTGAACCTTTTCAAGGTGAGTTTTAGTTAATAGGGTTTGAGAGAAAACAGAAAGAGTGGAAGTAAATACCATGAGTAGAGACCACTTTTTCAAAGAATTTTATTCTAAGAAAAAGCAGAAAAATGGGATGGTAGCAAGTAGGAGATAAGAGGATTAATGATATGCTTTCCAGATAGTTGAAATTGCAGCATGTTTGTATACTGATGGAAATGGTTCAGTGGAAAGAAAAAAATAATAATGCATCAGATGCCCAAATCTGGTTTCTTAGTTTGCTCATACAGTGCTGATACCTATTAAAATAAGATATTGATTAGCCCAGTTCCTACAGGCAAAGAAAATGTTATGGTTTAAAAAATATATCAAGACACAAACATCTTGATCATGAATTTTCCAAAATTAATCTTTCCTGCCATTACCATTTTATAGGATTAGCTGAATTTCCCACCAGTTGTGCTATTATGCCACAGCCTTAGTTCTGATCAAAAGCTAATTTATGTTCTCATAGAGAAAAATCTTTTATTTTAACCATTAGGTCATACTCCCTTCTAGAAGCATAGATTCTGTTATTGGAATGCCAAAATACGAGTACCAGTATCTATCGATTTAAACAAACATAAATCATGTGTACACTAGACCAGAACTATCAAGTAGTTAGAGATAAATATCATTAAGAAATCAAATGTGTTAAGAATTTTAAAATATCTGATATTTGTTACTTTTATCTTTGTAACTCAATATTGGGGTAACAAATGCATTATTTTTGGTTTATGTTATCATATGAGGAAAGTATTAACAAAATACCAAAATTATCAATTCAGTTACTTAATATTTTTTAAACAAACCACTAATCGAATGACTGATATTTATACCAAATCCTAGTAATTCCTTGAGAATGTAGTTTTAGAAAGTCTGTCCATTCTAACTTTATGTGTAAGCAACAAAATCCCAACCAAAACTGGTTTTAAGCTATGTTGTGATTTACTGGTAACTGAAAATCCCCGAATAAAGCAGGATTCAGCATTTGGTGGTACAATATTTCCAGTAATGTCATGAAAAACACGATTTCTTTTGTTTCCTTGTTCTGCCCTCCAGAAACATCATCTCTGTCATCAAATAGGCAAAACATGGCCATAAATTGGCTTCCATTAGCAACCAGAGTTACAGACATCCTTATTCACATCTAGTAGGAGACAAAACACTTTATGATTCCAGAATTCCAAGTAAAATATTCACAGAGGGTACATCCCTAAGACAGTGTCTGAGGACAAGAAAATAATGCTAACTCTCTCAAATCAAAAAGGTTCTCTGAAGTTACGAAATTAATTAGCTTTTTTTTTCATACTGCCTGGGATACATGTAGGAAGGGTAAATAAGTGTTCCAAAATCTGGATACTTAGGATAAAAGGAACCAGCAGTGTCACCACTGACCTAGATTTTTATAATAATTTCCTGATTTTTTTTTTTTATTTTGCTTCTTTTACCAATGATTGTATTTACTAGACAAGAGTAGAGGGACATGTACGGGAATTTTCTTGTGTAAGTATATTATTAAAATATACTTTAAAAAATGATACTTATTAGCAATAAAAGATTTACTAATTTACTGAATTTTATAGCTAAGAGGGAATTCCTGCCTTCAGGGAACTCAGAGTCTTACTGGAAAAAAATATTTGAACAAGCCACAGTTATAGCATGTTAAGTGTTGTGACTGAGTTAGTACATGCTCCTGGGATAACATACATAAAAGTTCTGTATTAGTTTTCTAGTGCTGAATAATGAATTACCACAAATAATACATACACATTTATTATCTCACAATTGTCTTGCTTCTGGAATCTGGGCACGATTTAGCTGGGTTTTCTGCTCAGTCTCACAAGCCCATAATTAAGGCTTCAGTCAGTCAGATCTCAGTACTCATTTGGGGCTTGAAGTCCTCTTTTAAACTCATAGGGTTGTTGGCAGAATTCGGGCCCTTGTGATTGCAGCGTGGAGGCCCTCAGCTCCTAGAGACCACCTACAATCCCTTTCGACAGGAGAGTCTTTCATCTTAAGGGAGGCCAGTGTCTTTCTTAAGGCTTTCCCCCTGAATAGATCAACCCCACCCCCAAAAATAATACGTTTGATTAACTCAAAATCAACAAATATGGAGCATTAATTGCATATGCAAAAATCTCTTTACCTTTGTCATAATCTGTTGGCTAGGAGCAAGTCACAGGTCCTGTGAGTTTGGTTATGGAAAATAAGATGTTAAAATTTTGTGTGTGTGTTTATTTATTTTTGAGACAGAGAAAGACAGAGTGGGAGCGGGGGAGGGTGTGACAAAGAGGGAGACAGAACCTGAAGCAGGCTCCAGCCCAGGCTCTGAGCTGTCACCACAGAGATTGATGCGGGGCTTGAACTCACAAACCGTGAGATCATGACCTGAGCCGAATTTGGATGTTTAACCGACTGAGCCACCCAGATGTCCCTAGGATATTTTTAGATAAGAGAGGAAAGGACATGTGGGTACTGAATTAAAATGAATAGAAGTGTATATGGAGTTCTAAGAGTGATTAAAAGTAGAGTAGAAAAATAGGTCCAATATTGTTCAACCAAAGTGTTGGTAAGAAAAAAAAATAATGTCTTTAGTTTTGATTATGTGTGGCCACATCATAATATGTCATAAAAAGTTTACACTTTCCTCTTTAGACAATGGAGAATGATCACAGGCAATTTTACTTTTGTCCATGCATCCATCCATTCATTCATCCATCAATATTGACAAAGTGGTACTTTGTACAAAGCACCTCTTAGATACCAAGGATATGCCTTTCCCTGCCACCAGGCACTTGGAGTATAGTGAGTAATGAGTCGAATTCATTTAACAAATTGTATAAATGGGACTATGAGATAATTATAAATCTGTAGCTTACTTGGTTCAGTCCCAGAGAGACTTTGCCATCCACAGAATCTTGTTCAGCAACCAAAATTATTTCAAAATAATTCAGTTCCTTTACTTATGTTTGTTAAAACGGGGAAGGGAGCACAAAGTTTGGTAATAATATTTTCTAAACTTTCCCTCATCTTTCTCCCCATTCGCTATCCTCAAACTAGAAGGAACCTGTTAAAGATCACAGAACGTCCATCCACTGGGTCCTGGAGTGAGTGTGTGCAGCAAAGTTTCCCAGGCCACTAATTAGAAAAAATCTTCTATTGAGATGAAAGGGTTTCTCTGTTGCCAAAGCTACCATTACCATAACTAATAAGAGATATTGTCTCCATGGATAAAAGCATAGGAGAGCAATGCATTCTAAATAAAGCTCAGTTTCAGTCAAAACAGGCAGATGGAAAAGCATTCTGTGAAGAATGCAAGTAAATAAGAGAGTGATTTATTATGGAAAAGGGCTTCTGAGGAAAAAATTGGATAGGAGGGAAACAAAGTGGAGTGAAATGAAGAAGCGATATAACTTTTATAAAGATAAGTCTTGCAGCAATATGTAGGGAGAATTGTAGTACTGAACCAGCAGGAGCCTGCAGGCAGAAAGTTTGTGTGATTCCCGATTCAGAAATATTTTTATTGTATACTTAAAAGAGAGGTAGTATTGGGGCGCCTGGGTGGCTCAGTCGGTTAAGGGTTTGACTTCAGCATAGGTCATAATTTAGCCATTCATGGGTTCGAGCCCCATGTCGGGCTCTGTGCTGACAACTCAGAGCCTAGAGCCTGCTTCAGGTTCTGTGTCTCCCTCTCTCTCTCTCTGCCCCTTCCCCGCTCACAGTCTATCTCTCTCTCTCTCAAAAATAAACATTAAAAAAATTAGAGACGTAGTACTGATTGATTCAAGCTTTTTATGTCTAAAACATTCTGTATAAGAACTTTTAAAACATTTTTTCAGAGAGCTAATCTTTAGATAGGTACAATACTCTTATTTATTTTTTAAATTTTTTAATGTTTATTTTTGAGAGAGAGAGAAAGCACAAGGGCAGGGGGCAAAGAGAGAGGGGGACACAGAATCCAAAGGAGGGTCTGTGCTCTGAGCTATCAGCACAGAGCCTGATGTGGAGATCAAACTCACAAACCACGAGATCATTACCTGAGCAGAAGTCAGATGCTTAATCAACTGAGTCACCCAGTCACCCCTATAATACTCTATTTTAATGTATTGTATCTTTCTGAATATATGGCATATAGAGTTATATTAAATTTTACATTAAATTTATATGTGTGTATATATATATATATATATATATATATATATATATATATAATCTACACTAAATGATTAATGTGTATTTCTAAAAAGAGGGTATTTGTGTATATAGGAGAGTACTTAATTCCCTGGGAAGGTGTAGGTACTTGAACCAAGAGAAATATTTTCTCTTCTAGCCTGCAACAAATTATTTCAAAGCAATTAGATAACTAGCTTTAAATATCTTAAATAATGAATGTACTCCAGTTCACATTTATTATATATTTCTTCTTCTTTTGAATCTATAGATTTAATATTTTCAAAAAGCTATTATGGAACAAATATGAGGATAGTTGTATTTCAAATATTTTATTAGTCCTAATATCTTTCCTTAGATAAATATATTTATGTGATTATGTTTTGTTGGAATAAAAACAATCACAAATATCAATCTATGCTCTCACCTTTACATAATAATCTGCAATGTAAATTTTATAACAGAGTCAAGCAGGCCCCGATATAATTTAAATTCTTCATAATATAAGAATTATATTATGTGCGTGTGTGTGTGTGTGTGTGCGCAGTGATTTTAACAAAACTCTATTAACATTTCAAAATGTCTCAATTTGGATGACGTATTGCTATTCAAAATTGTACTTCAATTAAGAAAATAGTCTTATTAAGCACTTACTGAATATACAGACCACACTTAATATTGTGGCTTAGACATTTCAGGTGCTTGCAATATATTGGCTCTTATCCAAAGAATTTGTGATTAGTAAAGATCGGAATAAACTTCCATCCACTCAATTCTATGATTAATATGTCAAATTACCACTCACCAGAGTTACTGTATAAGCAGCATTTATTAGTGGCTGTTATCTAGGGCATGCAGAAGGCTGGAAACTCACTTTGATCTTTTGCTAGTGATCATTAGACCACGCTTTCTTTCATATGACTCCTGAAATCTCTAAGAAGTGTCAGGAACACATTGTTTTCCATTACCACTAATCATTTAGCTACACTCTAGTATTTCTTTTATGAGTATCTAGCACTACTCTTTTTTTATAAGTGTACTATAATTTTTGGGTTTATGTGATTCTTTAACATTATATACAAAATAGGGTGGCATATAAATGAGAAGAAGTTTCTACTATTACCTTTGACAATCCATTGATAATTTGGCACTCCTCCACCTTCCCTCCCTCCCAGACAATGGCTTCTTATTAACTTCCAATAGAATCCATACACCCTCCTTGGAATACCAGGCACTGCATGGTATCAACCCTTCCTACCTACTCTCTCTTCTTTAACACACTTACTGTCACCCACCCTGTTCTCGGCACACTGGTTCTTAAAATATGCTCTGCTTTTCCCACTAGAGGAAAGTTGAGTGGGTGCTCTCAGGAAAGACAGTCACTTCTGATCCCCCCTTACAGTTATTCTCTTGACTGCCTGCTTTCTATCCTTCAGATCTCAGTTAATTTGTTTGTTTTATTTGTTATTCTGTCAAACCTGTCAAAGTGACTAGCACATAATAGATAACCAGAAAAAGGAAGTGAAGGAAGGAAAGAAAGGGGAAAAAAAAAAGGAAAAAGGGAAGAGAATAACAATTGTCTTTTGCATTGTTTATTGCGTACAGGATGGAGTCACAGATACATAAACCCAAATAATTCCATTTTAAAACTAATTCATCATGAATATTATGATAAGCTCTAAACAGCATTTTCTGTGATAAAACTGTGCCGTTTTTAGGAGCATGTTAATTAACACAAGGACTTGAAACATTTCTTTAAGTATACTATTTCATGCGATTTGACATACTGTAGATCTTTGGACAGTTCATTATAGTAATGAAAGCAACATTGCTGTAAACAATCAAAGTAACATGCATGGAAGTGTACAGATATAGGCTCTCCTATTTCAAGCTTATGTAATATGAGTCTCTATAATTAGCTAATCAGTTTAATAGTTTTTACTAATTTAATTTTCTTCTCCATTTCCTATTAATAGATTGTCATGGTTGATTTACCTGATGTAATTAATAACTTAGGAACTACATTATGACTGCTGAAAGGCATCGTTAAATGAATCTTTAAATATTTTCAAACTATTTAATTTCCTTTCTTAAAGACAGATTGAAGAGTAGAATCAATTAGAAGAGAATAAGGGTTTCAGTACAACATTAATATAATTTATTGCTATTTTAATTGGCCATTTTAAGAATTCATTCAATTAGGTATCATATACTTTTTAATCTTTGAAAATTATATTGTTGCTTTTTGAAGTAATTATTGTTACAAAGGTGGGAAATTCTAGAAGAGGAAATAGAAAAGGAAAATTTTCATAGATGTATATTCCAATTTCACAATATATAGCCAAAAGAATACATTTGTATTTTTGTATGTCATTGACTTTACAGTGAACTTTTCCATTTTCCATTAATGGGTAGACCAAATAGAATTTTAAGGAATTGTATTCTATATAACTCATTTTTTCAGCAAAATATTTGAACATGTATAGTGTTCTAGTTAAATTAAGGATTTATTACTAGATAATTATGTTGTTAATTTACTCAGTAAATATTTATGGAGCTCTTACTTTACGCTAGACACTATTGTACATTCTGAGGCAACAGCAGAAAAGAAAAGAGTCTTTGGCCTCATGGAAATTACACTCAAGTAAGAAAACAGGCAGACAGATAGATAGATTTCATGGAAAATTATTAAGTCAGGAAAAGTGGTTTAGAGAATGTTAGGGAAGAGAAGGAGATACTTGAAAAGGTGACAGTGTACAAGATTATAATGATGAGTTGTAATATCTCCGATGGGCAGATCGGCATGTGAGGACATGAGAAAGAATGAAGAAATGATAGGCAGTGGGTATGCTCCTTCTAGCTTTGAACAATTCCTGAGTTTGGGGTATGAGACAGTAGAAGATGGTTTATAGAGAATGAGTTGTTCATCATTGAAATTATGGGAATTGGGGTATAGTTATACTATTAGTGGACAGAGCATAAGCCTGAAAGTGGGTGGCTGAGATATGATTGAGAATCAAATCATTGAAAAAGAGAAAGTCAAGATTCTTCTCCATGAATGTTGAATTATTAGGAATTCTGAATGGAGAAATCAAAGTGGTGGTGAGCCAGGTGTTAAACTCATTGAGGAATGAGTGGAAATCATTAAATTACATTTTTAAATTACTTCAACAAAGAAAGGTGGCGGGCAGTGTAATCTGAGAGTTTGGGCTTCAAGGTAAGCAATTTTCAGGAAGCAAGTAGTCTGGAAGAGGCAGTGAAGAGAAGGACGCCTATACCAGGCATTTTCATTGGGCGTCTAAGGTGCTTCCATAACAAACCAACGTTACTAGTTTATCAGGTGGCTATTGTGGATTGGCGCTCAACACTTTGCCACCCTTTCTCTAATGGGCCTTGATGACCAGCAGAATGTGGACAGCTTCAAGCTACATTTTCAAGATTCTTTTGTAGCCAGGGCTAATCACATGTGATTTAGGTCTAATCTTATGCCCTCTCAGAAAGCTCTCGTCCTGTAACTTCTGCTCAGTTGGCTGACAAGCACACCAGAGAGGTATGCGGGGCTTCGGACGCAGACTTAGGGGCAGTGTCAGCATCTCGTCAGGCCCCTCGTGGACGCGGAGAGTCAGGGCATGTGGCACAGATCTCACTGGTGTAGACTGGAACATTTTATGTGCCATGGTTCTGGAGCTGCCACTGCTTTTGTTTTTCTGCTCAGTGCGGTGGTGCAGAGACTTCCTGATTTGGGGCAGGGAGAGCAGTTCCCCTGGATCTTTGTTCTGTGTAGTATCTTTAAGGTTTGTTAGTAAATGTTTAACCTAAAGTCTGTTTCTTTAGCCCACCCAGTGGTTCAGTCATTCAACATGCTGTGACAAATGTCCCCACAACTAAAGTGGATTCTGGTCTCTCCAATAGAGGCTCGAGCCATATAGAAGAGTTAGAGTTCCACACATGGTAGACATATGGGGGGGGGGGGGGGGGGTGGAGTTAAGGAAAAATGTTACATAAATGACAGCTTTCGCTTTTGATCGTGAAGTCTTCCCTTTGGCTCTGTAGCATGTAAGGACTATTTATTCAACATGTTTTCATGTAGGTTTGATAGACTTCCACGTCTGGCATTATCAATATTTTTCGTTAATTGTCTTGTTATCTGTGGTACATTACTAAGCCATATGACAAACGATCTACATACTCCAGATGCATGTCTTTTCATAATTAACCTTCTAAAATAGTTAACAAAAGAACAGAAACATTTATAGAAAATACAGTAAAACAACTTCACTAGATTTCCCAGGCTGCTGTAACAAAGTCTTACAAACTGGGTGGCTTAAACAACAGGCATTTATTGTCACACAGTTCTGAATGCTCAAAATCTGAAATCAAGCTGTTGGCAGGCTTAATTACTTCGGAGAGCTGTGAGGTGGGGTTTGTACCGTGCCTCGCATTTAGCTGGTGGTTGCCTCGGGGATCTTGGTTTGTAGATAGTGTCCTTTCTGTGTCTCCACATGGTCTTCCCTCTGTAAATGTCTGTCTCTTTGTCCAAATTTCCTTGATTCATAAGGACACAATCATATTGGATCAGAACCCAACCCAGTGACATATATTAATATTAATATCAAAGATCTTATTCCCGGGGCACCCGGGTGGCTCAGTCGGTTAAGCATCCGACTTTAGCTCAGGTCATGATCTCACGGTTCGTGAGTTCAAGCCCCACATTGGGTTCTGGGCTGGCAACTCGGAGCCTGGAGCCTGTTTCAGATTCTGTGTCTCCTTCTCTGTCTGCCCCGCCCCAACTTGTGCTCTGTCTCTCTCTGTCTCTGAAAAATAAATAAATGTAAAAAAAAGAAAAAAAAAAAGATCTTATTCCCAAATAAGGTCACATTCATAGATACTGGGGGTTAGGACTTTAACACCTTGTGGGAAAGCACAATTTAACCCATAACAACCAAATAAAAATACAAACGTCTAAAAGGCAAGTGTATAGTAGAGTTGATAATTGGAGACTGGAAGATTGTATAACTAATTTACTAATTTAATCTCAACAAGAACTGTAATTGACTAATTTAATTTCGACAAGAACTGTAGCAGGAAATGCCATCCTCATTTTGCCAATGAGTAGACTGTGTCTCTGGGTATTTGCATAATTTGGCCAAGTTTAAATAAGCATAAAGACAAGTGTTTGAACTCTGAAATTCTAGAACTGATCTATTTAAAATAAATCCAATACACTTTTCCACTCTTCTACACTGTTTTCCCAAAATAGAAAAGCTACATAAGAATTATAAATCTAGAAAGCATCTTTTTCTCAATGCTTGCAATCCTCATGGAAAATAAATTGTTTCAACTATTATTGAACTACTTCAACCATGCGGAACAGAAAATGTGTATGCTTGGAATTTAAGGTCCTTCCAGGTATGGAAGAATTTGATATGGAAACTTTGGTAAGAGGTTTGGCAACAGATGATGAGGACTGTGGAAAAGGAGAGGAGGGATGGGATCCCAGAAATATATCTGGGTAGTATTTGTAAGTTTTAATGATTTATTAGATGTGTAGTAATGAGAAAAAAAGAAAGTTTAGAATGATTTCCAGATTTCTGTTTTGAAAAAAAGGAAGTCAGTCACGAAAGCATTCATGTGTATATAGAACCATATCCAAAAAGAGAAGATACAGGAAAAGTACGTTTTGAGGGCATGTGATTGGAGGTGACTTTGAAACATCCAGATGAAGTTCAAATATGAGAATCTGAGCCTATGAAAAAAGCCAACAATAGTCTTCAGAAGCCAGGACTGAATATCAGAGTGAATGTGAAAAGTAGTCAAATTCAAACATGAGTCAGAAATAAGAGAAATGGATAATGAAATGGAAATAATTGTGACATGATGTTTGTTTTTGACAATACACATTTTATTAATTATGTAAGCACAGTATGCTGATCAATATCAGTATTATGCATATGGATTTGTATATTTATTTTATATAATCAGAGTGTGATTATATACATATTGGTTAATCCTCAAGACTTCTGAGAAATAGCAGGTTTTATCCTACATGTAAGGTTCCTTTTAATTTACCCTTTGCCAACAACTCAATATATCAAGCAAGTAGGAAAGAGGGGTGTAGTCTTAATGTAGCTTCCATTACTGTTGAGTTAGCATTATCTGTTATTTTTCAAATCCCAAACATTGTTCATTACAAATAAAGTATAGTTTTGTCAGCTCATTTGTATTGTGATTTTAAAGTACATAAAAGCAAACAAATATTGTAAAATTCATGGAGATGTCAGTAATAGGATCATGTTAATATTTTCTCTCTCATTAAATTCACTTTAGTTTCCCCGCTCATGATCTTACAGATTAAAGCAAATAGCAGGGAAAAACACTGAAGGAATGCAAAAAAATGCATAAGAAGAAAGGCACTAAGAATCTACAAGTGATTCTTCTTTAAAATAAAAGCATAAATGACAGCTTAAATAGTAAAATGTCATAGAATAACAAATGAGTTAATTTATTTCTACAATGTGTTATCAAGAAAAGGACAGTGGGTTGAAGCAAGGAAAAAGGCTAAACCATGTAGGATAGTTTAATATATTTACTTTGAGAAATAGAAATCAAATTTATTATTATATATAAATAACTATTTTAAATTTCCAGCTGTGTTATAAATGTATCATTTAGTTGTATCAGAATACTATTTTGCCTCCCTAAATCTTTCTTTTCTAATTAAACAGTCTTGCTGAATAATTTACTTACATGTGAATTAAATTATAAGAGAATGCATAACTTCAAAAAGATCCTAATTTTGTGTAGATGAAAATACTCTTTTAAAAATGTACTTCTGTGGGGTGCCTGGGTGGTTCAACAAGTTAAGCGTCCGACTCTTGATTCTGGGTCAGGTCATGATCTCATGGTTGTGGGATTGAGCCCAGCTCTGGGCTCTGCGCTGAGTGTGGAGCTTGCTTGGGACTTTCTCTCTCCCTCTCTCTCTTCCCCTACACACATGCTCACTCTCTCTTTCTCTCTCCCTCTCTCAAAATAAACATTAAAAAATAAAACTTTGCTTCTAACAGGGTTAAAATAAAATATCTGTTTCTTCTAATGAGTGTATAGTATTCTGTTGTGTGAATGTGTAATAATGTATGTAATCATATATAAATTAATGGGCATTAGATTATTTCTATTTTTTTATACTGACACAAAAAATGATATGCAGTGAACATACATTTACATACCTTTTAAATAATTTTGAAGGTATGTAGTAAGGTAAGTTCTTAGAAGCAGGTTTAAGTCAAAGAGTACCTGCATTTTTAATTTTAATAAATATTACCAAGTTCCTTCCCAAAGATATGTATGACTTTATATTTCCCTAGTCGAGTGTGTGCCTAGTTTACCTAAGTCACCTTATAATGACATCTGTGATATTTATGAATTTATATATGATATCTATGATACTATAAGGAAACACTGGCTCCCTTTCATAAATGAGGAAAGTGTATTTCTAGTCACATGGGATATTTATTTCTATGTTTATTTATTGGCCTTTTGTATCACTTGGTAATCCCTCTTTTTCTGCCCTTTATTCAGTTTTACAAAATAAATTTGGCTTAGTTTTTAAAAATCACTTTGTAAATTTTCATTGGTTTGAGTTTAATCTATCTAAGCCCTTCTATTTTCATTGGTAGACATTGACACTGTTTGTCAATAACTGTACAGTGAGTTTTATATGTCTACCTAAACATCAAGAACATGATTCACATATCCCAACAAAAAATAAACCACCTCATTGACTTTTTGGTTTCTGTGTTTGATTATTTTCCCCAAGTCTACACTTTGAAGACATTAAGGACTAAGGTAAATATACTCTCAAATATAATTTTTTACTTTGTTAGAAAAAATAGTATCAAGGCATTCCCATTAGCTGTTAGATTATTTTAGGAAAGGAGTCTTAGTGGTATTTGAAATATGAAATGCCTTTATCAAACAAGATCACACATATGCTAATGATGAAGAAAAAAGCAAATGATCAAAGCCCATAACAATAAAGCACTGTATTAGAAAAAGAGGTGTGTGTGCCTGTGAGATGCCTATGAACATAAAGTGGTTCATTTCTAATTTGCAAGGTAACTTGGAAAGCTCGGTCCATGCTAAATGTGCTTTTATGCTTAATTGGCCTCTTTGGTAAACTTGCCCTAAATAATTAAAACGTTCTTTGAAACTTTAAGCCATTTTGGATTTCGAGCCTGAGTACTGTAATTTCTAACTAATTCAGTGTATCACATCAATAAGAAGATTTCACAAGTTCTGCTCCTGTTTCTGTACTCATCCATCTGAAAACACTATGCTAGGCAATTTATTCACCCCATAACTATGTATGGAGCTTCTGCATTGGGCCAAGCTATGTGCCGTGCACCAGAAGAGATGACTGAGATACAGAACCTGACCTTGAATAGGTGCCAGTCTGGCGGGAAGTCAGTCAAGGAAAGCTGCAATGGTATCAAAGCCACTTAGGCATGTGTAGAAGAGGAACCCCAGGTCCAGCTGGGAAAGAGAGGACAGAGAAAGTTTCCTGGGAAAGGTGACAGTTGTGGTGAATTTTAAAGGAAGATTAGAACTTAGATCAAGGCAAAATTGTATTGCAAACTAGGGTACAGAAAATACAGTCTAAAGTAGAGAGTTCAGGGAATGTAAGTAATTTAGTTTGGCTGAGGGTACACACAAGACACTAGTGGGAGATGGAACAGGAGAGGTAGAAATGTGCCAGCCCATCAAGTGTCTTTTGTGTCAGTTTGAGGAGTTTAGATTTTGTTATGAAGACATTGGGAAGCCGTTATGGGATTTTAAGTAAGGAATAATAAGGTAACATCTACTAAGTATTAAACACACTGTTAGCTAACATGCTGACATTGATGGACACTACAGAAAAAAGAACTAAAAGCAGGCAGAAAAAAAAAAAAGTACATAGCGCATCTCAATAGATCCTAAGGGATTAAATTTATTATGATAATTGTAGCTCTTACTTATTTAGTGCTGTATGCTTATGGTTAAATGCTTTTCATGCTTTGTGTCATTTAAGCTGCACAAGAACATTGTGAGGTTGTTTCTAGGCTGCTATCTTTTTTAACTTATTTTTTACTTATTTTTTACAGTTTATTTATTTATTTTGAGAGAGACAGAGACAGTATGGGTGGGGGAGGGGCAGAGAGAGAGGGAGAGGGAATCCCAACCAGTTCCTCACTGCCAGTGCAGAGCCCCATGTGGAGCTTGAACTCAGAACCATGAGATATGACCTGAGCTGAAACCAAGAGTCAGAAGCTTAACTGACTGAGCCACCAAGGCACCCATCTTTAAAAATAAATGAATAAAAATAAAAAAGACTCTATTGCCTAGTTTTGCAAAATTAAAAGGAGATGCAAACGTCCCTTCCTTTGACTAGAGAATATCTGCTTGGTAGAAGTGCAGTCAGCTTAGGAGTTGGAAATGATTGGGTTTAAAAAACTCCTTACCAGGTATGCAGCTATAAATACTCATTTGTTAATTTTCTGTTTTGTTTTTTGTTTGTTTGTTTGTTTTTGCCCTGAGCATTAGTTATGTTCCTGATATTGAACTAGGTCCTGGAGACATGGGAATGAACAACACAATTTTTTCCTTAATGGACCCTCCAGTATACAGGAGGGTCTAATGCAGCTTTGTGTGTTTTTATGTATTTGAAATCAAATTCTACACACACACACACACACACACACACACACACTTGCCTAGTGCTTTATAAAACAATATTCAAGAAAAATTTTCTATGGCTTTCAAATTTCCATGATTTTAAATTATGTTTTAATCAGTTTTAATTAAAAGTATCATTGTATATTAATCTTGATCATCAATTTTATTTCCTCCTAATGATTTTCTAGAGGAGGTATTACTTGCTTAACAAATAACTTTGCACAAGGTTGTACCAGTTAACACTCCCACCAGCAAAGTGCCCAGTAACAGTGTTGAGAGGAGTTTTTTAAATGTTATTTCTTGACATATTGTTGGAAAATGTGCAAAGATGGGTCAAAATGGTCACAAGGTTGATCTCGCATTTTTCAGAATTCTCTTTGAATGCCAAGGAGTTTTCAGCTTTCATTGTTTTGGTTGAAAATTTTTCAAATTTTTTATTGCTAACAATGACTATTTTTAGAAAAGCTGTCATTTATTTTGCAATAAAATCTTACAATATGCGGCTTTTCTTGTTGCTAGTAAATTATTATTGTGAGTTTAACAACTACATGTCTACTTCTATTTGAAGATTATGGAAGAGATGAAGATAGAAAACAAGAAAAATAAGACAGTTAATTAGAATATTTTACTAGGCACAACGGCTTCCTGGCTGAAGCTGAGTTACGTTTGTGGGGGTGGTTATGTTTTTAGGCTTGGTCTTCTTTTTATTATTTCTAGTCATGAATATTTTGTTTGCAGTAGCAATTTCTTTGATGAAGGCTTTTCTTTTATGATGACATACAAAATTAGTACATCATGACATTAATTAAATGAAACAGAAATAGTTATGAGCAGACTCTGGAGTTATATTTTGTGTTTAAATCCCTGCTATGCCACACATTTATCACATTTGTGATTTTCTGTACCTCCGTTGTTATCACTAAAATGGATATAATCATGAAACTTATTTCATGGTGTTGTCTAGAATTAAAGATGTAAAATCTGCAGTGCTTTGAATAGTATCTGGCACCTAATAAGTGATTAATAAATGTTAGATATAGTATCATATATTTTTCTTCTAAAAATCAATTCAGTAGTCAATGATTTCATGTTGCTGTGCTAATAGATTAAAAGTTACACAAGGATAAAACGCAAATGTAAAAACAAATTTGAATTTTTTCTGTAATAAATAGAAAAATTAACATGTAGACAAGTTTGAGGTTCAAATTACCTGGAGCTCAGGAGAAATGTATATTTCTCTAGGAAGTTATTATATATATGTATATAATTTGTATACATATATACACATATGCATCTGCCTTTCATGTTTATTTGTATATATGTTATTAAGGAAATGTGAAGAAGAGCTGTTTGAAAAATACTCAATTTTTGGATATTCAATTGAGATCTGGAATTGTGTGTGAAGATAACCTTTGGAATCTGCCAGTCGAAGAAACCAATCTATAAGGCATAGGCAACTAGGTGATTTGAATAGTTGGGTTGCACTTTATCTGTGGAATGTGTGTCTTCCTTTTTTCTTCTTCTACTCTCCTTTAATATTTATCAGAATATAATGGTTCTAAACTTTTAAAAATGTTCACATTACTTCTGATGAAGAAAGACAAGGTTGAATTCTCACAGAAACCATCTTGAATCCTTTTTTGTCAGGGAAGAGAGAGAATTTTTTCTTTACAGTCGGTGTCCGACTTCCTCTCTTGTTCAAGCTAGGCTTTTGGAACTCTGACCTGTTCTGGGTCAACAACCGCCACATTTGATTATGGCAGTAAGTAGAGGTCATCCGCAGCTGTGAGCTTGGGGCAGAGAGAAACCAAAGACTGCATTTCACACAGGAAGACTTTACACATTTTTAAGTTTAAAGAGAAAGTTTGGGATCAAGAGCTAACACTGAAATGAAGCATCCTCAGAATGGCTTAGGTGGAGCAAGTAGATTTAGACCACAAGGCCCGGAAGTATTTATTCCCTGGAGCAAGCAAACATGGTGAAGAGTGGGGAGCTGCCAAGAGCCCTGAGATCCTTGGGACACTTTATATAAATCCCTACAATTAAAAGCTTGTTCACCTCAGCTCCAAACCTGGTATTTGACCCTGATTCATGATCTCAGACCAAAGGTGAGAGAAGAGGAGGATGGAAAAGACACCCTTAGTAATATAATTTGAAGGTCTGTCCTCATCAACAGGAAGGCTAGAGTTAAAAGCCTTTTTTCCCTTACTGTTTTCTAAGTCCTGTATAATACGTGAAGTCTATGAGCCCTTGTGGAGGGCACTACTCACATTTCTACTGTCTATACACCCAAACGCCTCACCAGGAATTCATAGATAAATGGTTCTATTTTGCTTTGATCCTCAATGAAGTGGTATTGTTTCTATACTTTAAATGCCTATAAAATATGCTGTTATTATTTGTAATTCTTTAAATTTTAAGTTTTTAAGTTTATTTTTTATTTTTTTTGAGAGAGAGAGAGCAGGACAGGGGAAGAGAGAGAGAAAGAGAGAGAGAATCCCAAGCAGGCCCTGCACTGTCAGCATGGAGACTACTGCAGGGCTCAAACTCATGAACCATGAGATCATGACCTGAACCAAAATCAAGAGTCAGATGCTTAACTGACTGAGCCACCCAGATGCCCCTGTAATTTTTTAAATTTTAAATTTTAAAATGTTCCACCATAAATATTTTCTCATTTGTTACTTGCAGATGATATAAGAAATAGGATTTGTACTATGAACTTTATTTCAAAGATGAAAAGCAAATATACAGATGATAAAGTTATTGCCATGCCATACAGTTTAATAAAATGTGACTAGAATCCAGAGCTAAGGAACTTAGGACTTAGGTCAGAAGTAGGAGTAAAGGCTCTTTGGTATTATTATTTTTTAAATCCCTAACACTAATAAAATCATCAGCATATAGATGTAAATTGAGGAAGCTCTGGTCATATAACAGAGCCACAAATGCCAGATGTTCTCTATGCTAGCCTCAAACCGGTCACAGTTTGACAGGTCCCTCTACCCTTTAACAGACTATTATTCATTTAAAGTTTATTATGTCTTGGGGTTTGAGCAAAGGGGAGACTTGTGTGTTCCATGTTTGTTTTAAAAAGATCTCTCTAGAAACTATGGTGAGAATAGGTGGAAAGAAACAAGATAAAAGCAGAAATCAATTATGATGTCACTGCAATAATCCAGAATACGCATAAGGACAGCTTGAACCAGCATGGTTGCTGGGAGAGAAATGGATACGTTTTGAAAAGTAGAGCCTGATGGAATCTCTTAATAGACTGAATGAAATGAAAGATAGGAGTCAAGGGTGATTTCAAGTTTCTTTGCCTTGTTAATATCTAAAGAACTCAATGAAAATAATATATCTACTGTAAACCTTCCTGATTATATAATATCATATTATGTCACATTTACCACAAAAAAATCATGAACATTAATTTCAAGATAGAAATCAATGGAATAGTGTAGGAATAATAAAACCTGATATATGTGTTTAATTTAATCCAGTTCATCAAGTAATAGTTCCTTAGCATAGATCCCATGCTGTGTTTGGTTTGGAGTTAAGCAAGAATGAGCCACAATCCATGTGCTTGATGAACCTATATGGTAATAGAAAAAAATACACATAAGCAGATGTAATGCTGTGTAGCAATGTTAAGTTAGAGTTATATGCAAAGACCTATCTGAAATTAAGGTAATTCTGCTGATGGTGTATTGGGGAAAGTTCATGCAGTGTAGGCATGTGACCTGGGCTTCAGAGGACCTTGGAAATTGGACAGGAAGACAAGAAAGAAGCATCCTAAGAGAGAGAGATGCATGAACGAAGAATAAAAGTTATAAAAGCATGTGGGTCTTGGTCCATTCAGACTATTATAACAAAAGTACCATAGACTGGGTGGCTTATAAACACCAGAAATTTATTTCTCACAGTTCTGGAGGCTGAGAAGTCCCATATTAAGCACCAGCAGATTCAGTGTCTGGTAAGGACCTGTATTTTGCCTCAGAGATGAACGTCTTCTTTCTGTGTCCTCACGTGGTAGAAATGAGAAGGGAGCTCTCTGGGGTCTCTTTTTAAGAGCATTGATCTAATTCATGAGGATTTTACCCTTATGACCTAATCACCTCCAAAAACCCCACCTCATACTGAAGAAACATTTAACATATAATTGGGGGGGGGGGGATACATTCCGTCTGTAGCTGGTCTCTGTTGAAAAATAAGTACAAAGAATATTTTATAAGCCCAGTTTAACTGGTGGTGGGGAAAGGAGGACAGCACCAAACTTCCATTTGTATTCTTGTTGTAGACCCTGCAAATGTTCTGGGCAAGCCTGTAGCCAGATGCCAGAAAACAAGTTCCAGCTGCTTGCCATCACTATAGACCTGGGTTTGGATCAGACCCACTTGCATAGGGAACCAGAACTCAACAAAGACACCAAATATAAACGATCATGGGAAAAACATGTGGCCAAAGAGAACAGAATGCCAGATCCTGACCTTTTGATTAATGGCCAAGATTTTCTATCTCTTTACAAAGATAAAGCCTAACAGCTACTCTACCATTACTCTCAATACATTCGGCTGCCCCTTCTTTTTAAGTTTCCCCTTTCCTTTCCATAGTTCGCTTGCCTCTGAGCCTCAAAAATTTATGAGAAAGAGGATTAATATTTTTAAATACTCGGGAAATAGCTAATTTATTTATGATTAGTTTATTATTTACTGTAAACTGCATATAAAAATATCTCAACCAATTGTAACCTGCCTCCAGAATATCACCATCTCTAATCATCTTACTTTAAACATAGTATTACTTTGCTCAAATTACCTTCTTTGTAACTTTTTCATAAACTACACCAACCCAGAGATTTTCTTTTTAATGAGTTTTAAACCCAGCATTACTTAGACGTCTGCCCCAGTTTTCTATACATTGTAGGTTCTTCTTAAAATAACTTTTTTGTGTGTTTATGCATAGACATTTGCATGACTATTTAGGCTGTGAGGTGAACTTTAAAAATGTAGGATTTATAAATAGGGAGAAAAGAACAATCTACTCAATTTCCCAGGCACCCAGGAAAATTAGTTTCTGTACAAAGACTATAGTTTTCAGCTCATACTTTACCTATAAGGTTATCAAAAACTGCATCAATGACAAAGATTTCATCCTTTCTGTGTTATTTCTTCACTTAGTAAAGTTTATTCTTTTTATGAAACAAAAAAAGAGTGAGTAGTCCTATGTATCTAGGTTTGGCTAGCTAGAGTTGCACCGGAAAATTTGATCTGAGTCAGATTGTGGAAAAGTGTGTATGCATTCTAAACTTGATCTTTGAACAATGGGGATTTGTCTGGATTTTTTTTTTTTTTTTTTTTTTGACAATGAGATGAGCAGATCTGAGTCTCAGGGATATTTCTTGGGACTCTGAAGGGATGTTTGCAGACTGAATATTAAAACAAACACGAAAACAACACACAGGAAACTAGCTAGAAAGCTGTTACCATAGTCTTTGCTGGAAGTGGACCCTGGCAGTGGCAGTGCAAGGGAGAGAATGAGAAAAAAGGGCTAATCAAAGAGAAGTGTTTCTTATGGAAAGAAGGAGTGTTCAGTCTGGAGAACGAAAACCTCAGCCAGGGTTTCAAAAATAATTGAAGATCTTGTGTTTGGTCTCAAGTGAAATTAAATTCTCTCTCTGTGTGTCTGCCTCCCTGTCTTACTTTCTCTTTCTCTCTTAAAATTTCTGTGGGCAGATGGCTTCTGATGAAGACTGCAGTTTCTTCTAGAGGAGACATTCCAACTAAAGGGACCAGTATAAGTTGTATTAGGTAGTAAATGGTGGCCTAGTTTTACCATATCTTTGATATTATTTAGATAAATAATAAAAAATAAATTTAGGTTAATTTAAATCAGATTCTCTAAGAGTGAGGCTAAAAGAGAAAGATTGAAAGGTTTGCTCATAATGAGAAAAGGTCACTTGATCTACTTGATTAAAATTATTAATTAGGTCAGGGCATGGCTTCCATGAAAATATGGTCTTCCACTGGAAAACAGAGAAATGCTCAAAAATGCACATCTCATTTTTTTTTTTTTTGAGAGAGAAAATGTTCCTTATTATGTAACTTCCTCTCAACACCGGGGCTCAGATCTATTCCTCTTCAAAGCCACATTAGTGTCTCTAGCTCTGTGCATCTTTGGCTTTCAGTTTCTTGTTCTTTGATCTACCCTTAGGAGCATATTGACAATAGCAATGTTAGGAACACTATTTATACTTAAGAGCCGATCTTCACCTTAGAAATACCACTGAGCATATACTATTAAAAATTTTATTTAAAAAATAAAAATAGTAATAGTAATAGATAAACTTCTAACAACAAATGTAAAGATTTAACAAAATATGGCTGCATAATATCAGCTTCTTCGTTAGGCTCCATAATCTAGCAATGCTCAAAATGGAGAAAGGTGCCTATGTCATGGAGCTTACACCATGTTCAGGGGAGACAATAAATAAACTCATTAAAGCAAATATATAGAATGTTAGCTGGTAATAAATACCCTGGTTGAAAATAAAGTAAAAAAGAGTGCTGCAAATTTAAGTAAGGTGGTCAGATAATGCCTTGATGACAAGAGGGCATTCAAATAAATATTTGACTGAACTGGAGAAGCAATAATCTGGGAAAAGGCAAAGAAAATGGCGAGTGCAAAGGCCCTGAGGTGGAAGTATTCTTGGCATATGTAAACAGAGGGAGACCAAGTCTACTACAAATGGTTTAGGATTAAAATATCCTGTGGTTAAATTAGAGAAGAGGGGCGCAGATCGTGTAGGACATTGCAGGCAATAGCTATGACTTTGACTTTTACTGTCAATGAGGTAAGAAGCCACTTGAGGACTGTGAGCAAGGGGTAGTTATACTGGTCTGACTTTGGTATAAACAGGATCTCCTGGCTACTGTGTTGAAAATAGACCAAAGTAGGGCAACGACTATTATTGGTTTTGACCTCTTCCCTGAAGCAGCTTTATCTGAGTTAATCTGATTATGAGGAGCAGAGACCAAGACTACAAGAATCAAGTCCATGGATAAACACAAACAGTGGTTGAGAAATCAGGGTCAAATTAACAGCTAACATTCCAAAAATCTCACAGTTCAAAGGTATGGGTCATATAGCAGATCAGGATATGAATTAATTACTGCTTGACTCTATTTAATACAGCATAACACCCAAGTAAGATAAAATATGATTATGTTAATTTGAATTATATTTAAAAACATAACTTATTATGGAAATGGCAATGGAACAGTTTCTCTTGTGCATCAGTGGAGGCACGTTGTAGATTGACGAGATCCTGGATGCTGAGTGCCAAAAGCAGTGTTGTCTGTAGAGTGTGCTTTTTTTTTTTTAATTTTTTTTTTTAACGTTTATTTATTTTTGAGACAGAGAGAGACAGAGCATGATTGGGGGAGGGTCAGAGAGAGGGAGACACAGAATCCAAAACAGGCTCCAGGCTCTGAGCTATCAGCACAGAGCCCGACGCGGGGCTCGAACCCACAGACCGTGAGATCGTGACCTGAGCTGAAGCCGGCCGCTTAACCGACTGAGCCACCCAGGCGCCCCTAGAGTGTGCTTTTTGATCTGGAAGCTTTCTGATCTTAAGGGTTAGCAATTTGGATAAAATATGCAAATATACTCAGAATTAATAAAATGTCATGGAAATTACTTAATTCAACAGCATTTATGGAACATTCATTGTGTTCCAAGCAGTTTACTACAAATATGGGCTTGGCAGGGATGAGTGGTACAGGGGTGCATAGGACAGGGAGGGGGCATAGGACTGCAGTGGTTATGAGGTCAACCTTTGGACCAGAGAAGCTAGAATAACAGTTCTGATACTTGCTAACTTTGTGACATTGAGTAAGTAATTTAATCTTTCTAAACTTCAGTTTCTTCAAGTGTAAATGGCAATCTCAATTTCTGCTTCATAGGGCTGATGGAAGATTAAATTAAATAATTATCTGAAGTGCTTAGCAGAGAGCCAAGCATGTAATGACCCAGTTAATGGTGACAGTTGTTCTGTTGCTGCTTTTTGTCCGAGCTTAAGAGTTTATAGGTTAAGACAATAAATTTACATTTCGTAATGTTATGTGTCATAAAATAGGTTCAATGTAATTGCAGGAATCAAGAAAGATGTCACACAGGTATGCAAGGGAGAAAATAAGATGGATTTTGAAGAATGCTCAAGGTGGAGGTTATCATTCATTCATTCATTGTTAGTTTAATTAATAAATATTTATTTTGTGTATGCTGTATCCTGGAATTGTGCTAAGAACTGAAAATGGTAATCTTTACAAGAAATAAGCTTTGCCCAGCATTTTCCATTATGATAGGAAAGGGCAACTTGTAAGAATCAACAGTTACACCATGTGAATATGTGTTCCCTCAAACTTCCTATATGTTATATACCCTGAGAGTATAGTGGAGAGAAGGCAAAGCTTGATTCTGTTTGAAGTAATGAGAGGAGGAAAATGAAAAGAAAATCCTGCAACTATCTGTTCTAGGAGCTTTATACACTCAGCCCTTACAGCAGCTCTCTGAATTAAATGTTTTCCTTATTTTACAGATGAGGAAACTTAGAAGCAGGGGTATTAACTATCTTGGCCGAGTCACTTAACTAGCAAAGGGAGGAATTAGGATTTGAAAATGGCCATAGCTAACTTCATGGGGGAAAGGGAAGTGCATGTTGCTATGTGCCCAACAGGAAAGAAGACTTGAAATATTTGTGAGCATCTCTCTCGTGACAACCACAGACGGCTCCCTGCTTTGAGGAAAAGGTCAGAGTTGTGTTGGCCGAAGTAAATCGGTGCAGGAGGATCATGTCCTTTGGTTTTAGAATTCCTGATAAAGACTGGAAATAGCAATGCAGAGTATTGGAACAGTAGTGTTCTGGAGAGACTATAAAGAGACACTTAGGCGTGGAGAATGATCAGGGACCCAGACCCAGAACCTCACATGAAATTAAAAGCCCTTAGGAAGCACTGGACTGTATATACTTCCATTAGAATTATGTGATCAACAGGGGTTCTCATTTTTAATAGGGAGCGTTAATGCATTGGCATGAAGAAATTTGTTTTGTAAGTTCAACATATTTGCAGACAGATAATGTTAAAGCCAAGAGTAAATTCTTACAAAGAGTAAGAATCTTTTGTGTTTAGTTTCTCATTTTGCCACATTTCCTATAAGAAATCCTTAGTTATTGTTGGGTGGGATTCAGGGAGCCATCAGAAACACAGAAAAACAATTTTTATTTGCACTTTAGATTTGTTTTAGAGTAGGACTGGCCACGTGAGCGGGGAAGCACCGGGCCCTTAGAGGGAGACACACACACCTCAGACCTTTAACAGAGTTCATTCTATGTACAAATGAATAGCATTAAATAAGAACTTTTTGCAGCCCTTGTGTGCTGCAGATGTTATTGTTCACATCATTTCTACCTTTCGAAAGGAATCAGAAGCACAGAAGTAGCCACTACCAGTTATCTCAGGGCAATTACTAGGCCATTGACCCTCTGAGAGAATGGGATCGAGATTGTATTTGGGGATATCAGGAAGATGTGTGCATTTCAACCATGAACTCAGAGGGTTTACATGGTTTACCGCCTTCAGGTGAGGGAGGCAGAGACCTTTGGTCTTTACCCTTTATTACCTGGCTGACTTTGAAGGATTTTTTAATCCCACTGAACTCTACTTTCCTCATCTGTAAAATAGGGAAAATAATGTTCACCTCATAGGTTTCTCAAATATAAATGAGATCTAATGAAAAGTGCTCGGCATGGTACCTACAGAATGAGTCATTTTTCCCTTCTCCCCCTTTCCCTATTCCTTCACAAATAATTATTATTCGCTAAACCTCTACTCCCAGGGTGAGAATTAACTGAGGGAAGAGGGTGAACTCCTCTGGGGCATTGCTTTTGACTGTGTTTCTCTGCTCAGATGTAGAATCAAAGAGAGGAGAGAGATTAAAAAAAAACAAAAAACAGAATATGAGAGTTATAGACTTTTTAGTTTATCAGCAATTTCTGTAGCTGGAACAAAAGAAAAAAGTAGTCACTGACTCCCCCTAGTTGTCATTGTGGTTGATAACAGAAGATGGAGAGCAGATGTGGAATTGGTGCACCCTTCGAAGAGGCAACAGAGGCATTGTACAGAGATAGGATGTATGTCCTAGCAAAGAGAGATGTTCCTTGAGGTCACTGCAAGGGTGGCAGGCTGCAAAGATTAATGTAGCAGAAGCACAGAAGTTCTTGTAGCACAATACCTGCTAGCTTGTAGTATTGGTTTATGGCTGGTAGGCCAGAAATGCCAGCAGAGAAAGAGTATCATAACAATTTTCTTCTTCCATTGCTTGATGCACAATGCTTTTATCTTACTTCCCAAAGGGAACCATGCATTCCTAAACCTCTATGACCATACTCCCTGAAAGGACGCAAATAAAAAGGGCACATCATCTTTGTCATATTTTTACAAAAAATTCATAACCTCAGTGTAATCATAAGAAAATATCAGATAAACCCAAATTGAGAGCCATTCTACAAAATATTTGACCAGTACTCCTCAAAAAGGTCAAGGTCATGGAAGACATAGAAAGAAGAGACTGTTATAGGGCAAAGTATGCTAAGAAGACATGATGACTAAAATAAAACATGGTATCTTGATGTCTTGGATTGGATCCTGGGACAGAATATGGATATTAGTGGAAAAATTTAGGAAATCTGAATAGTTTATAGTTTTGCACCACTATTTTTTCATAAAGGTATTTTCTTTCTCTCTTTTTTTTGAGAAAGAGACACAGAGAGTGCATGGGCGTGAGTGGGGAGGGGCAGAGAGAGAATGCCAAGCACGCTCTGTGCTTAATGAAGGGCTCGAACCCACGAACAGTGAGATCATGACCTGAGCCAAAATCAAGAGTCAGACGTTCAGCTGACTGAGGCATCAGGTGCCCCAGTTTTTCACCACTGTTAATTTCTTAGCTTTGAGAAATGTTCATGGCTACACAAGATGTTAACAGTCATTGAAGCTGGGTAAAGGGTATAGGGGAACTCTGCCAACTTTGTAACTCTTCTGTAGATTTAAAATTGTTTCAAACTAAGTTAAAAAAAAAAAATCTGTTGCACATACCACGGGATAGGCTCTTGAGCCATGTCAGCTTTATGTAAATTTGTGAGAATGAGAGCTATTAGGGTTTTTGTTCATTTTATCGGCATTTGGAATACAGTGCCGTCTCCCCGTCTGTCTCTTTCCCAAACAATCTTATTGAAGAGCCAGAGAAAGGGATAATTGTGGAAAAAAGAAATGGGGCCCTGCCCACATAAAGTGAAGGAAACTCTTGAGAACTAAAAGCTAAGGTAGTGCTTAAAAGTATCCAAAAAAGATGTAAGAAATATGGGGACTTATTTAGATGCAAAAATATCAAGAGAAAAAAGGTTCTTTTTATAGTTCATCCCTATTATGTTTTCTTAATGTAACTCATATAGTAAAAGCATAAAGGAAACCTGTGTTCTAATAGAAAGAAAATTAATTTACAGATAATCTTGGGAAGAAAAGATATTAAGTCACTGGTCTCATCCAGAAATTCAAAGCATCTCATTTTTTTTAATCCTTAATTTTCAATATTGTTGAGCCAACAAATAAATAATAATGAAATGACCTTAAAATGTGGCCTCAGTGCAGTTGGTTCTGTTCTCATTTTTATTAATCACAAAGAACAATCTCTAAGAGGATTATTTCTGTAGTCACAACTGTCATTGGTGAATAAAGCATTTGGTTGTCTCTAGGGAAGTGGGACAGCTGCCAGACAGCTCACATGCATGAGGAACTAAGCACAGGTTAGGACATATATTTTGACCTTTATGATTTAGAACTCTTAATTATGACAAATTTTTGTTAGCAATTATTGAATTCTTTCAAAAAAGCTGTAACTCCACTCTCTAGGGAGATGGTGCCACATTATGGCTAAAGCCACTTTAATGTCTATTAAGTCAGCCCTATTTGCTTGGAGGCATGTCATAGTCAAGAAAAGCACGATGGTTCATCATGTAACGTAACCTATTTTCTCAGATTTATTTTTTATGACTCAAAGCCGCCTCCTTTTCTATCATACTAACCTACCCTTCTAGTCTTACTAATATACCATTATCAACATCCCACAATACGCTTCTACTCAGCTATCCCTTCTGTTTTATTTCCCAACGAATTATCTCATACCATCCCAGAGAGGTGGCTGCTAGAAACTTTGGACTCTGATCATTTGTATTAAAGCTGACAAAATATGTAGAGTCAAAGTTATTGTTATCATTTTTTCCCTTCACATAGATTTATGATTGTTTTGCCATATTTGTTTCATGTATTTCCTTCTCCAACTTGCTGGAGAACTATCTGGAACACTTGAAAGTAAGTGGCAGATAACATGGTGGCTCACCCCTAAAGACTTAGCGTGTCTCTTGTAACAGTGAAGACTTTCTCCTATTATAATACAATACTATTATCACACTCAAGAATGCCACACAATGTTAGTCTCTAACAGGCCATATTCAATCTTCTCTCATTCTCCCCCAAATATTCTTATTATTTATAGGTCTTTTATTCAGTCCAGAATTTAATCAAGGATCACATGGATCCATAATTGGATATTCCATGCACTCCATTTCCTAAAATTGATTTGCCTATTGAAGAATCAAGCTGATTTCTTTTTTATCACACCCCATGTCACAAAAGCCTATCTCCCTCTATATGAAATGAAGGAAGATGAAGGAGAAAGGAAGGATGGAAGAAAGGAAAGGAGAGAGAAAAGGAAGGAAGGAGGGAGGGAAGGAGGGATGCAATGCATGACTTCCATCCATTTTGAATTTTTCATGGTACATAGTTCTAAGTTATAAAAACTCCTGAGATGCCAAACAATAAAACAAAGCATAGCATTGGCATCTATGAAATATTGCTTAATCAACTTACAACATTCCTCCTTACCTTTTTTCATTATGCTATGCACTGCCAATAAAATTTACTTCTTATATCTTAGAAACATCAGACTTTGTAATATATGTATACTGTTTTTCTTTGAATAATATTTGACTAACAATTAGTTGGTAATTTTAACTAATAACAATTTGACTAATAATAGTTTATTACAATTCAAACCAGAAGGAAGATTTAAAAGTTGGAGCCTTATAGGGGTGCCTGGGTGGCTCAGTTGATTAAGCGTCGGACTTCGGCTCAGGTCACCATCTCATGGCTCGTGAGTTCGAGGCCCACATTGGGTCTGTGCTGACAGCTCCGAGCCTGGAACCTGCTTAGGATTCTGTCTCTCCCTCTCTCTGCACCTCCCCAGCTCACACTCTGTCTCTCTCTCTCTCAAAAATAAATAAATGTTAAAAAAATTTTTTAAATAAAAAACATTTAAAAAGTTGGAGCCTTATGACATTATACATTTTTACTACCACCTATTTAAACATATTTATTGCAGGCAATTATGTTCGGTGATTAGTGAGTGACTCTAAGCTTTAAAATACATTCTGTGCAGTGAGAAATGAAATAGAAATACAATTTAGGCAAAAGAAAAATGCACAATTTCTGTCTCAGAGGAGAATTTGTGGGTTTTGTTGTTTAGTAATAATGGTGATATAAAATTGCAAACGTACTATGATTCAGTTTGATGTATTTAAAAGAATGACATAATAGTTTTATTTTAATATGCTAAATATATCTATATATCACTACCATATATCAGAAATTGCATAGTTTGTTTCCAGTTAAACATAGAGTGACAAATTTTGTGTCTCACTTTAAAGATGTGTGAGGAGTTACATTCCCTAAATTTCATCGGGGATAATTAAACAAATATGTTTGAAGGCCAGTGCCCTAAACGTTGTTGAACTCACTTTCTCTCATATTTGCGACAGTGCCTTTCCCATTCTCATTCTCAAGTGTTGTTTCTACTTCTTCCTCCAAGAAAACTGAAGTTCCCGTCATCGCATCCCATTTCCTTACACTTTATGCCCCTGTTCTATCTTCTCTGTTGTTACTATGGGAAACCTGGTCCTGTTCTTGGCAGAGATAAATCCCTTCTTCAGCTCCCCTCTTGCCTGCTCAAAATGCATTTTCAATAATCTTCCTCTCTTTCTCCTTGTCTTTTCCATCAAAGTTCAAAATTCTGAAATTTTTCCCATGCAAATACTGTCTTTAAAAACCCTCTTGACTTCACTTGTGGATCTAGTTACGCTTCTCACCACAATTTCTCTCACTTCCTTTACGGCAGAGTGACTCAGAAAATTGTGAATGCTCGTTGTCTCCAATTTCCCTCCTCAAATTCTCTCAGTCTCCTGCCCCATCTCTCCCGAGAAACTAATAATGTCAAGAACACCAGAGATTTCCATGTTGCCAAATCCAGTGATTAAATTTTAGTCTTCAAGTGTACTTGGCACACTTCTCTTCCTGCAGCATCTTCCAGCCTTCCGGTAATAACACTTCTGTGTTCTTTTCCCTCTCTGGCCACTCTGACTCAGTTTCTTTTATTAGCTCTCTCCTTATCCCAATGCTTAGGTATTGAGGAGTACACCAGACTCAGTCTTTGGCCCTCTTCTTTATTTATTCATTCTATTACATACCTTGGTGAGTTTGGCTGAATTATAGACTTAACTACCATTTTATAAATAATGACTCCCCAAATGAATGTCTCCAGCTTGGACCTAAACTTCAGATTAAAACAAAAATACATCTTAGTGTTCTAAATGGCATCTCAATTTAACATATCAAAAACCGAGCTCCTGACTTCCTACCGCTTGTGACACACCTACTCTTTTCAAAATTTTCTGCATCTCTATTCTGTTCTTCTAGTTACTTTGGCCAAAATTCACTGACTCATCTCTTTATCTCACACCCACATAAAATTTTTCAACAGATCCTGTTGGATTTATCTTCACAGTATAGTTTTTATGCGCTGGCTACTTCAGTCACTTCCATGGCTAATATTCTGGTTCGAGTCACCATTACCTCTCTCTGGATTCTTGCAGTTGCGCTGTCATTGGTATTCCTCTCTTGCCCCACTTCAATCTATCTCACAAGCAGCTGCCCAAAGGATTACATTAACACTGAAATTGGATCATGTCACTTCCCTGCTCAGAATCTTCCAATTGCTTTCCAAGAGCCAAATCCTTACATCAGCCTATAGTGTTCCACATACTTGAGTCCCAAGTTACCTCTGGGAACTGGCCTGCTTTTCTTACTTGCTCACTCCACCCAAACTACTCTGTCCTTTGTACTTGCCCTTCTTTCATACCAGATATGATATGATATTCTACCTCTTAGGTATCCACATCATTACTCCCTCATCTTTACGTCTTTGCTCAAATGTCACACTATCCCTGAGTGCTTTCTTCCTTTCCTATCGACATTGCACTTCCACCTTCCCTGTTTTGTTTTACTCCTTTAGTACTCGCCACCATCTAATATTTTCTCTATTTGCCTTTGTCTTCCTTATTGTCTGTCTTTCCAGCCCCTTCCACTGTCTGTGCAAGGATCCCCACCACCATCCCTTGCAGGCTTCCCAAGGGCAAGTTTTTTTGTATGGTTTGACTGAATATAGTCAGCTACTGTATTTCCATTCTCTGTCAGAGTGCCCAAACCTCTTCTAGGAAGCCTATCAATATTTTTGAGTGAGTGAATCCATGAATGATTAATTTTTGGAAAAAACAAAAACAAAAACAAGAGATTTTCCTGCACGCCCTCTTTTGTGTGTGTGTGCAGATTTTAGTGTATCAAACCTTAGTAGCATAATACCTACATGATAATTCTTTTCCTAAAACAATTTAGAAGATAATTCAGACACCAAACTGTTTTTGCTTAGGTTTGAGTAATTACGAAGAAAAAATGAATTGATCACTAAATTCTAGGACAGTTAGAGAAGTATTTATTGAAGTTGTAGGACATGAGCTAGACTTTAAATAAAGAACATACAATTTAGCAATGTAGAAAATGAGTAACAGGATGATCCAGGCAAGAGAAGTGATGTGAAACTACACTGAACAGGCAGGAATGTGTGTAAACATGCTTTTCTTCCTGAGCAGAGTATTCCTGCTGAAGGAGGGAAGTTATGGTTTAGGACTGTAGGTAGAGGCTCGTACATGGTGACGTTGAACAAAGGGCTGAGAGCTTTTCACTTTATCTGATAGGCCAGGGGTTTTCATCAAACGTTGAGGTGACATATTTTGATGGGGTAATGTGGCAGTGAAATGCTAAACAAAGTGTTGGAATAGACAACGTTATGGCTGTAAGACTAATTAAACATAAGAAAGACTGAAGATAGAGAACCTGGATTGGCAATTATTTCAGGAGAGTGGGGGATGAAGCCTAAAATAAAAGAAAGAAAAAGAAAAGTAATGTTGAATTTAGGGAAAAGAGCACAAAATAATTTTCCTGAAGCATGATAGAATGCAGAGATGCAGTAACTGGTAAGAAAGGGTTGCAGAAACCTAACCTAGAGTGGGTGAAAGGGAAGACCTCTCTCAGAAGATGGTATTGAAAAGAGGACAACATCCCAGGCATAATGAAAAGCAAATGCAAAGTCCATGTGCAGGTGAGAATTTGGTGTGATAAGAGGATGGGTGAGAGAAGCATTATGCTCAAGTAGGAAATGGCTGGAAATGAGGTCGGGAATTAAGTCAGAAGCCTAGAAGAAATGAAATCAGATAATGGCTTGCAGTTGACAAATTAGGGAATCATTTCCTTCAATTAAAAGATATTGAGTAGAGGAGTTATGCTTCAAAGTAAGTTGAATGAATTGAGAATGTTAAACATGAGGAGAATCAATGGAACACGTATAGGCAAATGTCTGCATGTCATCAGCAGGGGGATGAAATGAGAACAAAGCAAGAAAAGAACAATAAGACTGAGGGAAAATGTCAGGTTGGAAAGGTAGGAGGTGGAAGGTGCTGTAACAGGGAATCTGATGGTTTGGAAGTCTTAGAAGGCTGCAGACATTTTTGTTATTGCCTTTTCTCTTGCAAAGTCAAAGTCAGAGCTACTTAACCAGCATTTACTTTTATCTGTTGAATGTGAATCTGACACCCAGAATTTCTATAAGTTTTAAATATACAAATTTCAGCAAACATTTAATTGTATTTAGTGCTTTTACTTTTAAGTGTTCTCAAACATAAATATCCAGTTTACAAGAGATAGTATGTTGCTATTTAGAAACATTAGTAATGGCAAATTAGTGATAGAGACAAACCACCGAAAAGAATGTGCTAATGGCCCGGATGCGTTTCTATTTGGCAATAATGCCCTTCCACTGAGGCAGGTGTTTATGTTTATGCAGAGTTTGTGCTGTTTGCATTTGCAATTTCTAATGGATGGTATTTTTAGAAATATCCTAAAAAGCTGTATGCCCCCAAATGAATTATCAACAACAACAATAAAATTAGAATTTTCCAAAGGGTTAACCTGTTAGCTCCTAAAATTCCCAGGGACTCATCTGTGAAACAGCAGATGTTGTAACTTCCAGTTTTGTATTTCTAAACTACCTAATTAGTTTAATTCAACATGAATTTATTAAGCATCTATCATGTGCTCAAAACTGCTAACATGTTTATTCATGATACCATGAAAATGTTAGTTCCTACAATGAGGAAGATCTTATAATGGAGAACCTGGAGAAATAGATAGATAGAGAGATAGAGAGATAGATAGAGGGATAGATAGATAGATAGATAGATAGATAGATAGATGGATGGAAAGAGATAGATAGATCTATATGTATCTGTATATATGAAGACCATGACAATAAGTAAAAAAAGAGGGGGCAGGGAGTATGAGGATATGAAATAGGTAATAGATAGATAAGAACCGAGACAAAGAGAAAAAGGGAGGGAGAGTTCACTTATTTCTAATTGGGGGAATATCTGAGTAGCCTTTTCTATACTGGTGAATACAAAATGGATCCTGATAGGTGGGGAGCATATCAATAGCAAGCTATGCAGCAAGAGTTAGAAGGATCTAGGGCGCCTGGGTGGCTCAGTACATTCTTCCTCAGCAGGGAAGAAATAGGGGTATAATAACCCTATTGTGTATAATGGGAAAAGGAGAACAAAAGCATTGTCTAAAGCAGTGGAACAAGAATTGGGATATTTAGTATAGTATTAAATTACAAAGGTGTCTTGTGGGAAAAGTGAAGATAAAGACTATCAAACCTGGAAGGAGAGCAGACACCAGGTTGGAGAAGAGCCAGATGTCTGAGTATAGAGTAAATTTCCATATTTTCCGAAGATAAGTTGATAAGTTGCTCGTAATATGGTGTTAATATGTTGTTTAGAGTTTCAAATGTAGCCACCAGAAGAAGCAAAATGTAAATGATGAAAAGAGTTTATCTCTGGGGTCTGGGCCTAGAAAAGGGGGAGGGTGTCTGCTTGTTTGCCCTATAAGCTCCATTGTAAACCTTAATTTTTTACCATATGTATAAATTCCTTATTTTAAAGAACAATAATAATAAAGAAAGGAAAACTAAGTATAAAACAAAACAATGTAAAATGTTCATCCTTAGGAAAATGACATTCAGTGGAGTAAGATAGTTTTTACAGATCATAAATAAATCTTCATAGCTAAAGTAAAATCAAGGAGAAGCTCATCTACAAGCGACACAAATAGCGATGCACCGGGAAGTTTGGGAAAATAAGGGAGATGGTGCCACACAACATCTTGCCAATCTCTATGGTGCTCACAGATGTCAAGAGACTAAACAATGCAAGGTGTCCTGTATCAAAGTTAGTGCTCTTGCTGACCTTTTTTACCATGACCTCTCTCTAACTCTGATCTTAGAATTCTTAGGTAATTTGATTTTCTACAAAGAGGAATTCTGTCTTGTGAAGACTAAGAATTTGTACGTCAGGCAGCAGTCAGATTAATTTACCTCTAACTTTGGTATAAAATGCTTTTGTGGAATTTTAGAAGAGTAATTTCTTCTACTGATCTAAAGATGTTATGACCAGTCTAATGGTCTTATGATGTTCATTTGTCGTATGAACTTCAGAAGAGTTGATCATATTATCCCTTCCCAAAGTTTTCTTTCTGACTTTCATTTAAACCTACCTCCTGAAACTCAGCAGATCTATACATTTATTGAGTTGTTTGGCAAACATTAAGAATCTTTTTAAGATCACAGTAATTTTATTGAAATGAATAGGAAACAGATGACTGGGAGGAAGGAAAAGTAGCAAAATTATATTATCTTTAGTCAAGATATATGATTTAAACTCCGAAAATCACAAAATTGATGGACCACTAAAGGCAATAGAGAATTCTGGATTGAACTGTAGAATGAAAAAAAAAAAAAAAAAAAAAGGAAATGAGTGGAAAAACTGGTGAAATCCTAATAAAGTCATATTAGTTAATAGTAGTATGCCAGTATTGGAGCATCTGAGTGGCTCGGATGGTTAAACTTAGTCTGACTTTTGATTTTGGCTCAGGTCATGATCTCACGGGTTCGTGTCCATGCTGACAGACAGCACAGAGCCTGCTTAGGATTCTCTCTCTCCCTCTCTCTGTCTCTGCTTTTCCCTTGCACGTACATGCCTGCGAGCAGGCTCTCTCTCTCTCTCTCTCTCTCTCTCTCTCTCTCTCCCTCCCTCCCTCCCTCCCTCCCTCCAAAATAAATAAAGAAACATTAAAAAAAAAGTTGAGGCACATTCTGGTCAACCTCCACTTGTGCGATGTTTTGAAATGTTATTTGTGATTCATAGGTGAATTTCAAAGTACTTGATAGAAATTTTATTTCACAGCAAAAACTATATAGGGAGTAACAACTAACAGTTGAATTATTTTAAATTATGTGAAAATTAAACTTTTATCTAAGACAAGTTTGGGGATTGTTTTTTCAGGATTGTGTGGTAATGGGGTATGGTAATTATTTAGCAGAAAAGCAAGAAAAAGACTTTTTTTAAGTATATTTTTGACCACCTGTTCCATGATCCAGACTGTCTAATAATTTTTCTCTGTGTTATTTTGAATGCCTTAAAATGGTACTTTGAAACATATACACATGGAAACATCCAGATAAACATATTTATTTCATCAGAAATAACATCCTTGAATGTGGGAAAAATATCTTGAACTTTTCTGCTACCCTCAAAATATTTGGTAAAATACTTTAAAAAATAAATGTATGCTATAAATATTTTGATCTATTAATAATTTCTTTATATATTATTGCTAGAATACTGAGCTACTAGAGAACCATTTTTGAGCTTTTTCTCTACTTTGCCACTTTGAATACCTGAAAATTCATGAACTACCTGAGTAATTAACAATGCCCTGTACTGTTTATCATTTTTGTAATTCTCAGTGTTACCAAATTAAAATATAGTGAGAATATGGTAAACAGTATATCTTATCAAATAAAAATTGAATATTGGTGATCTGGTCTAAGTAATTTGTAAAAGTAAAGCAAGGTCTTATTTATATGACTGATCTCTATGAACTTAAAATCATTGTACTGTGCTCAGTTTACCTCTACTCCATTATTTATTACTCATCCAAATACATTAGATTCTGTTCTGGTCAAACACCTCATGTGAGAAGGTTAGAACAATAAAAAGACCACAGTTTCTGCCCTACAGAGTCATGTGGTCTTGTGTGGGAGTTAGACATCTGCACACATAATTACAGTACCATAAATAGATTGCCTAGTCTAGGGGAAACCTCAGGACAGATTTCTAAATTCTTTTTATTGAAGACAGGGTTCTTAGAATAAAGGGTATGGCATCTAAGTCTCAGACAATAAAGAGGAGTTGTTCAGTTAGACAAGGCAAGCAAGGTCAACATGAGCAGAGGAAACAGGTAGAACAAAATAAGTGAGATCCAGTGCCTTAGGCAAATGCTGTAAGTTCATGAGCTTTTAAGTGACCAAACTCAAACGTTGTCAGGAACCAGATTACACAGGAATTTTAAGCAGAGGAGTCACAGGATGATAATTTTGTTTTTGAAAGATCACTTTGGTGTTGATGTGGAGAGAAAAGGCACCGGGTGCACGAAGAGTTGATAGGAGTCTGGGCCAAAAATAATCTTGATGTTACCTAAGATAATAGTAATCGAGAAGGAAAGGGTGATATATACAAGAGCTATCAGAAAAGCAGAATGACAGAACATGATAATCAGTTGGATATTATGACAAAAGACAGGGAGTAATTTTTGTATTATTTGTTGCCGTCCCTTTTAATTTGTGTGTTTGTATCTGTGTTTGTTGGTAACTTCAGTGAAATTTCCAATTATAATGGAACAGGGATGTATAACACACAGTCTTTAAAAATGAATCATACAAAAGGACATGTGCACCCCCTGTGTTCATTCAGCATTATTTACAATAGCCAAGATGTGGAAACAGCCTAAGTGTCATCAATGGATCAATGGATAATGCAGTGTGTGTGTGTGTGGGGGGGGGTATACATACATGCAATGGAGTATTATTTAGCCATAAAAAGGAAATCTTGCTATTTGTGACAGCGTGGATGGATCTTGAGGGCATTATGCTATGTGAAATACGTCAGACAGAGAAAGGTAAATATCTTATTATCTCATTTAAATGTAGAATCTAAATTAAATTAAATATGGAATAATAATAATTAAAAAAAAAAAACAAGCTCACCCATGCAGAAAACAGATTGGTGGTGGTTGCCAGAGATGGGTTAGAGAGTGAGCAAATAGTTGAAGGGGCTAAAAAGATACAATCTTTCAGTTATAGAATAGGTAAGTCATGGGTATGCACAGCATGGACCCTATGGTTAGTAATATTGTGTTGCATATTTGAAAGTTGCTAAGATAGTAGATTAGACTTATTGCAGTGATTATTTCATCATATATACAGTTATCAAATTATTATATTGTACACCTGAAACTAATATAATGTCAGTTATGTCTCAATTAAATAAATTCTAAAATGGCAAAATGAAAATTTTAGGTGATGAAAATTTTAAATAGGGGTGGTGGGAGGAAATATATAACGGAAGTGCTTATTACACATTTTACACGTTTACTAGTAAAAATTGGCTTCATTATGATCATACGCTCTGTATGTGACTGTCTGATCCTATTTTCCAAATACAAATATTTTTTTAAACTGGAATAATAAAATAATGGGAAAAGACAATGAAAGACCATCAAAATTCTATTTTGTACTATATTGTTCGTATACATATATAAATGCTGGAATTCTCAGTAATGATTAATTTTTTTTAATTTTTTTTTACATTTATTTTTGAGAGACAGAGACAGCACAGGTGGGGGAGGGGCAGAGAGAGAGGGAGACACAGAATCTGAAGCGGGCTGCAGGCTCTGAGCTGTCAGCATAGAGCCTGATGTGGGGCTTGAACTCACATTTCTATTGCTTTTGAAATAAAATGACATAAAAGTAAGCTGTAACTCATTTACTTCAGACACTGATGCATTTTTTAAAACTTTTAAATGTTTATTTATTTTTGAGAGAGGGAGAGAGAGAGCAGGGGAGGGGCAGAGAGAGAGGGAGACACAGAATCCAAAGCAGGCTCCTGGCTCTGAGCTGTCAGTGCAGAGACTGACACGGGGCTTGAACCCACTAACCATGAGATCATGACCTGAGCCAAAGTCGGACGCTCAACTGACTGAGCCACCCAGGAACCCCATGATTAATGTTTTAATAAAGTATTTAACTATGTTACATGTCTTTTAAATCCCTGATTTAAGTATCAAATCTTAAGTGGAAGGGCAAATGTTAATCATGAAATCATATTTTGAGATCTGTTACCCCCGCACGTGTTGCAAATTATTTGTATAATCTTTATCTTTTGTCTTCTATGGCCATTTATATTAATTACTCTTTCTGTTCAGTTCTGTCCAGATCCTTTATACATCAGGTTAGCCATCAAACAAATGTCTTTACCATGATATTAGGCCCAATATTACTGGGTGTTTTTCTTGCCATAACAGAAATAACTGGACATCGCTAGGATAAAATTCTGAGGGTGGATCTGAGACTGTGGATATGAAATACCAGTCACGGAAGCTGATGATCAAAGTGACAATGTCAGGGGTGCCTGGTTGGCTCAGTCGGTTAAGCAGCCAACATCAGCTCAGGTCATGATCACATGGTTTGTGGATTCAAGCCCCATACGAGGCTCTCTGCTGTCAGTGCCGAGCCTGCTTTGAATCCTTTGTCTCCCTCTCTCTCTGCCCCTACCCCACTCATGCTTTCTCTCTCAAAAATAAAATAAACATTTAAAAAAATAATAAAGTGACAGTGTCAGTCCCTATACATAAGTGGGGTTTGGGGACTTATAGCTTACTCCTCCAATGACCTGTGACATGAGTGTCCTGTCCTTAAAGCCATAAGCTATGAGTTTGTTCCAACAATAATAAATAGTTAATACTTAGCAAGTACTTACACTTGTCTTGCAGAGACAGTGTGTGTTTAATGAAACTGTGTGTTTGGTTCTGTGATTTATCCCTATTTTTCAGATAGGTAATAAGGTAAGACACAAAAAGATAAAAGCAAATTTCCCAAGGATATACAACTACTAAAAGATGGAGCTAGGATTCTAACACAAAGAGTTGCCTCCAGAGCTGAAAATTGTAACCACTCTGCTACTTTACCTTCCCAGAAGTCACCTTTCTCCTTCATGTAAACAGGGCAGTGACAAATTGACCCCTGATAGATTAGTCTATCCATTGCCAGATGAGGTTCCAGATGTTTCAAACTCAGCACACAGTGTTGTGAATGTTCAGATGCTTTTCATTGTGAAAAGTAGAGATCACATTATGTTTTGCAAAACAGGAATATCCATTGAATAAAATTATATATATATATTTATATTTATACATTTTTTTATTTTATTTTTTTTAACGTTTATTTATTTTTGAGACAGAGAGAGACAGAGCATGAACGGGGGAGGGGCAGAGAGAGAGGGAGATACAGAATCTGAAACAGGCTCCAGGCTCTGAGCCATCAGCCCAGAGCCCGACGCGGGGCTCGAACTCACAGACTGTGAGATCGTGACCTGAGCTGAAGTCGGATGCCTAACCGACTGAGCCACTCAGGCGCCCCTATATTTATACATTTTTAAAGAAATTTTAAAAAGAAGTTCCCAGAATTTCACATGATTCATTATTTGACTATAAGAAGGACATAAGTTCAGGTTCATGAGTTCAAGTTCATGAGTTCAAGCCCCAAGTTAGGTGTAGAGATTACTTTAAAAATGTTTAAAAAAAATAAGGACATGAGGTGAGTGGCATATGTTTTTTAGGTTTACTTAAAAGTAAAAATTAATATTTCATAAAAAACATATTTCTCTTTTAGTTTGACTGCATTCTCTCATCAACAGATTGGAGTTGACAGTTATGTAAAAATAATATATTTAGACTGACTAAAAATGTTATCTACTATTATTATAATGATTCCTACCAGCCAAGAGTGGATATGAGCATGACTCTTCTAAGCTAAAGATGTACAGTTAATTTCCTATTACTGCTAGTGTGAATTATGTGAATGAAACATGGCATACCTGTTAGTTTTAAGAAGTAATCACTAGCTGAGTTGAGGATTCAGCAACCAAGTTTGAAAATATTTGTGTAAGTTTATTCAGTAGAGCTGTGCAGCTTAAAATTAGCATATACAGGGCTCCTGCGTGGCTCAGCCCATTAAATGTCCAGCCCGGGATCTCAGGATTGTGAGATGGAGCCTTGCGTCAGGCTCTGAACTGGGCATGGGGCCTGCTTAAGACTCTGTCTCTCTCCCTCTGCCCCTCCCCTGCCCAGACACATACTCTCTCTCTCTCAAAACAAACAAACAAAAAATAAAACAAAACAAGATGATATTGGTATATGTTTATAGTAAATAGATACTTTTCCTAAAGCAATTGGTGCCTAAAAAATGCATTGGTAATATCATTTCTAGAGCTACCATGGGTATTTACCCTTTCTTTGAGCTTACATCCTGAAGTTCTCTGCCTTTTATATTAGACTGAGCTACCACTGTTCATGTTATAACAAATGAGAGTGACATACAGTGTGATGCTTAAAAAAGTTGATGCCAGGTGACTAGGTTCAAGTATTAACTCCTCCATTTAAGACATTAAAACATATCAGACATTGGGAAAATTGTTTAATTCTCTGTGCCTCCATTTTTCCACATGCAAAGTGAGATAATCCTGGTAGCGATACCATATGAAATTGTGATTATTAAGTAAGTCAATACATACAAGGTACCTAAGATAATGCTTGAAATACAGTGCAAGTTTGCTGTTATTTTTATTGCTCCTATGAGTTATATTGTGTTTAAAAATTAATTTCTAACGCTGAAAATGTATGACAATACAACAGATTCTGTTCAATGAACTACTGAAATAAAATACGAAGTCAAAAGAGGAAATATTCTTCAGAAGTTTCCATTTTTTCATTCAGTAAAAGCTTGGTATTGAAAGGTAATTTTTCTCTAGGAAATCTTGATGTTGAAAGATAACTAATTCACTGTCGATCCAATTTTCACAGTAATAATGGATAAAATTTGAATTAGTTTAATATATTAATTATTTCTGAAAACAAAAATTGAGGCCGTAAATGAAGCACTTTGGCCAATGCCTCAACTCCTTCAATCCATTGCAGCAAGTTTCACCCAAGCAGAACAAACCTAAAATCAAAAAAAAAATCAGTGTCCCCCAAAATAATTACATTTTAAATGGAATTTTCAACCATTAGGAAATTATTTTTTTTAATGTTTATTTATTTTTGAGAGAGAGAGACAGAGCACAAGCAGGGGAGGGCAGAGAGAAAGGGAGACACAAAGTCTGAAGCAGGCTCCAAGCTCTGAGCTGTTAGAGCCCAACGCAGAGCTTGAACTCAAGAACTGCAAGATCATGACCTGAGCCAAAGTCAGACGCTTAACCAACTGACCCACAAATGTGCCCCAAACATTAGGTAATTATTAAAGCTTAGCCCCTTAATAAAATTATTAGCACCTGAAATCAGCAATGATATTTGTATTTTAATGGAAGATATTTAATAGAGAAAACCATTAAATTTTACCCAACAGAAACCCAGAATGGAGATTTGAAAGCTGAGAAGATTCAATATAATCTAATGCATTTCTTGCTGAAATAAGGGTCTGACCTACTATGAAATGTGTATTCTTATTTCTAATGGTTATTTTCAAGGTGCCATAAGAAATGTTGCTATTATTTCAATTTATTAAGGTATAATTAAATTACAATATATGCATTTGAATAATATGGAAGCATGACAGCAAATAAAGCCTTTGAGTGTTGGAATATGCTGGGGAATAGGAAAACAACTATCTTTGAAAGCCTTTCTTGGCTCCATATTCACCATTAATCCCACTTCCTCTGGAGTATTTCTGTAGCACTCTGCACATGTTTTTATCATAAGGCCCTGGCCTATAACTATTCATTTGCTTTGTTTTCCCCACCAGATAATCAGCATCACTTAAAACTACGTCTTATTTAAACATGTCTGTCAGAGAGCTGGGCTCCAAACACTATGGACTAATTTTTAAGATTTATTCATTATACCTATCTCAAGAGCTTTTGACTTTTAAACTAATTATATTTCAGGCCTTTTATTTGGGCTTATTTAAAAACTCAAATTACTAGAATATAATGGATTTATTAATATGGAAATGACCTTTACCCAGGCAGTACCGCACTTCTTTTTTAGTGTTCTTTAAGAATATAGTACCGCAAATGAAAGAGTAGAGCATTTAAAAAGTGATTCCTCCCCTAGAGATACTTAAATTTTCTGCACAAAGGCAAGAACTACTTTATTTTTGTATATTCACCAAACAGAACAAACAAAACAAAAGAAAAACCAGGGAGTAATTCTATAAAGTACTTTGAAATGAATGCATCTATGTTAAAAATTCCCAAGTATGCAAAAAGGAATTTAATTAAACTTGAAATCTATATCCTGTAGAACTGAAAATACTAGACTTCAGAAATTGGAAAACTATCTTCTATGAAAGTCCTTTTTCATTTTGATTTTTAAATGTTTTGTATAACTTTATTTCCCTTATAGTTTTTATAGCAACTGTACTAAGATATAATTTACATACCATCAAATTTACCCCTTTAATGTGTACATTTCAGTGTTCTTGAGCATACTCACAGAATTGTACAACCTTTATGACTATCTAATTTTAGAATATTTTTATAACCCCTCCCCCCAAATACCTTGTATTCATTAATAATCATTCTCTATTCCTTCTTCTAGAAACCACTGCCAAGTGCTGAACTGTTTTCTTGGTCTACTACTTGTCTATTATGGACATTTCATTTAATTGACCTCATTCAATAGGTGGTGTTTTGTGACTGACTTATTTCACTTATCATATTTTCAAGATTCATTTAAGTAGTCGTATATTTTTGTATACTTCATTCCTTTTTATTGGTAAATAATATTCCATAATATAGATCTGTCACTCTGGATAAAATTTTGTTTATCTGTTCATTAGTTGATGAAAATTTGGTTTGTTTTCATTTTTTGGCAATTATGAATAATGCTGCTATGAACAATCATATACATTTTTTTGTGTACACTATGTGTTTTTATTTTTCTTCGATGTATAAGTAGGAGTAGAATTTCTGGGTTATGTGGTAACTCGATGTTCAACATTTTGAGGAAGTACCAAACTTTTTTCTAAAGTGAATGCACCATTTTTTAATCTCACCAGCAATGATGAATGAAGTTTCTATATAAGTTTTTATGATATACAGTTGAATTAAAGAAAAATTCCATCTCTACTTTTTGTAATAACTTCCATTTTTTTTGTTTGTTTGTTTGAGAGTGAGAGTATAAGCGAGGGAGAGGGCAGAAGCAGACAGAGAAAGAAACTTAAAAAAAAAAGTTTATTTATTTATTTTGAGAGAGAGAGAGAGAGAGAGAGAGAGAGAGAGAGAGAGAGAGGGTGAGCAGGGAAGGGGCCGAGCGAGAGGGAGAGAGAGAATCCTAAGCAGGCTCTGCGCTTAGGAGCTCCATCTCACCAAGTGTGAGATCATGACCTGAGCCGAAATCAAGAGTCATACACTTAACCAACTGAACCACCCAAACATCCCTAACTTTTAATTTTTATCACAATATAATATATATCACAGTATATCTGGAACATGTCTGTGACCTCCTTAGACTATAAGCAGAATTTAAAAGCCATCTTTGTGATATCAGCACAATTTTGACATGTGACATTTTTCAAATGTTGAATAAATAAATGGGGATTTGTATTTATCGTTTAATAAAATATCTATAAATATATCATTCAACTTCTGTGTTCTGCCAATGTGGTAAATATAGACGTCTGAAAGAGCTTCCCAGTACAAAAGCCAACATGCACCAAAAAGGACACTAAAATACCAGTACAATGTTTTCTGAAGACTGGAGCAACCTGAAGACATTTCCTAATCTGAAGAACTGGCAACTTGGGTTTAATGTCAATGGGGTAAATTGGGAGCAGGGGAGGAAGAAAGGGAATTGATACTAAAACCCTGTATGAATCCAGGACTAGTAAATGGCTAACCCCTCAGAGATAGGGTAGCCTAGAATAAATCCGGCATCAGCAAAAAAATGTCAGGAAGACTATCAGTATAAACTTGAGTTAGGAAACTAGGTTTAGAAAAACCACAACAAAAACCATGATTAATAACACAATCTTGCCCTTGAAAAGGGTTGAAGTTCATACTTTTTATTAATTATTTAACCTTAAAGTAGTCCCTGCTTCATAGTTCTTAGCAGAAGGATAAATATATTCTCACTGAAGAAAGTTCTATCAGCCAGACCTTACAGACTTCCCACAGGTTAAGATAAACCAAATATGAGTTTGCAATCACTGTTTTAAGTCATAAGAGGAACTAAGTTGCCTTGTGCTAGAATCAGAAGAAACAGTAAATACCAAATTCTATTCTCAAGGATATTGAATATTAGAATTATAATGCACATAATATAAGTTTAAAATATTTAAAGAATAACACTTTAAAACGAATGAGAGGCACCTGGGTGACTCAGTTGGTTAAGTGTCCGACTCTCGGTTTCAGGTCAGGTCATGTTCTTGCGGTTCATGGGTTTGAGCCCCACGTCAGGCTCCACTCTGGCAGTGCAGAGTCTGCTTGGGATTCTCTGTCTCCCTCTCTCTCTGCCCCTCCCCTGCTTGCTCTCTTTCTCTCAAAATAACAAATAAACATCTAATAATTAAAAAGAATGAAACTAGTATGCCTATTTTAAAATTTGTTCCTCAATAGCTTTATCAGAAACAAAATTTTCTGTTGTTTTTCTTAAAAATGCTTATTAACTTGCATTAAAGTTGTCATCACTAAATATGAATAGTTAAAAATTGTTTTTATTTAACAAATGTAATTTCTATGACAGGCCCAGTGTGAGGATCTGACTATATTGCAGAGGCAAGAAAATCTTAGTTCTTAGCCCTCATAATTTACCATGTATAAGAGGAAATTTTTATCTTGGATTAGAAGTAAACCTTCTACTTTCTGTCTTACTGGGATCTGAAGATTTAGACTCTAGATTAACTAAAGTCAAACAAAGAGTGGCATGAGTAATTTAAAATGAGAGATAACTCTCCTAAAATTCTCATTAATTTTAAAAGACCATTTTTTTTTTTTTATGTTTTACGTATCACTGTGTTCTGAACAATTTACATTTCAACATCTGTCAAAGTTCTTCAGTCAGGGTCTCCCTTTTCTATGTACTATTGACTTTACCACACAGATTCTAAGAGTGATCTATTCAAATAGAGCAAAATTAACAAACTTATAGGGAATTAAAAGGCTTTTTTTTTTTAATACATTGGAGGCAGAGACTTAGAAACACAAAGTGATTTTTGCTTACTTGTGAAGAGCGGGGTTTTTATTTTTTATTTTTATTTACTTTCTATTTTAGAGAATGAGAGAGAGAGTGTGGGGGAGAGGGGAAGACGGGGAGAGAGAGAGAGAGAGAGAGAATATCTTAAGTAGGCTCCATGCTCACCACGGAGCCCCATGCAGGACTCGATCCCACAACCCTGGGATCATGACCTGAGCTGTAATTAAGAATCAGATGCTCAAGTGACTGAGCCACCCAGATGCTCCAGATGCACGATTTTTAAAGAACATAATCAGAAGACAATAATTGTATTTCAGAGCAATTAAACTATTACACAATGGGAGTGGGTGCTAGTATATATTTACAAGTGTGGTATTGTTTTAAAAAATGTAAAAACTCAACATGGAAGGAAGTATTAAAAATGTTTTCTTCCCCAAGATTTATAACTTCCTCTTACTTCTTTCTGTGTAAAGTTCTCACTCATAGAATATGTTCTTATTCTTGAAGTATATTATTAAATGAACTATTTTTACACCAAAAGATAAAACTGGGAAAAAAGAACATCTGAATATATACATTGACTCATAGCTATTTTTCATTCTCTCAAGCAACATTAGCGTAAGAAACAAAACAAAACAAGACAAAAAACAAGTAAGGAGTATTATGGACACTCAGTCAAATAAAGTAGCTTTTCCATGTTGTTCTCTGCATAATTTATACGTGTAAACAAATGATGATAATCTAAGTCATGGTTCTGCAGTTGAAGAACTTTCTATAATAGAAGTTTCTAACTTGGATTACTTGAAACATTTATTATTATTTTTTGAAGATATAAAAAAAAGTAAATTCCAGAACAGAATGGCAAGTAGGATTCATCTTGGGTACCAGTTTGGGTTAGTAAATAGCTGCTGCTTAAAATTGCATCAAGAGGAATATTGTGAGGCTGCTTCAAGAAACAAATGGTTATTTAAAGTTGTCCCAGGCAAGGGAGGATAGAATGTCAATACTCATGTGGTTTATTTGATACCGCTATAGAAAGATGGTGTAAGATAGCAAAAATCAATTATGTAGCTTAATGTACATTTTACTATCCATATGCAATTTTATGCACTGTGTGTTTGTGTAGCAATTCAATATTGATGGGACTTATTTTATAAATGAGTAAATATCTGTACAATACAGGTAGGTCAGGAGTTTTTCCTAACTTTGGCTAAGTCTTTGCCAAAGATTTCTTATGAGCAGTTGAAAGGTTAAGAATATAGGTGAGTGCTTTTCCATATATGTTCTTCTTGACAAATGTGTCTTACAAATTGCTTCCCAAGGAAGCAGTATTCTGAGATTCTTTTTGCTTCTACTGACCAGAAAGATTCAGATGTTAGAGGAAGTCCCCTGGCAAAAGAAGGAACAATGGCATATTTCTTATGTAAAGTGTTGTTTTTAATAACTTTTGTTGCTGGGGAAGAAATACCAAGATGATCAAAAGGATAAGAATGGAAAATTTTCAAATAGCAACAAGCAAATGTTTTTGAAATTGAAACAATTAGGTGTCCAGAAGAAGACCAAATGGTTATTAAAAAGAGTGTGCAAGGGTATTATTACCTTAATAAACATAGCAAGGTCCAACAACTGGCATTTTGCTGGGAAAGTCCAGAAATTTGTTTGTTTTTTTTCAATGTCTGTGAGTGGCAGATAAACTCCTATGAAGGAAGATGAGGTTTAATAATGTCATTTACCTGCTTAAATCCCTTCTATCGCTCCCATTCTCTTCATCAAAGACCAAAACAAATGGCAAGCATAGCTTATACTCCACTGCAGCCATACTGAACTGCTATTTTTTTTTAAATGTTTTATTGAAACATCATTCACATACCATTTACAGGCCTAACTTGGAGATATTGTGGGTTTGGTTCCAGACCACTTACAATAGAACGAATATCACAATAAAGTGAGAGTCAAATGAGGTTTTTTTGGTTTGCTCGTGCATATAAAAGTCGTGTCTGCACTATACTATAATGTACAATAGCATTAATGCGGGAAACAAAGGCAAAAGAAAACCTCCAGTGAGGCTCTTTCTGCCCACAGGTCCTGTCCCTGCGCTTCAGTAATACCACCTTTTTGCATCAAGAATTCCTTCTTGATCATTCTCTCTGAACCCCAATGTTTCCACATCATTGCCACAACAGTGTACATAATTTAAAAATACTTTATTGCTAAAAAATACTAACCATCAGCTGAGCTTTCAGGGAGTCATAATCACTGATCACAGATCACCATAACAAATATAATAATAATGAAAAAGTTTGAAATATTGGGAAAATTGCCAAAACGTGACACAGAGACACAAACTGAGGCAACGGCTGTTGAAAAATGGCACTGACAGACTTGCTCCACTCAGGGTTACCACACGCCTTCAATTTGTAAAAAAACACAATTCTCTGTGAAGAGCAATAAAATGAAGCACGAAAAAATGTGGTATGCATTGTAATTAACCCATTTAAAGTGCAATTCATTGGCTTTTATTAGATTCACAGAGTTAAGCATCCATCACCCCAGTCAATTTTAGAACATTTTCATTACCCCGAAAAGAAATCCTTCTCTTAACTATCACCTCCAATCTCCTTGCTGCCTTTTTTGGTTTCTATAGATTTGCCTTCTCTTAACTATCACCTCCAATCTCCTTGCTGCCTTTTTTGGTTTCTATAGATTTGCCTGTTTTGGACCTTTCAGATTAATTGAATTAAACAATACATGGTCCCTTGGGGCTGACTTCTTTAATTTAGCATAACATTTTCAAGGTGTGTTCATGTTATAGCATGTGTCAGGATTTTGTTTATTTCTACATAATATTCCATTTTCTGATACGTTACATTTTTTTTTCCATCCATTCTTCAATTATTGGACATTTGGGTTGTTTCCACTTTTTAGCTGTAAAGAATAATGCTGCTGTGAACATCCATGTGTAAGTTTCTGTGTGGACATGTTTTTCATTTTCTTGAGTATATCTCTAGTAGTGAAATTGCTGAATCATCTGGTAACTATGTTTTACCATTTGAGACCCTGCCAGACTTTTTTCAAAGCAGCTGTACCATTTTACATTTCAGCTAGCAGTGTATAGCTTCTCCACATTCTTGCCAACACTTGTTATTATTTATCTTTTGATTATAGCCATCCTAGTGGGTGTGAAATGGCATTCCGTTGTGGTTTTAATTTGTATTTCTGATGATTAATGATATTGGATGTCTTTTCATTCGCTTACTGGCCATTTGTAGATCTTTAGAGAACTATCTATTCAGACTTTTTTTCATTGTTTAATTGGGTTATTTGTCATTTATTATTGAGTCGTAATAGTTATCTATATATTCTAGAAGCAAGTTCTTACTATCACATATATGATTTGCAGAACATGTTCTCTCATTCTGTGGGTTGTCTTTTCATTTTCAGGATTTCATTTGAAGTGCAAAAGTTATTCCTTTTCATGATGTCAAAATTCTGGTGGTGTAACCTTGGTCTGCCTTAGACTGGATGGCTGAAGCCAATTTATTTTTTCACAGTTCTGCAGGCTGGAAATCTGAGTTCAGGGTGCCAGGATAGCCAAGTTCTCTTCCTGACTTGCATGCGGCTGGCTGCTTTCTATGTCCTCACATCATAGAGAGAGAGGTCTGGTGTCTCTTCCCCTTCTTATAAGGGCAGAAATCCCATCCTGAGAGGCTCACCCTCATGACCTCATCTCAATTTAATTATTTCCCAAAGTCCCCAATTCCAGATACCATCACATTGGCAAACAGGGCTTAAACATATGAATTTGGGGGAACACAATTCAGGTCATAGCAGATGGTGTCCATTTTATCTATTTTTCTTTTGTTGCTTGAGCTTTTAGTGTCGTATCTCAGAAACCATTGCCTAATCCAAGATTATGGTTTACCCCTATGGTTTAAGAGTGTTACAGTTTTTGTATATTTAAGTGTTTTGTTTCTTTGTTCATTTGGTTTGACTTCAGGAAGTGGTTCATGGTGTTTTTTTGATCTGGAAAATATTTTACTCAACAACACACACTTTGCCTGGCTAATTCTTACTCATTTTTCACCTGTCATCTCAGGTGCTCCCTCCATACACATACTTTCTGCAGGGCTTGGTTGATCTGTGCTTGTGTATGCTGAGCACCCTGGATGCAGCCCCCAATATAGCATTTGTCACATTGTATGGTAATTGCTTCGGCTACCTTTGTTTACTATGTCTTTTTCTCCACTGTACATATTATAAAGTCTGAAAAGATGACAGGACCTCCTGTATATTAGGCATTCAAGAATATTTTATGGGGCCAATAAAGAAATGATCAAAATGTTAATTTATTAACTCATGGTGAGAGAATTGTCAAGCAGACCTGGTATCTAAACTAGGCCAACCAGGGCAAGTCTCTTCTCTGCAGGAAACTGCCCAGAAAATTCAGTTATTCTAAGACTATGTCTTGCTGTCCGTGGGCTCAGAACATGTTACATTATTTGAACATTTATGGCACCAGATCATGTTAGTGTGTCCTGATAATTCCAGAGTACACATGTACTTGTCTTAACCCTTATTCTCACATGACTATAACCCTTGAGCCTTGACTCCCTTTCAGAGACAGTGTGCTTAGAAGATCCCTGCCAGCTCTTTTCTTTGGATTGTTTTTCTCTTTTTTTTTTTTTTTGGCTGCCACCCCCCTCCCCCTTCTCACTGACAAATTCTGCCTGTTTTTGTGTTAATACAACATAATAGGACCCAAAGTGTTATTCTCTGAACTGTGTTCTTATTCTAAATGCTGCATACATTAAAATTCTCCAAGGCAGGACAATATATTTTAATATCCTTTATAACTTCTAGGGCACCCACTAGAGCATTTTAACTCAGTGGATAGCAAACACTGTCCTAGCCCAAATATTTTTGGCTGTATAATTATAACTCTGTTGACTAGAGACATGATTTAGTTTTGTTTTGTTTAGAGTTAGAGCCTTGTTGGGCTATGTGGGGAGATTTAAATATTCAGCTTGAATGCTATTTTGTGTGCCTGGGAGTGTTCGCCACAGCAGGTGTTACCTAACCAGATGCTAAAGCCTTTTAAATTAATACGCAGCATCTTGTCAAACATACCTCCTGCTTTACACCGTTAGAGCTGTTGAAAATTGGCTTTTCCTGCCAACAGAGTTGTCGGTTGGCAATGACTCAGCCCTGACATGCTTTAGCTACGATGCTTACTGGGCCAGGTGATTTTACTAATGTGCTTAGAATGTTGAGTTTTAATAAATTTTCTAATTATTTTCAAGCATCTAATAAGAAAAAAGTATCTTTTGGACATTGGTTTGAATAAAAGATTCATTCCCTCTCTTTCCATAAAATGAGTCAAGCCCAAGGACAAGCTTGTTAATGGGGTTACAGAACTAAAAGGCTTGGTTCCTGTGGTAGGGTTTCTCTCTGAGGATCTTCTCTCTTTTTTCATATATCTGATACAATAAAACCCGGGCCCAAGGGCTATTCCCATTTGGGTAAAAGTACAGGAGGGAGCTGGACCAGTTTTAAAGGAAAAAGATACCTGGAGTGTGTAACGTCAGTCATAGGCCATTGAGTTTGTCTGTCTTTGTGATTTCAGTAATAATATGCAGAGGCACAACAGGATTTGGAAGTTGCAGAAGCAACTCAAAGATAGGATTTGGAAAGCTAGTCAAACTTAGAGCCAGAACCCGAGAGGAAGGGCTCTTCATTCAGTGTGGTCCATCCCACTCACCTGAGTCAGGCAATCTATAAAAGGCTTTAGGCTGTAACCCTGGGTTCCAGCCAGACTTGCAGGCAGCTGGGCTGCTCTCAAACAACAGCTCATAGCAACCAACACAGGGGTTCACTGAAAGCTCCTCAAATATACATTATTTTGTGATTTCACATCTTGAGAGTTGTGTAAGCCCCAAGGGGGGATCAAAAGATACAATGAGGTGTGGAGGGAATTAGAGCAGATAAGGTCACATGCATTTTAGGAGGCTTTTAAGAACAGTTTTATGATGTCCAGAGAATTTCTTCATAGTTTCTGTCTTTACAGACATTAATATTATGCTTAAGAGAACAGAGAGTGTTATTTGATGTGTTTTTGGTAATTTTATCCAAATTAATGGAAGAGAAAGAATATATTAGGTGCAAAGGAGGAAACAGGTACAAGGCATTTTCTCTTACAAAAGTGTTTAGTCTGTCACATTAATGTCTATCATTTTTACCATGCTATTCCACTAATAATCCAATGGGATCCTTTCTTTATTGTTCCTCTTGAGAGCATTCCTGCCCTCCCTGATTTATTATTAGGATCTTCCAAAAGAAAAGTACGTGTGCATGGCAGGGAGTAGGGATCTCAATGAAATTTATTTAACTGATTTATTTAAGTCAGTTATGTGACTCTTGAGTTGCATTTCAGTTGCCATGAATGGGAAAAGAAAATTCATGATATTCTAAAGCATATAATTAAATATAAAATCCTAATATGGAAAACTGGGTCTTAGAAGAAAATAAAAGTGTATATAGAATAACCACACATAGCTAAAAAATAACAGAGTGTATATCATTAATTGGACATCTGTTGTAACCAGGACCTATGCTAGTCACATTTATATTAATGATCTCATTATTTTATTTACGTATTTATGTATTTAAGATTTTATGTTTGTAGGGCAGTTTTGGATTCACAGCAAAATTAAGTGGGAAGTACATGGATTTGCTAGGTATTTCTTGCCCCCACACATGCATAGACACCTCAATTATCAAGAATTTTCTATAATTGATGAATCTACATTGACACATCAGTGTCATCCGAGTCCATAATTTACATTACAGTTCACTCATGGTGTTGTACATTGTGTAGATTTGGGGGAATGTATAATGACATGTATCTATCATTATATTATAATACAGGGTATTTTCACAGCCTAAAACTCCTGTGTACTCCTGTGTACTCCATCTATTCATGCCAACGTCCTCTGACTCAACTCCTGGCAACTGCTGTTTTTTTGTTTTTTGTTTTTTTAATGTCTTCCATAGTTTAAACTTTAAACTATACCTGGAATCATGCAGTATGTAGCCTGTTCAGAATGGCTTCTTTCACTTCGTAATATGTATTTCATGTTCATCTATGTTGTTCATGGCTCAAGAGCTCACTTCTTTTTACCACTGAGTAATATTTCATTGTCTGGATGAACCACAATTTATTATTCATTCACCTATTGAAGGACATCTTGGTTGCTTCCAGGATTTGGCAATTGTGAATCAAGCAAGTATAAACATCCACGTGCCGGGATTTTTGCAGACTTACGTTTTTCAGTTCCTTTGGATAAATGTGAAGGAGCACAACCACTGAATTATATGGACTAATGAGCTCATTTTTACCCACACTCATCAAATAAGAAAGCACTGCTACCTACATTTCCTACATAGACAACTGTGGCTTAAAAAGTTCACTACTATTGGTTTAGATATGAACCTAGCTCTGTTTCACTCTGAAAGCCACATAAGACTTCTATGAGTAGGCAGAGTATAAGCCCAATTTACCCATTAGGCACAGTAAAAGCACTGCTTAGGGTTCACGATATTCTTAGGGGCACATGCAAATGTTCCAATTACTTTTAAAATTAAAAGCAAAAATGAATATTGTCCAGTCTAGATTATATTAATCTTTATATCAACACAATCACAAAATACAGCTTTTAACACTTTTTTAGAATGAAGGGCCCCACAAAGGCAAAAGTACTTAAGGCCCACAGAAGTCATAATGCAGAGTAGTCAATTTTGGGGTTGCTGAAAAATGTGCTTCTCTCTAAATATGTCCCCAGCCAATCTATGATAGCATTGCCTGTCCTCTGGGATTCAACAACAAAACTGAATTATTTCTAACAGCTGCTTTTAAAGAGCATCTGATACCTGGGGCAGTTCTATACACAGACTGACAAATTAAAGAGTAGACAGAAGAGCAGAGATAAGATAGAAAATGGGAACATTTCAGTGGAAATGTAGTAAGCGAGGCAGGGTAAGAACATGGCTTCATGGTCAGACAGCCCGAGCCTGCCTGACAGCACCTATCCTTGATTTCAACAAATATCCACTTTTTAGATGATGCCAGTTTCCTTGATTGGAAAAATTTTGAAAACAAAAGTTACCTCGTACCTGTGTCCACATCTAGCATAAAATGAGTCTTGTAGCTTGATTGATTTTAAACAGACTCACATCTCTCGGGTGACCATAATACATTAATAGAATTTGCTATTATGCAGTTGTAGGGAAAAGACAACACAGTTCTCTTGTTGGAATATGGATACATAAAAATCAAGGGGGCACAAAATATTATTTTCATGGAGTTTAAATCTCATTTTCCTTTTAAATTGGGCAGCCTTACTCAACAATTTCTGTGAAAACTCTGAGAGTCCAGTTGTGCCTGTCAAATTGTATTAGTTATGCAGGCGAGCCTACCTGCAAGCCATCTAGCCCAAGGCTGACCATGAGATATGGCTGTTCCGCACAGTAATTTTGGGTGACAGCTTTTCCTGAGCTCATGCAAGTCTAGGAGGCAATTATGAGACCAGAGGTCATTAACACTGCATTTGATTGCATAACATAATGTGGCAATAATAATAGTAAAAAGAAACGTATATATACATACAGAAAGAGAGAACGAGAGAGAGATGGGATATAAATTTCTTTAAAACAAATGCTTTTTTGTTTTCATACTGAAAATCTACAGACTCTTGTGAATTTATAACTGATATTCTGAGATATATATATGTGTGTGTTTGTGTGTGTGTGTGTGTGTGTGTGTGTGTAGATAATGTAAAGACTCTATTAAGACTTTTTGTTTTTTGTTTTCATCTCTTCAATGTGATATTTCTGCTATTAATTTGTTCTAGAAAATATGTCCTATGGTGCAGGGAAGGAAATATGTATCCTTATACATGTAAATTTATGTGCAGTTATATCCAAAGAAATGTAGATATAAAATCCAAAGCTTTCCACTGCACATTACAAATAAAATTGTTAGAAGAATTTTCAATTTTCAGAAGATGAGACACCAAAATATAGTAAATTGGAGATAGTGCCTAAGGAAGTCATTATAAAAACATTTTGAAGTCGTTAATTTTGTCTAATTTAAATGCTAGATGGTCAAGTCAGCATGCTTCCATGCCATATGCTTTCCTCAGAGCTATTTTTGATTTGCACAAATGTTAGATGGTTGGGGAATAAACTTAAAAGATGCTTTTTTTGTGGTTGGTGAGGTTGTTGGTGGTGCTTAGTGAAGCTGAATTCCAGCTCACCCTTTTTCTCTTTTCTCTCTGACTGATTTTCGCTTACGCTTCTTCAGCCAGTACATACTCAGATAAATTGCAGAAATAAGGCCACTGCCAGCTAATTAATTAAGTGGCACCCAAGAGTAGAGAATGCAGGTTTAATTGGAAGGTAAAGAGGGTTAAAATTGTAATTATGATGAATGGATTGTCAGAGATTACTCTGGAGACTGCTGCCTGGTGTCAGTAACTTGAAATTAAAAGGTTGAATTTCCCTCTTGTCACACAGCTTCTCCTGACCTGCTTTTCTGAGGTGACGATTCACCTATTAAATCAAAGCCTTTCAACCATTTATTTGAATAGAAAATATGTCTTTTTTTCCCCAAAATAAAGCCCCTCGAGTAAGCACAACATTCTGAAATGTTAGTGGTCTATTTCAGTCCTATGTTTAATATTAAATAACAGAAAACTCACTTAAAAATGAACATGTATCAAAGTAGATATTTCTGCATCTGAAGATGGACAGCCTAGTGGGCTTCAGGGAATTACCAGGTGAAAAGAGACATGAGGAGAAAGGAAGAGAAACGATGACGAGAGGAAGTTCTGATCTAAACACTCCTCTGTCCAGGTTACTCCCATAGAACGTAATTAGGCACCGGAACTGAGTCAATCTGTATTCTGCCCTCGTAATTTTCGCTTTGAGAATAACACATCTAGGAACCAAAACAAGAGAAGCTTCTTTGCATGAAACCTGTTGAGAACAAGTCACTGACCTAAAGGCTATTATTTCAAATATTAGCTCAGACACTTAAATTTCTCAAGTTCATCCTTAGCTCTCATCCCAGCAAGCACAGGCAAAACGACTTTTAAGATACAAAAGCAGGTTACCTCTGCTCTGGGGATTCGACAGGCCTCGGCTTTGCCATATACTAGCATGGACCTTGCTAGAGTTAGTTAATCTCTTTTAATCAAGTTTTCTCATATGTGTTCTGGGGAGACTAAGACTGCCATGATGAATAAATGATATAACAGATGTAAAGTTCCTAGCAACATCCCAAGCCTATAATAAAATGCTCAAGAAATAACAGCTTAAGAAGAGAATGATGTGGGCAGAGGAGAAAAGAGGTAAGACTAGCAACTCAGCTGAAATAGACTACTTTAGATTTCATACAGTTTATAAGACTTGTAAATTACAATTAGGGGTATACAGAAACTAGATGACTTGTGTTTGTGTATAAGAAATGATACTTTAAATTTTTAAAAAACCAAAAAATTCTGTCTATATATACATATATAATAGAATTCTTACAGTTATCTACTTGGCTGGCTTTATTTATTTATTTAAATCCCAATGTCATTAACATACAGTGTTGTATTAGTTTCAAGGGTACAATATAGTGATTCCACAGTTGCATGTATTACTCAGTGCTCATGAAGATAAGTGTACTCTTAATCCTCTTCATCTATTTCACCCATTCCCCCCCCCCCCAATCTCCCCTCTGGTAACCATCTGTTTGCTATACTTAAGAGTCTGTATTTTGGTTGGTCTCTCTTTTTCTTCCCCCTTTTGTTCACTGTTCTGTTTCTTAAATTCGATATGTGAGTGAAATCATATGGTATTAGTCTTTCTCTAATTGGCTTATTTTGCTTAGCATTATACTTTCCAGCACCACCCATGTTGTTGCAAATGGCAAGAGTTCATTCTTTTTTATGACTGAATTATGTATGTGTGTGTGTGTGTGTGTGTGTGTGTGTGTGTGTGTGTGTATCTCACAACTTCTTTATCCATTCATCTATCAGTGGACACTTAGGCTGCTTCCATAGTTTGAATATTGTAAATAATGCTGCAATAAACATAAGGGTACATATAACCCTTCAAATTAGTGTTTTTATATTCTCTGGGTGAATACCCAGTAGTGTGATGCTGGATCGTAGGATAGTTCTATGTTTAATTTTTTTGAGGAACCTCTATACTGCCGTCCACAAGAGCTACACCAGTTTGCTTTCCTACCAACAGTGCACAAGGGTTCCTTTTTCTCCATATCCTCACCAATATTTGTTGTTTCTTGAGTTTTCTTTTTTTTTATTTTAGCCGTTCTAACAGGTGTTATGTAGTATTTCATTGTGGTTTTTATTTGTGTTTCCTTGATGACAAATGATGCTGAGCATCTTTGCATGTGTCTGTTGGCCATTTGTATGCCTTCTTTGGAGAAATGTCTGTTCATGTCTTCTGCCCATTTTAATTGGATTGCTTGTCTTTTGGGTGTTGAATTTTATAATTTCTTTATATACTTTGGACACTAACCCTTTATCAGATATGTCATTTGCAAATATCTTCTCCCATTTTTTAGTTTTGTTGTTTGTTTCTTTTGCTGTGCAGAAGCTTCTGATTTTGATGCAGTCCTAAGAGTTAATTTTTGCTTTATATTTTAAAGGAATTAATCTACATTGTGAAGATTTAGTTTTTAGTGTGATTGATATAGCTAGAAATGATTGACTCTTGAGTAAAAGTTGCTTCAATGGTGAATACCTGAATGTATATAAACATGTTGAGAGCAAAGATTTTAAGTTGCCTCTTTTATTGTCATCTACCTAGCACTTAGAATAGTGTCAGTACATAGGGAGTGCTCATAGAAATGTGTGTGTGTACACGTGTGTGTGCGCATGTGTGTGTGTGTGTGTGTCAGATACATGAGTATGTGTTAACAAAGAACAGTACATCCCCTTTGGTTTGAGGGTACTTACATGGCACTTTGTGTCCTGACCGCTCTTTAAAATTACAAGAAACAAATAGAGTACGAAAAGTCATTTTGGTCCTGGGGAAAAGTAGGAATTTTGGCAGACTATCATTGGGAAAACAAATGATTAGTCTGAAAAGTTGTTGAATATGGCCTATGGTTGGTAACTAATCTACTAGTCCTGTCTCAGTGATTCAAAGCAAACTGAGCTCTTCCTATAGACTCCTTTGAACTCAGAAACAGTGAAGTTATGAATGAAGTTTTCTTATAACATTTATCTTTGTTGTCCTCAGCTTCTGAAAATACTGTTAAACACTGTGTTCTGTGTCTTAACTTTTTCACTTAAAATTATATTTTTGAAATCATTCCATATTTCTATAAAAAGATGTAGCCTATTCATTCTGCCCTTTGTACAGTATCCCATCATGTGCATTTACTATATTTAATTCACCCATTTTCTATAAATGGAAATCCAGGTTGTTCCCAATTCTCGGCCACAAAGCCAGCTTTCCTCAGAATCTCTAATATTCTGATGCCCATAATGTTGTTCCAACAGCAAATATATGTAATGTAAATCACTTCCTAAATTCATTTGACTATGGATTTTTTTTTTCTGAAAATCTTACAGAAATACAGTTCTATAGACTATAGTTTGGGAAACAATAGGCTAGAGAAGTAACATGGATTAAATATGTATTTTTTTTCTCTGAGAATGAATAAGACAATATAATATAGCCAATGAAAAGGGGCACCTGGGTGGCTCAGTTGGTTAGGCGTCTGACTTTGGCTCAGGTCATGATCTCACAGTTCGTGAGTTCAAGCCCCATGTCAGGCTCTGTGCAGACAGCTCAGAGCCTGGAGCCTGCTTCAGATTCTGTGTCTCCCTTTCTCTCTGCTCCTCCCCTGCTTGCACTCTATCTCTCTCTCAAAAATAAACATTTTTTTAAAAATATAGTCAATGGATAAATAATACATCTGAATGCATGAATTATTGGGATAATAGTATCACTTTATATATACATGCAATAAAACATAGTAGACAATAATGCCATTGCTGTGTAGAATATAGCACAGCATAATATTTCAGATGTAGACAAAAACAACTGCTACAAAGTAAAAAGGATATCAGACATGTTATATGTTGTGCAAATTCTAAAGATATCAGAAAAAGAAATAACTACCAAATGATACCTTTTAAAAATCATTTGGCTATTATAGTAAAAAAGTTTGGCAAAAGTGATCCATTCATTTATTGTAAAAACAAGGAATCAGTGTCTATAATTTGTCAGGAACTATGCTAAATCCTAAGAATATAAAAATAAGCAAGATAACAACCTTGTATTAAAGGGTCATACTGTTACTTAGAGAAGATGAACACATAATTCAATTATTTTAAAAACAATTTAGTAAATGCATTGATAGATTTTGGACAAGGTACTGTAAACATTAACAATGTGTACTGCTAATTTAAAAATAAATTAGGCAGAGAGGATGTGGAAGAGTATAAGGAAATATAAGGAGTATAGGAAGAGGATGTTTAAGAGATAGTATGTGAAAGAAAGAAATCGAAAAACAGAGAGAGATGAGGAAATGGAAAGGTGGAAATAGAAACAAGAAAGAAAAATCTGTGGTAGATGCAGAAGACGGACCTCCTAAGAAGGAGGCTTTACAGGTTCAGAGTCACCTGTAAATCAACAATGTCTCTAAGAACGTAGACTAACATTAAGAAGTTAAGTGTGTGTAACTTTAGTGATGGGCTTTTAGTGACAAAAATCCCTAATGCCCCTCAAATGTGAATTCTGAAAGACCTAGGAGGTCGGTGCAGCTAGTGTTGTTATCTCTGTGTCCTCTGCACCTAGCAGTGGGTCTGAAATGTAGTAGGTGCCCCATAAATGTTGTGTGGGTGGATGGATAAGAAGGATGATAAGTTTGTATCAATTGGAACTATTAAGAAATTTGATAATTTTTCATTTTCAGCCCAAAGAAGGCAGTGTTGCCGAAATTAAGGAGTTTTGGAATCAGGGTGGATTATTTGTAGCTGTGTGACCTTGAGCAAGTTATTCATCCGTAATAAGCCTCAGCATCCTCATCTGAAAAATAGGGAAGAGATTAAGTAATTCATATGAAATGCTAATGTCAGGGCAGAGCAAAGTGACTCCTGCTCAAAAGGGTAGTTATTGTTCAATGATAAAGTGAATTAATTATGAAAGGGCCATGTTTTAGAGGGTTTCAATTTTAAAAGTTAAAGTCTGTTTAAATTTGGTGTGTTTGAAAGTAGGAAGCTCTGAGAAGTTTTGTGAGCTTGAGACCAATAAATTTTTTGCAAAGACTGAAAGAAGGACAAATTAGAAAGAGCAGGAAGAAAAAACAAACAAGTTATCATCTATAGCACTGACTGACTCTCTAACATTGGGCAAATTTCTTATTTTCACTAGGCCTCAGTGAGATTTGTTTTTAAGACTGTATATTCTAAGAGCAGTTTTAGGTTCCCAGCAAAATTTAGGGGAAGGTATAGAGATTTCCTACCCCCATACATGAACAGCCTCCCCTATTATCAACACCCCCCCCATCAAAATGGTACATCTATTACAATTGATGAACCTACATTAACACATCATTATCACCCAAAGTCCACAGTTTACATTACTCTTGGTAATTGTTCACTCTTGGTGTTGTGGATTCTATGAGTTTAGGTAAGTATATAATGACATGTATCTAACATTTCTCCCTACAGAGTATTATCACTGCCCTAAAAATCCTCTGTGCTCTTCCCCAACCCAAACCTTGTCATTCACTGATCTCCACAGTTTTGCTTTTGTCATAGTTGGAATCATACAGTGTATATATAGCCTTTTCAGAATGGCTTCTTTCACTTAGTAGCATGCATTTAAGTTTCCTCCGTGTCTCTTCCTGTCTTAATAGCTCATTTCTTTTTAGCATTGAATAATATTCTATTGTCTGAATGTACCAAAGTTTATCCATTCACCTATTGAAAGGCATCTTGGTTGCTTTCAAAGTTTTAGCAATTATGAATAAAACTTTTATAAATATCTATGTGCATATTTTTATGTGGACATACTTTTTAACTCCTTTGGGTAAATGCTAAGGAGGGGTGTTGCTGGATTGCATGTAAGAGTGTTTAGTTTTATTTAGTGACATTCTAGCATTTTGTTACAGAGTTTTATTATGATTAATGAGATCATACAAATTGCTTGGCAGAGTACCTGGCATATTGTAAGGGCTGAATCAGTGTTAATTATTTTTGGTGTAATTATTATCTCATAAAAGATATATAAAACTCAGTTCATTTTCACAGTAAGGATGGAGAAGTAGGTACAGAGGAGACAAATGTCACAGGAAAAGTATAAACATTTGATGATTAACTCTATATGTGGTGTCGGCATCTAATGCAGTCCCAGATACACAGAATGTGCTTGTCAAATTCTTGTTACTCTGCATGGAAGGTATACTTTGCCTTGGGCCTTCTAGTTCCCCATACTCCCTTTGGACTGAGTAAGAAGGATAATTTACGTAATGGTTATCTAATTCTTCAGATAAGGGGGGGGGAGGGAACTTACTGATAAATGCACTTCAAATCTGAATCATATAAACCTGACAAACAGCTAGGGTGAAGTGATATAGTAGAAGAGCACTAGACAAGGGGTCTAGAAAACTATGTTCACAGTCTAACCCTCTTTCTATGGGTTGTGAGCTTCATGAACTTAAGATTTGAGTCTTAGTATTTCAGTTCTCTCAGCCATCAAATGGGAATGAGACTACCCGACTGATTATTTAGAGAACAAGAAGAGATAAGGAATGTCAAGCAGTACCTGCAATTTGCTAGGAAGTTAATAAATTTAAAATTAATCTTAATACAAGGAGTCACCAAATAGCGTGCTCAGATTCAGTTCCATGATAAAAAATAAACCAAATCCAAAGTCATCTATCGCCAATAACATCTTGACCAATTGCCGTCCTCAGTTTTGAATACGCGATGGCTTCAGTACATTTATAAATTTGTATTTTTCTCTTCTCTAAGCATAAAAGCATATTTCTTCATTGTAGAGATGATAAAAATACATAGGAGGAAGCAGAAAAAAAACAAACAAACCTCACTTATTTTTTTACCACCTGGAAATATATCATGTTAAAATTCTGAAATATTTCTTCCTTCTGGTATTTTGTCTTTCTATACATATATAGTAAGCTGAATCTCTAGAAAGATAAACCCAGATATATTTTTTAAATTGATATGATGTTAAATATAGATTCGATTTATGTTTTGTCTAGTAATATCCATAAAGATTACTTTTAAATGCCTATGTTAACAATATATAATACGGAATTGTCACTTTCTTCTTTTCTCCATCAAAATTATGCTGTTCTTAAAAAGTTTTGTTTTTTATGGAAATGTTTATTATTTTCTACCTGTTGCTTATTTCCATTCTCCACTTAAAGAATATGCTCAGAGACTATCAACAACATTTAAGCAGGCAGCAATGGGGGGAGAAAACATTTATCTATAATGCTAGCCTAAGTGTAACAATGAATTCTTTCATCTTGATTCTAAGCTCTAAGTCTGCTCTGAGGTCTTTGAAGTACCCACTTGGGCTATAGCCACTCAGAAACTCAACAAAATAAATGGTTTGAAGCAAACAAAAATATAAACCCTAAATCTTTCCCAGCTTTGCATAATCATCATATTCACTTACTTTTGACTATATTTGCCTTTAGAGAGGTTAGGTTAACCAAACTGTCTCCCTGATTTTCATTTTTATGTTTGATCCTCTGACAGTGACTTCCAAGCACAGGGCCGTTTTCCGAAATATTTAAATATTTGGCAAAGATTTAACAATTCTCAGTTTTATTACTGAGAATCACTTTTAAATAATTTAATGATCATTGTAATGATAACATGGATCTCTTTACTATTTTTCAAAATTATTTTAAAATAATATTTGTTTACACATTGGAATAGCCAAATAATTGAATAAGTTTCTTGATTTTCTTTTTAAGTAATCTTTACTGTGTCTAAACTCTCAGCCTCATGGTAAAAATACCCAGATTATACAATCTCTGATCCCATTTTGGGGAAGCCATTGAAGATTCCTCCAAAGTGTCATTTGTCACATGGAAAGAGGATTACTCCAGAACCCTTAATTTTTTTATTGAAAATAAATACTGAGTACACGCTATGTCTTAGACATTGAGAGTGTAGCAGTGAAGTCTAGACAAAGTCCCAGTTCACAAGGTGCTTATGCTTCAAAGGGAAGAACAGAATAATGTATAAATTAATAATTTGCTAGATGATTTTATTAACTCTTAGATATTTATTATTTTGTAAGAGGTACATTCTCTTTTTTCATCTTGTTAACATATAAATGAACATCTTAATCTCTAAATAGCATAGCATTTAGTAGGATTTTTGTTGTTGTTGGTAATGGTTTTTGTTTTGTTTTCTGTTTTGATTTTTGATGATTTAGTATACTCAGTCTGAACATTGCTAAATAGGGATTAAAGTGAGATTTTTGGAGTTGTTCACAGAATTGGCTAAATTTAAATCAATATTGTGTGTGTGTGTGTATATATATAATTTGCATATTGTCATACTAATGTCAATTTCAATGTGACATATCTGGTACATTTTGAAATATATTTTATACACTCATCTGAGCAACATATTATAATAAAATGTGAATGCTAAATATCATGGATTAGCATTTTCTGACCATTGGAACCAAATTAATTTAATAATAGCAATATATTTATATTCCTGTCATTGAAGTCATTATTTCCATTTTTGACATTCAGAAGTTTATATTTTGATTTTTTTTATCCCTGCGGGACATTTCTTTTTATATCTGAAATATGTCTTCAAATGTATTTATCCCCTTTTCAGGAATTTGCTGCTCTGACAAAAGAACTCAATGCTTGTAGGGAACAACTTCTAGAAAAGGAAGAAGAAATTTCTGAACTGAAAGCTGAAAGAAACAACACAAGAGTAAGTATAAAACTGCCTCTGCTTGGAATTAATTCCATATACAATGCAGTGCCTTATCTCTTGTATACTCATACAAATAAAATATTTTAAAGCTTGAGGAAGACTTTAAGCAGATACTAACTCATAGTGTGTTATTTAAAGTAAAGGAGAATATTCTGTAAAACTCAAAACAGGAAGTCCGGAAACCTAAATTACAGTCTCAGCTACTAAATCACTATGTTGCCTTAGAAAATGTTTTTATTCCTCTTTCCTTTGCTTTATTTGAGTTTACAAAGAAGGGCTGGATTTCAATAGTGAGTTTCAAACTTCCAAACTGTTGTATTGGAGTAAGGGACCAATACCTCAGAGGCTGGAAGTGGGCAGAAGAGGTGTGGCTTAAGAGGGTGTAAGTTTCAATTGTGGGGTGATGTGAGGGAGTGGCTGGGCATTGGTCCTCACTTCACTCCAGCAAAGTATTTATTAAAAAAGAAAAAAAAAAGAGAATGTATAAAACCACTGGAGCAGAACTCTCCTAATTAAGAGAGGCATACCTTTTCTATTTCAGAAGATGATTGAGATTTCCAGTTCTGATGTTCTGATTTCATGATACTGATGGGCTTTACTGTATTCTGTTCTTAGAAACTCATATATTCTTTCAGTCTTATGCCCTGTGACATTAAAGCCCAGAATTTGATCAAAGATGCTGTATTTTCTTATTCAGAAGGAAAAGTCACTAAATTTCATAAGATATATAAATCACCAGATTACCTATAAATTTCTCTACTAAAAACACTTCTGTGTGGATATATAACTCAATTTCAACATGAAGTAGGTGAAAAATATTTTCAGGGTTACAACTCTATCAGATTATTACTATAAAATGAGAAAGTGAGATATAGTTAATAGTGTATTCATTTTATGCTTGGATTTAGAAAGTAACATAAAAATAATACCTCCACAAACAGTGAGCTTGTGCCTTTAATGAGAAGTATGCATTGTATGAATAATGGCTATATGATCAAACTCGATTTATCTCCTTATTCTTAGGGGTCTTATTTTACGGTAAAGAGAATTCACACAGCATACACACAAGGAATTGGTTTTCTTTTTTTTATTATTTTTTAATGTTTATTTATTTTTGAGACAGAGAGCACAAGCAGAGGAGGAGCAGAGAAAGAGGGAGATACAGAATCTGAAGTAGGCTCCAGGCTCTGAGCTGTCAGCACAGAGCCTGATGCAGGCTCCAACTCAAAAGCCGTGAGATCATGACCTGAATGGAACTCAGACAACTTAACCGACTGAGCCACCGAGGCCCCCCAAGGAATTGATTTTCATTGAGACTTTGATGAGCCAGTTACATGGGCTGCCTCAAAGAGAACACAACAAAGACAGTTTAGATCATGTTATCGGGTGTCAGATGAATTTTTTCTATTTTTTTCACCCTTGATTTTTAAGTTATAATTTTTTATGCAAATTTAAAATTTATTTCTGCCATGAGATTTATTCTGCCCTATTTCACTATTTTCCATTTTAATGCTTTAGGCTACATTCCCTGCTGTAGCACAGTACAGCCAAATGTAAAAGTAGGATCCGGAAACTGAGCATGGAGGGAAATGCAAACTTCTTGGTAGACTTTCAACTAATTCTCATATTTAAAATACACCAGAAACTCTTCTTTTAGCTATGTATTTCTTCTTTATACAGTTTTTTTTTCCCTACAGCCCTTTACTCCTTCTTAATGCCTATGAGGGACACATTATAATTACCCCCACTTTACAGAGGAGGCAACTGCTCAGAAAAAGGCATATAACTTGCCAGAACTTACACAGTGAATAGATAGAAGAGAAGGCATTTGAAAGCTAAGGCAGTCTAACTTCAGAGCTTGTGCCTTTAGCCATGAGACCATTGGCATAATTACTCAAGTTAGGTCTATGGAAAAAAAAAACCAAAAAACTAAGATTTACAACAGCTTAGAGAAGACATTGCCTAAGAATAAACCATTGCAATATGGAGTGAGTACCTCATTCCTTCCTGATTGTGACTAATTTCAGAGAACTAGGAAGCAGCATCCATACAATATTCATCATATTACACTCCACAAGGTCCAGGAGTACCTGCAGCTGTTACACATGCAAAGGAACCTTGGAGGATACAGGAAGTAAGGCAAGCTGTACTTGAAATACCTCTTCAGGGGTCAAAGTGAGAAAGATAGAAATATTAAATTCTAGTAGGGTAACAGAAGCCATTGATTTTAAACATGACTTTAAACATGAATGATATTTACTTTGAAACCATGAATAGAGCAGAAAAACACTTTTTCCACATTCCTTAAAGCAGTCGTGTGGAGGACTTTTGTTGTTGATTAAACCAAGGAAAAAAGATTTATGGAACCTTCTTTGTGCAAAGCATCAATTACATATCAACTTCCTAAGTTACATAATCACCTATCACCCTCCCCCAAAAAATATCCAGGGCTAAAAATCAAACATATCTTCTTCCTTCCCCCATAATGCCCTCTCAATGTTATAAAATGTAATACTTTTTATAAATTTATGTAATAATTTCTCCTTCTACATGTCTACATGTTCTGTTTTTTGTTGTTGTTGGGGTTTTTTGTTTTGTTTTGTTTTTCCCTGCTGTAAACACCACTATTTAGTCATAGAGAAAGAGCTACAGAATTTGCTCTTGATATTGTGAGGAGGTTTAAAGTAGAAGTGAGTGTCTCCATTTCCAGCATTCTGATACCATTCTCTTTCCATGTTGGCGAGTTAACATATGCTCATGAATTGAGATAAATAACAACAACAAAAAAAGTCCACAAAGAGAACTCATAAGAGGATAGAGTATTTGTGTTAATTTTGAGTATCATCAAAACAATAAATGAGACAGGGCTCTACTACATAATATTTGAATGAATTATATCTTCTCCAACTAGAATATATGTGTCAGAGGGAGTTCAATAAATGATTTATTGGATATAGCAATTAATAATAATGATCATATTATACTAGCTGACATTAATTACATGTGAACTGTTTTCTAAATGTTTTGTATGTTTAACTCACTTTATCCTTACAGAAATCTCATTATTCCCATTTAATTGATGGGAAAACTAATATATAAATAATTTGCCCCAGGCCACCCAGCTTATAAGTGACACATTTAGGGTATCTACTTCTCAGCTTAACCACAGGATATATATTTAAGAGACCATATTCCTAATGTCACTTGCAAATCATACATGATACAAGGGTTGTGTTTAGGAAAAAAGGAGAGTTTGTCCATTTTTCTATAGTTCAGTTCTAATGTTCAGTAATTTATTCTGTATCAGTTGTGTGCAAATTGATAAATACGAGGTATTTATTCTGATGTCAGAGCTGAAAGTTGTGGCCATTTATCATTTTGTCACTATAGTAACACCTGGTCCCAGCTCAAAAATATGAATGAATGAAAGAAATCAAAGTAATCAGTAAATTCAGTTGCCTCAAGTAATTAAATTCAGGACATCCAAATAAAGTCATCCTAATATTATTAATTACCATGCAAAAGTAGAAATTTCAAAAATTGTAGAGAATATTTATAAAAACATTCAAAAACCTTTAATGTTTAATATTATCACACTGTAAGTGTAGAAAAATGATTAGGCAAAATTTGTTATTTTTTATTTTTTTTTAAATTTTATTTATTTATTTATTTATTTATTTATTTATTTATTTATTTATTTATATTTTAGAAAGAGCAAGAAAGCAGGGGAGAGGGACCGAGGGGGAGAGGGAGAGAGACTCTTAAGCAGGCTCTCTACTCAGATCGGAGTAGGATGTGGGGCTCAATCGCACGACCCTGGGACCATGACCGGAGCTGAAATCAAAAGTCCAATGGACACTCATCTGACTGAGCCACCCAGGCACCCCCAAAATTTGTTGTTTCTAAAACTTTTCTGACCATACTTAGGCAAATTATATTTATAGAAAATAATTTATTCCTGCCATTATTTCAACATAACTCAGATCAACTACTAAACCTTATCATGTTTTAGTAGAATTAATTAGTAAAAAGCTAAAAGAAAACCAGAAATAATAAACCAGTTATTGTTTATTAATATCAGAGTGGAAAATTTTTATTGTTTTGGAACCATTTTAACTGTTTTTGTGGCTGAAGATTTCAAAGAATGTTTATGTTATTGGCAGTGTTTTAGAAAGTAGCTATTGCATGACTTTGTAAAAGAAATTATGAGGCATTCTTAATGTCAATTATAAATAGTAAAGCTATAATTTTATCTTATAGGTCACCAACTAAAAGACTTAATTATCCTCAATTCAAATTAAAGACTAATTTGAAACATTCCTTAAAATGCCCTTACTTTTGTTTTGAGCCAAGAAATTATACAAATAAACGCTTAATTACAATGAGACCCCTTCCATTACTAAAGAGAAGCTTCCCATTTTTGACAAACTTCTGTCTACACTAGTTAATAAAATCCCTTCAAACATACTTCCTCAATGAGTAGAAAGTACAGGCCAATTGAAAGGAAGACCCTAGCAGTTGAAGGCAGGTGAAGACACATGTGCGTGCATATGTGCTTGTATCTGAAAGTGCTCTGATAGGATATGATAAGCAGAAGAGGACATATAACTAACATATAACATAACTAAGGACATAACTAATAGCACAACTTTTGCAATATGAGACCTAAGCATTTACATAGAACTGTAGGGGATGGTAAACAGTATTTGAGGGTAGAGGATGTTAAGTACACTGAGCACAAAAGCAACTAGTTTGAAGTTTCTCATTCTCAGATGTTAGTGATGTATTATGTGGCCGTATTACAGCAGCCAAATTTAGTATACAGTCCAGAATGTATTTCTACTTGAATGTCATTTGTGATTGAAAATAATTTTACACTCAGGGCACCTGGGTGGCTCAGTTGGTTAATCATCCGACTTCAGCTCAGGTCATGATCTCACGTTCATGAGTTCGAGCCCTGTGCCAGGCTCTGTGCTGACAGCTTGGAGCCTGGAGCCTGCTTCAGAGTCTGTGTCTCCCTCTCTCTCTGACCCTCCCCTGCTCATGTTCTGTGGCTCTCTCTCAAAAATAAATAAACATTAAAAAAATTTTTAAAAAAGAAAAGAATTTATTTCACATAGGTTAGGTGGAATTTAAATGTAATAATAAGTTGTATAATTTTAGAAATTTAGTTCAAAAATTTCCAATGATGCAATCAATATGTACATATGCATATATTATATGTTTGTGTATGTGTGTATATATATATAAACCATGGTCATTAAAAATTTTTTTTTAACATTTATTCATCTTTGAGAGACAGAGAGAGACAGAGCGCAAGTGGGGGTAGGTCAGAGACAGAGGGTGACACAGAATCTGAAGCAGGCTCCAGGCTCTGAGCTGTTAGCACAGAGCCCAACATGGGCTTGAACCTACAAACTGTGAGATCATGACCTGAGCTGAAGTCAGATGCTTAACTGAGAGCTACCCAGGCGCCCCTAATCTGTGGTCATTTGAAATGAATTACACTGTAGAACTAGTGGCCATTTGTGTAGTCCCTGCAGTCTTTTGAGTACACCAGGGAGAGTGCCTTCGGCAAGATTTATTAAATATTAGAAAAAGAGTCGTTTTTAGCAGAATGCCTGGGTGGCTCAGTTGGCTGAGAGTCCAAATCTTGATTCAGGCTCAGGTCATGATCCCAGGGTCATGGGGATTGAGCCCCCTGTTTTGGGCTCCATGCTAAGCGTGGCTTCTCTCTCCCTTGGCCCCTCTCCCCTGTTCATGTGCGCTCTAAATAAATAAATAAATAAATAAATAAATAAAAGTGTAGCTCCTAGCAAAGGTGTATAATTAGTAGATTATTAGTGGTATCTTATTGAATTCCTCTTTATTTTTCATTTATTTAAATTTGCAAGCTTCAAAGCTATAGGTATATGCTAGATTTGAACATTTTTGGCCACATTCTCTAGGCTAGATAAGTTACATTTATCTTACTTCAATTCAACAAGTGAGTATTAAGCACATATTCTATAGAATATTTTCCTAAGTATTGAGGAGTATTCAGGAGCCCTTAGTATTCAGTAAGTATTGAGGAGTATTCAGTATTCTTAAGCCCTTAAGAAGTCTGTTTTAAAGAACACATTATTTTGTGTTATTATTAGATAGATGAAAGTTCCTAATTGCATAAAGCAGTACAGCTTAACTGTATTAATCAAGAAGACATTAATTAAGGAATATGAGAAATCTCTAAACATAGCTTCTGTGCACAATGTCTAGGACCATATTTCTTAGCCTTGTGGGTTTTCCTTACATTCCCAGACCCGGAAACGTGCAGCCTCTGCTACCACCTGTGCCAACAAAATGGACCCCCATGCTAGCAAGTTTCTTCATCTGGCTCCCTTCAGAATCTGCCCTATGTGGGTGACTCTGGTTGGCTGACTCTTAAGTCACATGTCTGCCACCTAGTGGTTAAACATGCCTGAGAAATGTTTTGAATCCAGTATTGGGAGGATGACATTCAGAATGCAGAGAACTATCAAAGATGGAGGCTATGTTCAAAAAATTGGGGGGCAACCACAAATACGTCTCCACTACAACTTTTGTTGTACTCTTCCATATTAAAATTCTAAACAGCAGCGATACTGACATGTATCTATCCAGCAATACAACTATACTTGAACATAAACAAAATCACCTTTTCTCAAAAAAGAAAGTCCATGAATGTAGCTACATAACCAGGGTTCGTCCATATGTATACTCTTGCTCTTATTAAATCTCAATCATATCTTAATATTCTATAACCTATTGACTACTTTAAGTGTTAATCAGAATCAAGTATCCAATATAAAATAAAGAGGGAGAATAATATACATTATGTATATATAATATAACAAAAAAAATCCCCCTTTCTCCAGCTGGTCAAAAAGTCCTAATGGCAGTTATAAATTCCAATTCTAAACCTCAATTCTTGGACTTCTATAGATGAACTGATATATATTCATCACCAGCTCTAAGTACATAATTTCAGGATGATAGCCTCCCAGCCTAGCACTGTGTTATCTCCAAGATTGAATTAAGACAGACTCTTCTTTGGATCCTTTAACCGTTCTATAGAATCACCTGCTTCTGAATGATGTGATAGTGTAGTGAAACCAGGGCTGGAGGCATCAGTCAGTTGCATTACCCCCTTCACTTTAAAATGTGGGGTTTTTTTTTTGGTCAGAAGTAACGTTGTGTATGATAACAAGACTGTAAGCAAAAATCTTGATAAAATGGTATTGCCAGTAGAAGCATAGCCATTAGAGAAGGCAAATCCATATCCAGGAAAAAAAAAAAACATTTATTACATTAAGAAAAGATAGACACCCCCTCCTTGACGGAAGGGATTTGATGTGATCTGCTTGCATCAAGGTGACTAGCCTGGCCTCTAGGTGGACTGTTATCATGTCAGGGGTTCAAGATTGATGGCTGCAGCTGGTCACTTGGCTATTCAGCTGTGGTGGTAACCCTATCAACCTTAATGATGAGAAGCCCATTTTGCCAGGTCAATGAATAACTTCCATCCCTGAAACCATGGTCACTTTTCTATACCCATTGAACAAATATTGTGGTGGCCAGAGAAATAGGCTGATATCCACAAGGTGATTAATTTTTGTCTAGCAGATTGTTGAACTAACTAGTCCTAGTTCAGAGGTAACATCCAAGAAATTTGGTATTTTCTTTTCCTCAGTACTGTTACCATGCTAAATAGTTGAGGGTTCTTTTAGAGAAGATCTTTTGATTAGCTATTGGTTCATAACAGACCACACCAAAATTTAACCTCAGAAACAACATTATACTGTACTCACCAATTCAATGGGTCAGGGATTCAGAAAGGGCACAGTAATGATGGCCCTTCTCCGCTCTGTAATGTTTGGGCTCGCAACCTGATGACTTGATGGCTAGTGACAATGATATGCTGGTAAATGATTTATTTTACCAGAAAAAATTTAAAAAGCACTAACCTATAGTATTTGGAATTCCCATGGTTTTAATACTCCCATGGTGGCTGACTTCAAGCTACCAACATGATATCACTGAAAGCTGAGAAGTGAAATGATGCACAATAGAGAACGAACCTGTGGTATTTCTACCTTCAGATGCAATAGACGTAAACACCCCAAAGAGTGTAGATAATGGTAAAATACTTAGGAATTTTATTAAAAACTTGGAATTTAGTAAAATAATTAGGAGTTAATACATTTTGAGTGTTTATTATCTTTTCAAATATTGTTTTATTATAAGCTTACATAATTTAAGCTTCAACAATAACTATGTTTAACCACCGGCTCACAGAATTCCTGAAAATTAACAATCCCCTCTAACAAGCTGGTATGGGCCAGTGTCAGCACACCATTTGAGGTAGATAACTCGAGTATCTGGACTCTGCAAAGTCTGCTTGGGAGCAACCTATTTCTCATAGGTTCTAGGGCTCTGTGTGAACTTAACGCTGCTTATTTCTCCAACGTCATCTGATGTTAGCCTTTCCCTGACAAACTTTGCTTTAACCACACCAGTCTATTTTCAGTTCCTCGATATGCCCAGCTGTGCCCTCTTCCAGGAGTTTTCTTCCTCTGGCTCTTCATTTGGCCAGCTCTTTCTCATCTTTTAAGTCTCAGTTTCAATATCATCCTCTCAATGAAACATCTGTTTACTGCTCTATGCAAAGTAGGTCTCTCCTCTTTTCAGCTCCTATAACTCTCTGTTTTAGGGTTAAGTTTGTACAAACTCCCATAACCTACGTGAAACAGCTCGGATTTAACCAGTGCACACACGTATCTGTAGACTTCAAGAGAGTAGAATACCATGAATATAATCAAAGATTGAGAAATAAAAGGAAAGCTCTTTGAAAACATTGTGTCATTTCACACGGAAGAACTATTAATATTATTTTGACCCTTAAATATAATCCCTACCTACTGATCTATACATTTAGGGTCTCAGTTATTTGTGTTCTTCTGTGCCAATGCATGGCAAAGTTTTCTGACACTTCGAACCATAATTACTGATGGTGAATGTAGAGAAATTAATTTATTAAGAACTAAGAGGGGCACCTGGGTGGCTCAGTTGGTTAAGCATCCGACTTCAGCTCAGGTCATGATCTTGCAATTTGTGAGTTCAAGCCCCGCGTTGGGTTCTGTGCTCACAGCTCAGAGCCTGGAACCTGCTTCCGATTCTGTGTCTCCCTCTCTCTCTGCCCCTCCCCTATTCACGCTCTGTCTCTTAATAATAAATGTTAAAAAAAAAAATTAAAAAAAAAAAAAGAACTAAGAAATGTGACACTAATATGTGACACCGAATCGAACAATGACATTGTGAAAACCAAGCATTTTTACTACTTTAGGATATGTAAGCTTTAGGAAAACTCCTGAAAAAAATATGTTTTCTTTATTTCTTTCCATCCCAGTATCTTATATCTGCTTTTTCCTTTTTTGTTTGAGTAACTTCTGCTTTATTTTACATAGGCATTTGTTAGCCTATACTTTTCACTACCCTTCTGAAAATCTCTCCCACAAAACTTCCTGGTCATATATTATTCTTCCCTGACCAAAATATTAATAACTGAGAAGTTAACCCAGCAGTTTTTTTTTTTCAGGTATCTTTGTTTTTAGCAGCAGAACTGCCTTATTAAACTAAACAAAGGTGAAGCCCCAATTCACAAAACACTTTTATTTTTTTAAGTTTATTTATTTATCCTGAGAGAGACTGAGATAGCATGACTGGGAGAGGGGCAGAGAGAGAGGGAGACAGAGAATCCCAAGCAGGCTCTGCACCGTCAGCACAGAGCCCAGTGAGGCTTTCGAACTCACAAAACTGTGAGATCATGTCCTGAGCCAAAACCCAAGAGTCAAATGCTTAACTGACTGAGCCACCCAGTCGCCCCACACAAAGCATTTGAAAGTAAAATTTCTTTGGGAAATGTTAGGGTGTAGGTCTGGAACAGACTGAGACACTGTTTTCTGGACTTTCATGGCCCCAGAGGCTACTCTGGGTGAGTGTAGGTTCCCAAGTAGACCGTTATTTAAAAACCTCTTTTCCCCAAATGACTATTGCAAAACCTCAGTTCCTATATTCCGCTTGGTTGCATCTACTTTTTTATTATGTAACCTAAGAATTAATTGTAAATAAAATTATTAGTGATTTTCACTGTGATTTTTATAGCAACATGTGATTATAACTATTACTATAATCACTATACAAATGTGATTATCACTATAATCACATTCAGAACAACATAATTATGCTCATTTCTTTCAATTCAACAATTTTAAATGACCAAATGTGTATTAAGTTAGTTGTGACTTTTAATACTCTTCTAACAAAATCATCATGCATTGTGCGATGTTCTTCAATAATTACTCTATTTGATCACATCTATTTTGTGTTCTGTTTCTACTGAGCTCATGCTGAAATTATTAAATTTTCTAAAAGGATGAATAAGAATTTACATTACATTTTTTAAATGAGTAATTCCATTATATGATAGAGATGCAGTTTTATGGACCTTCAATGCCTTTTATGGACCCTGGCTTAGATTCAGGTATGTGCTTCTTTGCTGCTACCTGTGGTAAACTCTGAGGTTATCATGAGATGCTAGGTAAACCTGCAATCTTTTCAGATAGAAGTCATTCATAAGTATTAGTAACTTGTGTTCATAAGATAATTGCATTTAGGGTAATTACATTTTCTGTTGCGCCCAATAGCTGTTACTAGAGCACTTGGAATGCCTGGTGTCACGACATGAAAGGTCGCTAAGAATGACGGTGGTAAAACGGCAAGCCCAGTCCCCCTCGGGAGTGTCCAGTGAAGTCGAGGTTCTCAAGGCACTGAAATCTTTGTTTGAGCACCACAAGGCCTTGGATGAAAAGGTAGAGTATTTAGAAAGGTTGATTACAGTTTTATGTGTCGATTATACCTCAGTGAAGCTGAAATTTAAAAAAATAAAATAAACTTCAGCTACCAATTTTAAAGAGTATTGGCAGGAGATTTCAAGCTTCACTGTGCTTTCGTCATGAGCATCAGGTTCCTTGTCTTCATCCGTGACTCAGCTGACTCCTGACGTAAATGAGTACAGAGAAACACGTTTGAATTATAGGAAAATCATTTTTATAACTGCGGCTGGATTATTGTGTGTATATTGGTGATGTTCATAACCCTGTTTTTTTTAATGCCACCGAATCTATGGCTTATCAAGTTACACTTTTATTGTGGTGCATTATGGTCCTAGTCCAGATGGCCATTTGAAATTTAATATTGTCATTCAGTCTCCCTCTCTCTCCTTCTCTTTCTCTCCTCCCAGCCCCTCTCTGAAATGCATGTCTATAGATCCCAACACAGAAGACCACTAACTGGAAATTCAACATATCTTGAAGTGTAAATTGGATGTATACTCTAACCTTTGGAGGTTTATATTAGAAGCATACATTTTATTCGATCTCTGATAACTTCTGAGTATATATTTTGAGGAATCTCTGAATATAACAGCATAAGGTATCAGTGGAGAAAACCTGCTTTAGGTCTTTTTAAAAAAGTGGCAGTAAGCTTCTTTTAGCTGTTACTCAAAAAACTTCGACTGACATAAATAAGCCAATATGATGATAATATCCTTTGGAGATTAATAAGGCTTATGACATGATTTTAATTTTGTGAAATGTTACAGAATTAACTTTTTAAAATTAATAAAGCTTTAGGATTTTGTAGAGTGGGAATTGGGGCACTTCAATTAGAAAGTACCTGATAAGTTCTGAGTATTAAAATCCAAATGAGAGATTATTACCCAGTTATATCTAGGTTTTAAGCATGCAGACACTTGTGCTCTAGTTAAAATTTATGTACATATATACTTTTATCACTGGTCTTTCAGATGGTCTTAGACCAGGGTATTATGTGAAGTATGTGCATAAGGATAACTATAATTCTACCTTCTAGATTGTTAAGAAGAAATTGTAGCTTATTTTTCATTTTAGCCATGAGAGGAAAGTAGTTTATGAATAATTTTGAGTAAGATAGAAATTGATATTATATAAAGATCCTTGATAAATATAATATCACTACTATCAAGTATCAAATACTTAATATGTTTGATGTTTAAGTTCATATTCCCTTTATTATTAAAAAAATACATTGTTAAGAATTTGCAAGACTTCATATTTATGGAATGTCTATTATAAGTCAGACAGATATTTGACAAACAGAAATAGATAAGACATTGTCCTTACGACTGAGGAGTTCAAAGTTATTGCTAGAGATTCACGTGTCAATAACGGGTAATGTTAAGAAACAGTATGTACAATGCAATAGGGAGCCACAGGAAAAGTTGTGACTAATTCCACTTGAGAAAGTGATTTTAAAAAGTTCAAGAATGTCTTCACAGAGGGTATGACGTTTGGACTTGAATATTAGAGAATGTGTAGGAGTTTTTTAAGCAGAGTAATGAAGATACTCTGAGCAACAGGATCAATATGTAAAATAACCCAGATGTATAAGAAGAGCACGGCCTATCCAGAGAAAATGTAATAGTTTTGAATGCCTTGAATGAAAGTGCTTGAGAATGTGTGATCGTAGAAGTTCCCTGTATGCACTCCCACATCACTTGAGCGGTATCTTATGAAAGAATGCATGCAAGGCAGTAAACAGTATTTAGGACAAATAACCTGATGGCTGTGAGTACATTTAAGAAGAAAATAGTTGTTGCACAACTTAGACCAGACAAATAATCTACTATGTAGACATTCAGTGAGTTTAGCATAACTAAATGAAGCATTTTATACTATGGCGCTAGGAGCTGTAATAGTATGTACTAACTCATCAGAAGTTCCAGGGACATTGGTTAGTTCATAGGCAACTGAACTGATTATCAGCTAAGTATTGTTGAACAGTCTAAAGGAAAAGTGTTATGAGCTTGGATTCTGGAGTTGGACAGATATGGACAAGTGACTTCTCTAAACATCTGTTTTCCTCTTTTGAATGGAGAGCTAATAGTACTTAGCTCATAGAATTGCCATGAGGATTAAATGTGATCTGATGTGCAAAAAACTCTTATATGGTACTTAGCATATGGCAAGTGCTCATTGAATGTTAATGAGTATTACTGTTAATGTGAATAAATTTCAGCACTTGATAAAACTTTCAAACTAAGTAAAGATGTTGGTGTTACTGTTGATCCACATGCTTGTTTTAAGTAGCATTTTATTTAGTTATTGAAGGATTAATCTGTGCTTTCATGGACAGTTCCCCTAGGAATAGCTCACAGCTACTCAAGAGGCTAGGAAGGGTGGGGAAACAAATTACAACATTCTATAAGTACTATGGATACTATGTTATAATACAGAGAGATGATCAGAAGAAGATGCAATTAACCATTTCTCGAGGACAAGACACTACCGACTTTACAGGGTAAAGTTACACACGAAGAGCTAAACAAATTAGAGAAAATTAAGCATAGCTATGGATGATTACAATTACTGGCAGTTGTCATTATTAATGTCCTTATTTATACATACACTGAGTTGTAAGTTTGAATTTTCCTTATTAGCGAAGACTGACCGTAACTTTGAATATCACTCTCCAGTGTGTTAACCAATTTTGGAGGCTGGAGGAAATGATAAATATACATGTTTAAGTATAAGTAAAAATTCACAGTAAATATATATATGCACTCCATACATATTTCTGTGATCTAATATCATATTGCCCAAACTGGATTTGAACTTCTGGTCTAAGGAGAAAACATTTACAGTGTTTTCTGTTATAGGACTGATAATTCCAAAATGAAACCCTGCCATACCTTACTTTTAATTTGGAATCTATGCTTCTTCCACCAAAGTTTCTTTTCATCCTGAAACACATTTGTTATTTTTAGGGAATTATTTTATTTTAAATTCTCAGGGATAGGATGTATGTAGCTTTGAAACATCCTTTGGGGAAAAAATTCTTTAGTTATTTTTTATACCCTTCTGAAGAAAATTGATATAGTAGATGAAACTATAAATAAAAAATTCTAGGTGTACATAAATATTTTAGAGGTTATACTATAGCTCTATAAATTAAAAAATTAACATGTATTAACTAAGAGACTGCAAACAATGGATTCGTTGAATGTGGTTAAATAGCAAAAGAAATCAGAAAAGGTTACGTATAGAGCTAAGGATATCACCTGTGTACTTACATTTAGGAAAAAAAAAGTTAAAATTATAATTTTTCATGGCATATCAATCATGTCTAGATAGTTCCACAGCACACCAAATCTAACAAGGAAAGTAAAGGTAATTATGTCATTCTGCTGGTGCTGTGCTTAGCAGAGCAGAGCAAAAAGCTAAAAGCTGGTCAGAGACAATATTTTTTTCACTACTAATGCAATTTAAGCTATATAGACAAGGTAAAATGTTGGGATTCTTCATGCCTTAGAAAAGTTACTTTTTTGCATCCCACCTTTTTTCTTTGTTTGTTTGTCTTATTCAGTTTAGCAGAAATTAGTGCAATATGAATTAAATATAGAGAATAATTTATCCTAATAAAAACATGAATCATACATTTATCTCATAATGTATTGATATTTACCGCCCCAATTTTTGGATTTACAACTAATTCAAAATATATTCAGAAATTGTTTTTATTTTCTTGTAGAGACACCTTTAGATTCTTTACTTTGTGGGTAATATAATCTCAAGCTGTAGATACCATTCTAAATTTATTTGAGGGGTTATTCTATATTCAAGTTGTTTGATAAGCTTAATGATTTTTACCCTTTGAAGACTCACTATAATGAGAATAAAAATGTTTAACTTTTTGGTAAATAGGAATCATATTAGAACAATTTTTGTGATCATCAGTTTAGCAAAGAAAGTCAGGAAGATACTTTAACCTACAGGATAGCCTGGTTTCAGCCATTCTGTAAATGATTTGAAGAACTCTTTTAGAAACATTCCAGTGTATCAGTATATCTTAAAATAAGACACCTAACCTCTTCACAGCAGTGTTAATGTGATAGTATCAATGTTGCTTATAGTGAGATCGTTAACTTACATTTTGACAATTTCATATTGCTCTTCTCATCAACTACGATTCTTAGAACTTTCTCACTCAGAACACCTGAATTTTATAGCTGGTATTTTAGGAAGTGGGTGTAAAACTTTATAATCAACCCTGTTAAATATCAAGCACATCTACTAAGATTTTTGTTGATATCTGAATTCCACGCATCAGCAATCCTCCTTATTTTCAGCCTTCAGATATTTGCTTCTTTTACATCTATCCAGGCTGCTCATAAAAAAAGTATTCCCCAAGTCAAATCATCAAAGACTTCCTTTCAAGTAGTTCTTGTTCAGTTATTAATCAGAATTATTAGTTTTATGCATTTTAATGAACAATTGGATATTTGTCAAACAGCATGGGTATGTGTCAGGCTATCTAGCACACCTAAATATCATGAAAGATCCTATGTAATTAATTATCTTTGATATCAAATATCAATTCATGTACATATTACTAATTTTCAGAGGATTTGAGCATAACTAAATATAATTCATATTAAGCTCCTCTCAGATAGTTATTCTTTCTAACTCAAGATACATTTCAGGAGTGAAGTGCACCCAGCCACCTGAATATGTATCAGTTATCATTATACAGCACAAAAATATAATTGATATTTTTTAAAATTTCTTGTTAGATTCTAGATTAATAGGATATTAGTGGGGGGTTTTTGTCTGCTTACTAATTGAAAAGTAATGTTAAATTCAACTTTAATTATTATGTGAATTTCTAAAATATATTTAACCTATATTCTCACTTAAATCTTATCTTTTTAAAATAGGAAAATGTGATACACTAAAATATACTGTCAATGCATTAATAAAATTAGAGCTAATAAAAATATATATTAAAATACATATTAACTGCACAAATACTATAACATTCCCATGGAGCAAATTCTATGTTAGCTCATATTCAAAAATTCACCATGAATTGCATCTTAAGTTGAAGAACTGTGTGTTTTATTGATTGTTTTCTAAGGAAAATTAAGTCACTGTAGACATTAATTTTAATTCCAATTAAATTTGAATTAAATTAAATTAAATTCAGTTAAAATCCTTTCTCTGAATTCCTTAAATTTTTACATGATAATATATATTTTACATATATGTCATGTAGAGCATATCTAAAGATCTGAACATATAATAACTAAAACAATTTTAGAAGTTCTAAGAAAGCAAGAATTAAAGACCACTTCTTTGAGTTTCATTTATTTATGAAACATTTGTAAATCATATTATTTCCAAATCATAAATATTTTCAAACTAAATGTGCAGAGTATTCGGTTCTATAAAATATGATGGCTTAACCTTTGGTATCTGGAAGCTAGTTAGGAATTCCAGAGTAATCAAATAGTTTTCAATCCCTCAGTAGCAATGTAGACCTCTAACTAATACAACACTATGAGCAATAGACAACATTTTTTCAGATTCTGAGAATCTTTTATGAAGTTACTCATACCAAATGAAGCTCACATATTATTTTTTAAAAAGTAGAAAGATTTTGCCTATGTCTCATACTTAATCAGTGAGTCTTTTTCAGGGGAATTCATAATATATTTTTGAACTTTGCCTCCACTTACTGTGAGTCAGAATTAAGAATAAGCAGGTCTGTCTCTTTCCCGTTAGAAATTCTGTCATTGAGACTAAAATGACTTGCTTATAAGGAAATACCGTGATAGAGAGATGCTATAAGGTGACAATGTATTCATAGAATTTATGAGCACTTAGGGCTATAACTACGTTAAAAATTCGCCAAATATGACTGTCTCGGATAATGTTAATGATGGATTCAGCACAGTTTAACATGTATGGGATGTACATTACTGCACATATTTTGGTTTTTCTTCTAGGTAAGGGAGCGACTGAGGGTTTCTTTAGAAAGAGTCTCTGCACTGGAAGAAGAACTAGCTGCTGCTAATCAGGAGGTAACATACCAAACTTTCTCCTCTTTTGAGGTGTGATATCACTAGCATTATAGCCCTTGTGTTTCACATCACTTTGATTAAAACTGTCACAAAAAAGAAATTACATTCTGTATATGCCACTGAACAAGGTGTGTTGAAACCAGTTGCCAGAGTCATGTTCCCTGATATCTGGTGGTTCAGATCAGTCACTTAAAGATGAAAAGAAAATTATCAAGCTCTAGTGACAAAGTGGCTTAGAAAGACTGCAGTCAGAATGCCAGTCCTTTCAGAGAGTAAAACACAGCTCCAAAATTGGACAGCATGTCAAATATCTGCTAAACGTAGAAAATGGCACAAATGAAATTAAGTCCTTGGAGATATAAACATACTTCCCTTAAGGTTCTTACTCTTCTTATCTTCTAAAGCATCATGCCCGTGTTTAGTGGCACCATTAAATCCACTTCTCTTGCTCTCATTCATGACTAAGGTATTATAACCATCTCTGAGATTTAAAAAGTTGTGTTTTTTTTTCTTTAGAAAAATTGACTTATTTTGGTTTTTAGTATACAGATTAACTTGGGTCACTAGACCAGATAGATAGATAGATAGATAGATAGATAGATAGATAGATAGATATAGAGATAGATAGATATAGATATAGATATAGATATAGATATAGATATAGATAATTTATATATCTGTAAAAGAATATATTAAAATATATAAACAATAATGTGTATAGGCCACTAAAATCGACCCATCTCTTTCTCTGTCTCTAAGAGAGAGAATACTTGTAAGGCTACTTTTTCCTCCAGAAATGTATTCCAGTAAGGTAAATATTGGCATTGGTTAGTTGGACATACTAAAATAATTCTACAAAATATTCTTATTTTAAATAATTAAATATGTGGGCAGCTAATGTCATTAATTATAAGTATTATCAGGGCGTTCTTACTACAATAATATTTGCATTTACATTACACACACAAATACACGTTTTTAAGGCATGTTAAAAATTTCATTTTTAGTACAAATGTACAAATGTACTAGAAAAAGATTTTCTAGTACAAATCACCTTGTTCTTTAAAATAAGCTAAACCAAAAAAAAAAAAAAAACAAGTTTAAAGTTTGCCTTTGTTCTGGGTTTAACAACTTAAACTTTAGAAAAAATGGACTTTTAATTGCAGAGACAATCAGTTCCATGTCAACTAAATGCTAGCTGTGTTAAAAACATAAATGGTGGCATAATAGTTAAAAAATAAATAGACAAAGCATTCAGTTCAGCTTCATAAACTGGATGGCTTCAAATAAATAAAAATAAATAAATAAATGAAACAAAGGGAAATAAGAGATTGGTACATCTTAGTCATCACAGAAGAAAAGAACCTCTGAGATCATGGATGATGACAAGAAGTACTCAGTCTTTTTATGAGAAAGGATAGGTTTTACCTATACAGCAGGTATATGCATTCCTGGAACGTCCAGAAAGAAAATATTAAATGTCTGTTTATTTTGTGTTTTATCATTGTTAATTTTGATTTTCATGTATGTTTAAAAGTACATTTATTTTGGGTACATCCCTCAAAACATTTTATCAATAAGGGTAGAGAAACAAAAGCTTTGGCAACTACGAATATGAAAGCCTTGCTTACCATACAGTAATAAAGCCTCTGTCTGTTATAAACAAAGGTGAGGTGAGACCCCTTGGCCAAAGTATGTAGGCTGTGATAAAAATATCCCTCAAGTTCAAGTAAGGCGCTGAAAATTAGCTCCGGAAATGGCAACTGAATAGTTCAATTAGATATAAAATGGGAGAACAACACTTGAGGGAACCAAAGCAGAGGAAAGACTTTTGCTGGTTGTCTTAAACATTTTAGCCTCAAATTTTTTTGTAGTCTCTTATAGGCAGCATGGTCCATTTGATTCTTATATGTAAATTAAATATATTTTAAATCATTAACATCATTCTACAATTACTGCCGTCCTTCTGAATGCTTTTTGTTTTGTTTTAAATAATTTGTATAAGAGGATAGTAATTGTGTGCTCATTATTAACTTCAATATGTTTTATTTTTGTTGTTGATTTTTATTAACTTCCAGGTGGCTTAACCAGACTCCCTACTTAGGAAGCCACATATCCACAGATGGGCAAAGGGGTAGCAAAGTTATCTTAGTTTTCTAACAATAAATTGTTTATAAATAATTAATGATTTTAAGAGAGAGTACATGGAAAAACCAACTTTTACTTCATAATGAAATTTATATTTCACTATGAAAATCAAAAATAGAAAGAGAGAGAAAAATCAGAAGACACCTGCAGTGTGAGTTCTTAGAACAGCAGTTGGTACATGAAATCTCTTATAAGTAAGGCGTCATGTATTGATGATAAGAAACATTTAGAAATCTGACAAAATAAGCTTAGAAAAAATGTATACTATTGGCAGCTTTAGAAAGGGGAACTAGGTAAAGTTTGATTATTAGAGGAAGTAACTGAAAATATTTTAGAAAACAAAGGACAATTTTTTATAGAAAAAAAGAAAACTATTTAAGAACACATTCGTAAGAACCAAACAAAAATATGTAACATAGCCAAAAACAACCAGGTACTAGAACAAAATTCTGCATATGGCTAAATTAGCAAAGCGTTGGGGAAAATTTCATTTGCTGCTTCAGATTTTAAATTAAAATTAAAAATACTTACAAGTGTCCCTTATAATTCAATCTGTGCATTTCTTGAGTTCATATAGCAAGCTTGACAAGTGAGGATACCACATTATCAGAATCTGATTTGTGAGTTTCTGGTAGTGATAATAACCATCCAGATAGCAAGGAATCTATCCAAACATTTTCCTGAATTGTTTCAGTTCCAAAATTCAGAAAGGAGAAATCAGAGAGCAGAGGTTAAGACTGAAAGTGATACCTTGAGATGTATATTATATATCTAGATATCTAGATATATATATATATATATTGTAGAGTCTGAGAAAATGATAGAATGTAGTTTATTCTGTCATCATTATATTATACATATATATCAGCAGAATAATCCTGGAAGTTTGGTACTGCTATTATTTTACAGATGAACCTAGAGAGGTTATGTCTCCTAATATGCCATTCTCTCCTACTAGAAAATGTTGTTATCTCTGAATTTGTCTTAACTCTCTGTATTCAGGCAGTGCTAATCCCTCCATTTAACTGTGGCTACTCATTTACTCCCTTCTTTTTACATATACATTAAAACCACTATAGTTCAGGTCTTCATAAATTCTCACTTGGAATATTACTATAGATTTTTATTTATTCTTGTCTCCTATCCTTTTCTGCTATATAATTCTCCCAAGGTTAAACCTGCTAAGCAAAGCTCTAATCATAGTGACTATTTTTAATAACATATTCTAATGTGTAATATATACTTATATGTAATATATAGCATATTAGTGCATTAATAACATAACGATATACTGTATTATCATATGTTAATAATATAGGGATATATCAAGAATCTCTTCAATGGTCCTAACTTACAAATCTAGCTCTAACTCCCACCCCCTTACTGCCCTGACTGAGTCATTCTAAGGTCTTGTTAAAATATAGTATTCACTATTTTTGAAATCAGCCAACATTTTTCCTGCATCTTATGCTAATGTCTCTCTTGGAATGCTTCCACAATCCCAATTCACACACTGAAATCATATTTCCCCATTTAAACTCAAGTTCAGACATTACCTTTTTAATGAAATATTTTATGATTTCTTGCTAACAGTCATCACTCTTTAGTTTAAATTGCTAAAGCTCATTGCTGCAGCATTTATTATGACTGTTCAACAACTATTGGGGTTAATTATATATCTGTCTAAGCCTAAGTGGTTAGTTCCCTGATAAAGTGGACTGCATCTTGTTCATTTGTATTTATTGTATTCACCACAGTGATATGAACCTCATGATTAATATATATTTGTCAAATTTCATTGTATAGAATTTGTTCTAACCAGTGTTGTCACATTGTTCTTTTGCTGTTTCCTTAATACTCAAGTTTAAATAACCTTCATGCTCAAAAACCACAATGTATTGATTATATGGATTATATGAACAAGATGTCTTTCCAAATACAATTATTGAGTAACCACCAAGTGCAGAAAATTCCAAGTCTCTGACAGGAAGAATAGGAAAAAAATAAAATAAGTGAATCATAATGCAAATTTTCATGCAATTTTCCCTCAAGTGATGAAGACGAACATGTAAACATAAGTAAGATATAATGTCGTGCAAAACTAAATAAATGAAAAATATAGGCCCAAAAAGCAGAGAGAAGAGGGTATTTATCTGAACCAAAGGATCAGAGAAGGCTCACCCTTGAAGGAAAACTATGATTTGGCTTTAAAACAGGGGGAAAATGTTTCAGGCTGAGCAGAGCGTATGGAAAAAACAAAACAAAACCTGAAATTGGCCATTTCAAGAGTAAAGGATGATGTTGTGTTGGTAAGGATTTGGGTGTGAAAAGATGTGGCAGTAGAAAGTGGGGTGGTGGGGAGGACTCAATTTCAAGAGGGCCCTAAATGCCGTACACGAAGTGTAAAATTCATACGTTATGAGAATAAAGAAATGAAATGAGAAAGCATTGAAGGCTTTGTTTTATTTCTGTTTTGTTTTGTTTTGTTTTGGTAAAGTGAAAACCACTGAAAGTATGTTCCTTTTTTATTTTATTTTGTTTTTGTTTTTTTTTTTTTGTAAAGTGTTAGGTTAGAGTGGAGTAGAGCTTGAAAGCTGACATGATTGGCATGGCTGGCTGATGTAATTATCTGCTATGTGATTTTGATCATGACACCTCAATTCAACAAACATTTAATGGGCATCTTCTGTTTCCCAGGCAATGAATTAAGTACTAGATATCAATATATTAATAAAACTCAGACATTGATAAATCAGTAGTTCTCTCAAATATGGGAAATAGACATGTTACAAAGAAATTATAGTGGGAAGTTATTATTTATGAGGATGGAGTTTCAGTTTGAGAATATGAAAAAAGTTCTGAAGATGGATGGTGGTATAACAATGGCATAACAATGTAATCATACCTAATGTCACTAACCTCTACACTTAAAAATGGTTAAAATGGTAAATGGTACAGCTTACTACAATAAGAAATTAATTATAATACAATATGACTAATGTGAAAATGGGAGTAAGTACAAGGTTTTATAATATTACAAAACAGAGTAACCAGTTGTATGGGCACAAAAGAGGAAAAGCAGATGGTATTATAAAAGTTTTCCTAGAGAAATTTTGCCATTTGCAATAACATGGATGAATGTTGAGACATTACACTAAGTGAAACAAGTCAGACAAAGAAATATTGTAAGACCTTACTTATATATGTAGAATCTAAGAATGTTGAACTCACAGAAATAGAGTAGCTTGGTGATTGCCCAGGCTGGAGGGGTGGGAGAAATGGGAGAGGTTTGTCAAGGATACAAACTTTCTGTTATAAGGAATAAGATTAGGAGATCTGATGCATATACCATAGTGGCTGTAGTTAATGATACTGTATTGTATACAGCAAATTTTAAGATTTGCTCGAACAGGAGATGTTACATGTTTTCACCAGCAACAACTAAAAAATGGTAATTATGTGAGATGATGGAGGTGATGTATTAACTAACCTTATTGTAGTAAACATTCCAAAATATGTACATATATCAAATTACTGTTTTGTATGCCTTAAACTTACACAATGTATTTATCAATCGTATCTCACTAAAGGTGGAAAAATATTTCAGAATCTTCCTAGAGAAAAAAAAATTACCTAGAATTTGAAGGATGACTTTAAAGAGCTTACCAGATGGACTTGGAGGAAAAGAAGGGAAGCAGGCAGGAGGAGGGATGGGGACTAGGCTGCAGAAAATAGCAGATCTGGGTAGGGACGCCTGGAGCCTGGGCAACAGTGAGCCAATGAAGAGTCATTAAGGAGGGAAGGAATGTGATCACATTTTCAATTTTGCAGACCAGTGGGACCTCCAAAGGTTAAAGGTAAAAAAATGTATATGATAGCCAAAGTACCATGTTTATAGTTCAGATTTTGAAAACTCACTATGATTTTTTGAAAGAAACAAGGGACTAGTGTCAGAAAATACTGAACTGTGTAGAATGGAGGTATTACCAAGTCTGGCATTTTTTATGTTCTTTTAGTAATGGAAAATAATATAAATTAAAGAATCAAGATAATATTGTAAATAAATATATATACATAATAAAAATTTGCTGTCATTTTATGCCTCTTTGAATAACTCCACTTAGGTAGATTGTATTGTTAACGTTGAATACATTTTCCAGGCCATTGTCCTACAAAAGTGAGTTCAGGTTATTTAGACACAGAAAATACAATAAAGCCTTTATTTCTTGCAGAGTATTTTTGTTACTGCTTAAAATTGGAAAACCACACACACACACACACACACACACACACACACACACACACCAAATGTACAATAAAGGGAAGTGCAAAGAAGAATAAATAGATTACTTCCTAACAATGTGTTCTCTTTTAGCAGAAGCCCATATACTCTTAAAATTATTTGATTAAATGAGACAAAATGGATTATTTAGAAGTTACAGTAAAAACTTAATTGACAGACTAATTTTCACTGAATGTACAGGTGTGCTTATTTTAAAAGCTTTTCTACATGGTTGCATTATACATAAAAAGAACTGGCACATTGAATTGTAGGCTGAACTATATAAATTTTTTTATATTGCTTTCATTCTGTGTTGTTTATTCCAAGCAGTGAATTTACCAACTTTCAATTAGAATTTTCTTAAGGAAATTAGCATTTCATTTCACTTCCTCTATAACCAGCCTTATCCTGGGAGTCTAATTTCCTAAGGAAAAATTAAAGAACTTTCATGGGTATATCAAGTATCATTTGCATTCAGAATATTGGATCAGAATGGTGAGAGGAGCTACTGGTAGCAAGTTCACATTTGGGAAACTTGTAGGACCATGGACTGTGGCCATTGCTTTAAATACATTACATCATTAAGTCATCGAAATGATGTATTGGGTTTGGATAAGACCCAGTACTCTGTGGAATCCATGGAAATGAATGGAGACAGTGAATAGATACAGGTAAAGGGAGAACCTACCTTAAAAAGCAAACAAAAGTCTGGGAAGGAGCAATGAGAGATGTGAGACTCAATTGAGTCAAGAGTTAATGAAGCAAAAAGAAGGGCACCTGGGCAGTTCAGTCAGTTAAGCATTGGACTTTGGCTCATGTCATGATCTCACAGTTTGTGAGTTCAAGCCCCACCTCAGGCTCTGTGCTGACAGCTCAGAGCCTGGAACCTGCTTTCGATTCTGTGTTTGCCTCTCTTTCTGTCCCTCCCCTGCTCACTCTCTGTCTCTCAAAAATAAGTAAATATTATTTTTTTAAGTGAAGCAAAAAGAAAAAGAGAAAGTGAGAAAGAGAGTTTTAAGTGTAGAGATTGGAGATGGCCAACAGTGTCAAATGTCTTATGAAGACATAAAAGATTATGTTTAATATGGGGTGATTAGATTTACAATTAGGTTTCTGGAAATGTTTGCAAAGACAGTTTCAATAAAATATAATGGAAGGAGAATAGCTGTGATGGAAAGAATTTATGAGTCAATTATAAGTTTAGAAATGGAGATGATGAGTAATATTCTTCTGAGAAGTTTGGCAAAGAAGGAGAGAAGAGGTTAAAAGCTGAAAAGGTAGGCAATATTGAGAAATAGCCTATTGAAAAAGCTTTCGGCCAAGGAAAAAACAAAGGAGAAGCGATTTTTGATGGGCACCCACAATAGAGGATGGGCATGGTTTCAAGATCTATTGTAGGTAGTAGAACTCTTTCCTCTGAGAAATGGAGAAGGGAGAATGGAATATGTAGTGTAGAGATGAAGGAGGGGTTTGATTTGGAGGGAAAAGAAGGCATAGAGATTTTATCAGAAATATTTTTTCCCAAGGAAATAAGGGTCCTCTGCTAAGGGAGGTGGGAACAGAGATACTTTTTATGAACTTAAATAAAATTAAAATAAGACAATGTAGAATATGGCAAGGAGCCAGTAGGACCAAACAATGAAGGGGCATCCGGGTGGCTCGGTTGGTTAACTATCTGACTCTGGATTTTGGCTCAGGTCATGACCTCACAGTTGATGAGATTGAACCTTGCCTTGGGCTCTGGCTGACAGCACAGAACCTGTGTGGGATTCTGTCTCTCTCTCTCTCTCTCTCAAAATAAATAAATAAACATATTTTTAAAAAAAGATTAAACAAGGAAAATCTCTCAGGGGAGATGCTCATTGAGTTCCCCAGTGAACTTATAATTGCTGGCTTCCACAACACTTACAAACTGAAACAACATGGATTCTACCATGATGTTTCCTTATGTAAATGTATCAAGGTTTGTTATACATCACAATTTGAAAGAAAGAAATAGGAATATGAAATTGAAGTTGTTTCAGATGACTTTGGCCACTTTGAATAAATCCAGAAGTGAAATGCTTTTCTAAAATTTGACAGGGGTAAAAATCAGGAAGCTTCTAAAATCCACGAGCAACTTAGCTATATTTACATAGTTGGAAAGAAATTTAGTAGCTGAACATGATCCAGAAAAATGTGGAAAGTGAGAGAGCTTTAGTAAAGAAATTTGCTTTGGGGGAACTGATAGCAATACTCATCTAAACTTATGTGATCATTTATTTGCAGACTTAATGAAATGACCAAGCCATTTTCCTCTTCAAATTAAAGCTGCCATTTCTGTGAGTGGAAGGCTCCAGATGTAGAAATAAGAGACCACTGCAAAAGTTCTTGAGTTATTTCAGATTCATAAAATTCATAATTATTCATCTTGATAGACTCTGCCAACTACTTGTTTTTTGGTTCTTTTCATTCTCTTTCCCAGTTCCATGAGATGAATGTCTATTACTGCCTTCATAAAAATGATTAATCTTACAACAACCTTCTAATTTCCTGCATGTTTACATATTCCAGATAGCCTAATCAGCTGACTAGCTTATTTTCACCATTAGTAAATGTATGAAACTATTTTCGTCATTAGTAAATTCAATGACCAATTTTGAATTAACATTCTCACAGAAAGTCAAATACAAGTTTTTCTGTGTTTTATTAGCATTTGAAGCAAGTCATTATCACTACACTTACCTGAAAATGCTATTTGTTTAATGACAGCAGTGTTTGCATAAAGTGATGACATCTTGCAGCCCCTAACTTCTATCTCTTGAAGACAATGTAAAACTCTCCAATGTGACATTTTTAGCTTGCCTGCAAACTATTATGACTTTCTGATAGACTCACTTATTGGAAACCTATAATTCCTGTTGGAGTTGTATCATTTTGGGTTAGAAAATTGGGTAGTTCTTAATTGATTTTATTTCATTGAAGAGTTTAATAATAGTTGAATGATGTCCTTTTTTTGCTTTACTTTGGTAAACTCAAAGCTTCAGCATTGTCAAACCAACTGTTATTCACAAAGGCCTACAGTTGCTTATTATACTTCTAGATTATCCTTCATGATGATACTGTATTGTAAAGATAAGTGTAGATATTGTAAATTGCTCACGTTATTATCATCAGTAGGAAATGTCTTCTTTGCTGTTGATAATTGTACTGTTCCAACACAAAGAATCTTTCCCCCCAAAAAAGGAAGTCAAGATGTCTTATGACAACATATGTTAAAATGCAACAATGAAAAGAGCTAAAGAAATTGCTGTTTGCTACTCCCACTGTTTTTACTATTTCCAAAACCTGTGTGAAGCAATTGTTTAAAATATAGGTTAAAGTTGTCTCCTGTTGTGTATGAAACATTTGAAGTCTGTTTGCCAATTTTTTTTTACTCTTTTTCCCATTTTGGTTAGAATCTTTTCCCTGATGAAAGCATAGGATTTGTTTTTCTAAGATAGCAGGAATGACTTTTTTATCTTTGCATATGGAGATTATGAACTGGTTTTTTTTAATCTTTTAACAGCAAGATCATGCTTGATATTAATACTTTGATCATAAGCATCATAAATTGACCCATTTTATGTTACCCATGTGTTTACTAAAGCATTCTTATTAATTTTAAAGCTGACAAATTTGAAAAAGATTACTTCTCTTTTAAAAAATATAAAAGGAATACTGAAATTTAGTGGGCGACAAGGTAGAGGAAAAAAAAAAGATTCCAGTTGAGTCGTAGAATATCACTTTCTAATTTTGTAACTGCTGGCAAATTATTTACTCTCTCTGCAGCTCAGTTTTCTTATCTGTGAAATAGAATACTAATAAATTTGGGATCAGCTTATCTTTCTTTTTTTTTTCAATATATGAAATTTATCGTCAAATTGGTTTCCATACAACACCCAGTGCTCATCCCAAAAGGTGCCCTCCTCAATACCCACTACCCACCCTCCCCTCCCTCCCACCCCCCATCAACCCTCAGTTTGTTCTCAGTTTTTAAGAGTCTTTTATGCTTTGGCTCTCTCCCACTCTAACCTCTTTTTTTTTTCCTTCCCCTCCTCCATGGGTTTCTGTTAACTTTCTCAGGATCCACATAAGAGTGAAAACATATGGTATCTATCTTTCTCTGTATGGCTTATTTCACTTAGCATAACACTCTCCAGTTCCATCCATGTTGCCACAAAGGGCCATATTTCGTTCTTTCTCAATGCCATGTAGTACTCCATTGTGTATATAAACCACAATTTCTTTATCCATTCATCAGTTGATGGACATTTAGGCTCTTTCCATAATTTGGCTATTGTTGAGAGTGCTGCTATAAATATTGGGGTACAAGTGCCCCTATGCATCAGTACTCCTGTATCCCTTGGGTAAATTCCTAGCAGTGCTATTGCTGGGTCATAGGGTAGGTCTATTTTTAATTTTATGAGGAACCTCCACACTGCTTTCCAGAGTGTCAGCCTATCTTTCAAAGAAGGCATGATACTTGGATGAGATTATATACAAGGGAGTACTTGGTAAACTTGAAGTGCTAAACTTGTATTGCTATTGCAAGGCTCAAAAGGCCAATATCAGCTGCTTATTAGTTGAGAAGATGAAAAATATTTTCTGCTGACAATTTCAACTTTATGGTAAACAAAATAACAGTACTTTCTTTTATGCCCAGGACTAAATCTCCTTTTCTTGGATAAATAAACATTTATTCATAAGATGATTGTGTAGCACAACATGCATTTTATAAATTACTTTGCAATTCACTTATTTATGCAGTTGGTAAAAATAACAGCAGTCTACAGTTTTTTGAGAGACGATTGTGTGCCTGCTGAGCACTATATATCTACCCAAACACATGCATACAGTTTTAAGTTAATCATCCCAATTAATTTATGAGAGAAGTAGAAATATTACTAGCATTTTGCAAATGAGGAAATTGAGACTTAGAGAAATTAATAGAATTATTTTGAGAGTTATCACTAGTCAGTAAGAATCCAGAGCCAGGATATCTGACTCAAAATTGGAGTGTTTAACAGTAGCCACTAGGCTGCATGGCCTTTCTCTTAATAACAAAATGTCTTTATGTATGAAAACTGTATTTTTAAATAAACAGTTTGCCTTCTACCAGTAACTAAATTCATCGTGACATCCTCATATTTGTTATATTCTTATGGATGAGTTCAAGATTCATAGTTTCATTATATTGACAGGGATAAAAATAGGTGTTAACTAAATTAATAAAACATACATTAAATCAACTAATTAGTCAATTTTTAAACTGTTGAATATTGGATTGAAATTAAACAATTAACTCTATAGAAAAGATTTAAACATCTAGATATTTGCAGTTTGGAAAAATAAGATTACTGGATTTTAAACTTTGCATCTAAGTGTTTTTTCTTGGTATAGACTTAAGTGTCAGTGACTCTGACTAGTGCCCTGAAGTAAATAGCATGGCAATGTTGTGTTGGCCCCTATGTTTTCAATGTAGAAAATGTGAGACCTCAGATTATATTAAAGAAGATCAGAGAGTTTTTATAGCACTTCTTTATTCTCATTTCATTTTCTTCAGGGAAAAACAAACAAAAAAAAAATTAGTGTTGAGAAATTTGGAAGTTTCAAGTAGGTGAACTTTTGAGACATTAAAAGGAAATGGATGGGGGTGCCTGGGTGGCTCAGTCGGTTAAGTGTCAGATTCTTGGTTTCAGCTGAGGTCATGATCTCATGGTTTCATGAGTTGAAGCCCCACATCAGTCTCCAAGCTGACAGTGCAGAGCCTGCTTGGGATTCTCTGTGTCTCTTTCTGCCCCTCACCCACTTGTACTGTCTCCGTCTCTCTCAAAAAAAAATAAATAAATAAAAAATTTTTTTTAAAGAAGGAAAGGAAATGGATGAACAAAAAGGATGCATGAATTGCTTTAATTTCTTTTTTTTTGTAATTAGTAATTTGACTGCTCATGATTATACTTTTTAAAAACTTAATAGCAGAAGACATCACAAATTTGATCAGCTAGTATTTATCATATGCTGTTTGTCTCTATTTGGGCTGCTGTAACATAGCATTGGATGTTTAAACAACAAACATCATTTCTCATAGTTCTGGGAGCTAAGGTGTCCAGAGTCAAGATGCTGGCAAATTTGGTGCCTGCTGAGAGCCCACTCCTGGTTCAAAGATGGCTGTCTTCTCACTGTGTACTCACATGGCTAAATGGGCAAGGGAGCCCTCTGGGTTCGCTTTTATTTATTTTTTAAAAATTGTTTTAAATGTTTAATTTTGAGAGAGAAAGACAGAATCTAAAGCAAGCTTTAGGCTCTGAGCTGTCAGCACACAGCCTGACACGGGCTTGAACTCAAGAACCACAAGATCACGACCTGAGCCCAAATCGGACACTTAGCCAACTGAGAAACCCAGGTGCCCCTCTGAGTTCTCTTTTATAATGACACTAATCCCAATCATAAGGGCTGAGCCCTAATGCACTTA